>NC_092571.1:19627416-19939916 GCF_037975245.1 Apostichopus japonicus
TTCATCCAAATCTGTGGCATATTGAGAAACAGGACAATATGAAATCAGGTGAGTCAAACTTGAACCCATATATGGTGAAATTCTTCCTATCTTTATTAATACTTTTTAAAGCTTTTTTAATGTGTTGGTTTTACTTGCGTTATCATTGATTTAGGTCATTCTAGGAGATCGCTATTTATATTGAAGCCGGGGGGGGGGGGCAGGTTAGGAGGGGGAAGGAATGGATAAATACTGTATACCACAAACACCTCTTAGCTATTTTCATTGGATATACAGTATCATAATACATATGAAGATGTCTAACCTTGTTCACAGTTTTCTCTGGTCCAACCCTCTGTGCAAAAGCATTTGTAACCACCTCCAAAATTGTGGCAAGTTCCATTGTTTGCACAGGGAAAATTAATACACTCATCGATGTCTACGTCAAAATGAAACAGAGAGATTAAAGCTCTTGTGGAAAAAAATCTTTGAAAGTCATTTTTACGTTAAATTGATCTTCTCTGCCCATTCAGTAAAGCAACCCTAAAGACAGAGTATGGGATATTATTTCCTGAATTTTGTTGGGATTTTGTTTTAAACTTTAATCCCTTCTGATTTAAGCAGCAAGTTTGACTTACTGTTGTCACAATCTGAGGGTTATTCATTCAACAAGAAAGGAGTGATAGCTATATTAATCTTTTAAATCCATAGATCTATCCTATCTAATTGGTAACAGAAACTGTTCAAAATTTACATAAACATCAAAAATCTGCAAAAGAAATTACACTAAATTGTCTGGAACCCACAACTTTCGATATGCAGTACTTAGATAGATCATTTGATTTTGATTGAAGAATGACTGATTGTGTCAATATACAGCAAAGTTACAACAAAAGTTAAACTGCATTTTAAGTGCTCTTCATTGATACACACTATCTAAGAAATAAACAAAAACATGAAAAGTCTAAATCTGAATAGTTCATTAATTAAGGTGATAATTACTGATCTTTGAGCTAGGAGCATGGGTGTTGTTTTTAAACCAGTCCTACAGTATGTAAATCAGTATTTGATTTATGTCAAATTGTCACAAGGCTGTTTAATATTCAAACTTAACATCACTGCTGCTGCTGTGTGACATCAGGGCTCAAATTTAAGGGTCGTCAATCTTCCGAGACAACCAAAAATCACTGACGTAAGTGTTCAAGATCTTATTACTTGCCGTTTATTTCACTTCCATATAAAGAAGGGTCAGCTCCCCATCATCACAATTATACTCAACATCAGTGCTACTGTTTGACATCTCCATCTTATAACTTGCTGTTTATTCCACTTTTATATAAAGAAGGGTCTCCCCATCATCACAATTATACTCAACATCAGTACTACTGTGTGACATCTCTTTATTTCACTTCCATATAAAGAAGGGTCTCACCTTCATCACAATTAGTTCCAGACCATCCCTCATCACAGGAGCAATTGTAGCCACCGCCATAGTTGTGACAATCTCCGTTGTTTCCACAAGGAAAGCTCAGGCATTCATCAATGTCTACATGAATAATCCAGCAGCAGAGGAAAGGATTGTTATGTCAACAACTTTGATGATATTAAGCATGAAAGTATTACAAAAGAGTAGTTTATTTTATAGGATGCATTCAATTAAGTTTCATTTCATTTATTTTTTCCAGTTGGTTAACAGTCATTATAGTCAAAGGATCTGCAAGATGTCTGTCCCGAAAACAGGTCTCTTAATACTGCTTATTATCAGCAAATATTATTGGGCTGCTTTCAAAAGCCTAAATTGATCAATCTAGTAAAATGGCAGTGTTCTAGGAATTGACTTGAGCCAGTAAATTTCTCTAAACCACTGGCATCTTAATGCAAGTTGGCTAAAATTATGCAATTCTTAACCTGCTTTGAAAAATTACTCCCAGTAAATATGTCAGAACATAACATTGGAATATCAATTGAGCATTACAAATTTTACATTTAAATGAAATAAAGAATGATTATATCTGTAATATAGTTCTGTAACTATCCTCACAACATGCTTAATGTTATGTGTAATCTCAAAACAGATCTGTTTTTAAAAATTCACAACTACTGCATACAGTCAGCAACTTTCTTGTTAGTGATCACTTCAATATGAAACACATGAAATGCTGTCCTAGTCACTTTGTGGCACTTCTGTAACTTTCAGGATGTGCCATTATCTGCATATACTGTACTCCTACCTCTCAATTCTGCAAAGGTTCTTCAAGGAAACTTTTGCATAAAACTTTTCATTGTACCAGTGTTCATTTACTGACATTCCCTTCAATATTCACAAGCATTACAGGTATAGGCCTAATAAATTGAGTATTAACTGTCTTTGAAATATATGGGATGGTTGAATACTGTAACTATTCTTCTAATTGCAACTATACTCTACTAGTATATACTTTACCTATAGCACAGTCCTTACTAGTCCATCCCGACGCACAATGACATGTATAAGAGCCATTATTGGAAATACATGTTCCATTATGTTGACATGGCAATGATTGGCAAACATCACTGTCTGTAAGAGAAGCAAACAAATGATATATTAGTGGCCAAAGTAAAAGGGGTGTGGCCAGTGGCGTAGGAAGGTACTTTTGAGTGGGGGGGGGGGGCTGAAGACTGATGGCCGGTCTGGGTTTTTTTTGGCATTTCCAGGTGGCCTCAGATGCAATTTGGTGCAATATAGCACACTTCAACACCCACTCCATTTTGTAAATAATTTTGCATTTTCACCTGGCCTTAGATGCAATTTGGTGCTCCAAATGAGATTTTTTTTTTTCTCATTTGGAAATGAAAAAGGGGTTTTCTGACTCGCGGAGGGGGGTGGGGGGGCGGAATGATACTTTCGCCCCCATATTTTTCACTGGGGAGCTGGCGCCCCCCCTCCAGCCCCCCGGTTCCTACGCCCTTGGGTGTGGCAACCTAACGGTCACAGTCTTGACTCAAAGACAGATCATGCTATTCCAAAAATTGACTTTCGGTTTCAAATCCTGTGATTGGAAAAAAGTGCCATGACTTTTAAAGTTTCTTTAACACAGACTTGCGTTTTCTGATAAGTTTAAAGGGGCTAACTTCTTACAGGGCCAGCAGAATTCATATCACTTGGGTTTTGGCACAATTAAGAGGTTTTGCGGTATCAAGAGGTTTCTGAAGGAGTGGACGGGGGAGGGGAATTGTGAGAGCAAACTCCATCCCTGCTCCACTCATTTCCGTTTGGTGTGACCATAACTGCATCTTGATTGGACATTCGGTTTACAAGTTTGGAAGCGAGATTATATTTGTTAGTGAATCTTTCCATACATTAACAAAGCTGAAGTGGCCAAGAGCCATGCTATAGACATTATCTATATACTCTATGTACCAGCAATAAAGACACTGTGTGTTACTCCAATGTACTTCTAGCATGCCCTACTATAGCAACCTAAAATACATATGATGCAGCTTTTCCACCATGACATTCCTTAGAACAATTAAGTCTGTTATTGTTTTGGTCAAAATGAAAGCATGCATCCAATTAATGTTTTCATCTCAACAGAAACGAGAACAACGAACGGAACATTGTGGTTTTGGTTCGATATTTTCATTTGCTCAATCTGCCAATACCCCAAAGTTCTGACAAAATTTACATCATCTTAAAAGGTGTGAAGACTCACGCAAAAAGAAACCTCTAATGCAGGTTATCTGACCTAGTTTCGAATGAGGTGTAACAGAAGTGTTAGACACCACCATCGATCCGAGAAAATACACACACGTCTTGCTACCATCGGTAATTAGACACTAGTGTACAGTCAGTATTTACAGCTGTGGTCAATACCCACATCACAGTGTACAAACAATTAATGCAGGGACATCTCAGGTCCAGCTAAAGATAACAAGGTATCAAGTTTCAATACTGTACTGTCTGCATTTCATGACAAGACTTAGTCCATTAGCCATATGTTGCATTTTTCAGCTCTCTTGACCTCAACTAAATGAAACTTTATCTCTTCTGCAAACAGACTGATTAGTTTAGAAGAGTTGATTTGTTCACACCTTGCCATGTCTGCCTTGACTTGATAGTGATTTGGCTACTAGCTGTGTGAAGAGTTGCATAATAGGCGAATAGGCAGTTCAACTGAGGTGTGAAAAGATGGACTGATCACTCAGCTAAACCAACTGGAAAAACCTGCCGTTCAGTACAAACGGCGGGTTTTTATATGCAACCTATAGCTAATGGACACTTTCGTGGCATGTTGTAGCGACACAAACAAAACGTCACTTGCAAGCAACAGAAAGTTAACTTTATTAGATGGCCGCACGCGGTTTGGGGGGAGTCTTCAATGCCTTTAATTGTGTGATTATTTACTACACAATAGTACAGAAAAGAACAAAGTTGAGACCATCACAATGCAAAAGTAGGCCTTTAAATCTTGTAAACCCAGCCACAAAAGGGAAAATATGACAGGCTACTGATATTACTCTTTCAAGATTCAATATCCAACTGAATGAGGCAAAAGAAGACACTATATATAAATATACAGGTAAATACAACATGAGCTGTCTATATATTTCAGCATAGACTGTGTAGTATTCTGACACTTTAGAGTGAGCTTATTGGATAGGCCTAATTCTGGTGGGGAAATTTTGTGGAAGTATTTTATGGTCTTTCATAGTTTTTGCTACTGTTATAGTGATGAAAACGTGTGGTCATCTTTAAACCAAACACGGGTTGTAGTGACGAGAGAGCAAACAAGTAAACTGCCCATTGACACAGGAATTGGTTTCAAATTTATGGGGTTCTTTTTGTCACATACGGTGATCCGTGCATTCCAGGTACTAAAAGTTTTACTGTGACTGCTTAGGCCTACAGTACTGTGAAGTGTGAGTTGCTTTTCTGTCAGTGATCCTTACCTTAAATTAATAATGTAGAAGATGGGAGAAGTGACAAAAGTGCACTTGAAACAAACCGTTACCTAATGACAGTAAATCAAGAAGCGCCTTTTATCGAAAGGTATATATGCTGGCTTACCATTCCTTATTTGTTAACAATCGAGCGCCCCTGTCCGTGTCACGAATACATGTACTGTATAGCCTACAAGTAACGTTTTACACGTGATTGTAATTTAATGTTTGTCGTCTGCTACTGGCTGTCACTTGATCTGTAGTTGTTTGGAGTTGAGATGAGTTACTGTAAATGTGAAGTGCGACCTCATTTTTTTTTGGGCATAATTTTCTGCATGCTTCATAATGTCGCAAATAGTGTACAGTATTGAACAGTACATAATTTGTTAGGATACCATTATTATGGGTTCCGCAAAACCTGTCCTATGCTTTGTACTGGTAACACGAACGAACGAGGAAAGAACTTAGTAGTCCTACTACAGCTTCTCAATACTACAAGGTGCTATCTAGTCGCAAGATGGTGAAAGTCAATCCTGAGACGAAGCGAAGAATCTATAATGTTGTCAACGTCGCCAAGTTATCTTTCCATTTTGGGTTCATCCCTCTAATTTTATATCTTGGTAAGTCACATTTCTGGCGGTAGGCCTAGGCTAGGCCTAAGTATATGTACGCCTAGACCTAGCCTAAGTCACAGGGTTTCAGTTATGGCCGTGGCCATTCTTACGACTAGTTGTAACAATTATTTATAAACTATTCTTACGACAAAGGCGAATTCAAGCGCAGTAAAGTAAATAAAGCAACTGCGCATGTAGTAGGGGTAACCCTAACCCTAAACCTCAATCCTAACCCTAAACCTCAATCCTAACTCTAACCCAGGGTTGTCCAACCTTTTGCAGATGAGGGCCACATGTAATGATTATGATGAAGGAGAGGGCCGCATGAACCCTACGCTCGATTTTTCGATTTATTTTGCCCGAAGCCCAAGGCAACAAAATGTGAGCACTGCGTGCGGAGCGCACTGATTTATTTTCCTTCCTGATAAAACAGATGAATAAAGTACAACCGCCCCCCCCTCCCCTCCGCTGAGAGTGTCACACAAATTAACTGACCTGTATGCAGTTTTTTGGACCCAGAAGGTTCGAATGATTGATTATATAGCTTCAAATTGTTATCAATAAATCTGCTCACTAAAAGTTCGTACCGTACAAGCATCTCTGGCGGGCCGGACGCAACCCTGCGGCGGGCCGGACTGTGGCCCGCGGGCCGTAGGTTGGACAACCCTGCTCTTACCCTATTAACCGAAAATTATTGTAGCTCCTCGTCGTAAGAATAGTACTCCTGGTCATAAAAATAGCAACTGCTCATGCGTAGTCGAACTTATTCTTACGACTGGTCGTAAGAATAGCCACTTTGTTCAGTTATTCTCCGCATACGGTGCATACCGCTAATAAAATTCTTTTCCACTATATTTTTCTTCAATTTTAGGATACCAAATCCAGGATTATGAAAATAGCTTGAGAAAGTATCAAAGAAAATCAAAGAAAATCAATTAGGATGGTTAGGCTAAGTTCATGTCAAGGAAATTTAATAAGCTGCTTATAACTTACTGGAGCCTGGAGGCATGGGTGTGAGTAATTAGGGAATTACGTAAAGAAGTACGTGGCGGTCGGCATAGGAAGGCAAAGGGAGGCCCGTGTAATGAGGATTTAGTATAAACTACAAAGTATTAAAAAATTTAAAAATTATATGAAAAAGATACTCTCTAAAGGATGAAACTTAGCGAGACCAAATTGTTATGGCAGCTCACCTTTTTCACCTTAACGCCAAAGCTATCGAAGCAATAGACTTCTGTAAACTTGTGTTGTTATCAGCATGTGCCTAGGTCTATGTTTTTTTTGTAAACTTGTCTGACATACTGAACATTTATTTATTTATTTATTCTCTCCTTATTTCCGCAAGATGATAATACAAAAAATACATAGAAGATAGTACAAAAGCATCAAAATGTTGAAGTATACATACAGTCATCACAAGAACAATCTTATTTACAATGTAATTATCACTGCGGGGGAGACCTGGCAGAAGCAATGCTTAGCGTGTGGTAAATGGCTCAGTAAATGGCACTGCCCAGGCCTTGAAAAGCTGCATTTAACCAGTGGCGTATGCAGGATTTTCTAACCCGGGGGGGGGGGGCGCGTATTAATATCTAAGCGGAGCGCCACCATTGGTTGGCACGCAGCGTACAAGCAAATTTCTGGTTTTGGTACCCCAAGATCACCGGAAATGGCACTTCTCGGGCTTGAAACTGACCAACCATATGTACACTTTTGCCTGAGAACCAAGTTTTTTCCAAATACTTTTTTTCTCATCTATAACCTTTTTGAAGATTGTCACCAGTCACACATCATGTTTGACTTCATCACATATCCTGTGGATCATTGCTTTTGTAGGTGATTCTTCATCGCGGCCCACAATATCCGTCAGCCCCACTGTTCAGAATTTGAAAATTCACAATTCTCGTGAATAAATTCACTTCAAAACATACCCATAATGTTGCACAAAATATCATCTATGGACAACCGATATAGAAAAACCTCCTTCAAACCCTAACAGACGGGTCAAAATTGCACGAGTATGATGAAGTATGATGAAGAATGTTGGTTAGGGAATTTTCGAAAATTCAGACGGCTACTAAAAAATTTCGTTGAAGGAAATAAAAATATACCAGATATTTCCGAAACCGAACACTACACACATCAACAGTTTTGAGCATGGGCGCAGATCAGTCTTGGATAATAGTGAGGACACGTGTCTGTTCTATGACACTATCTAAGCGGAGCGCGACCATGGGTTCGCGCGTAGCGTATGATTTTTTTGGGCAAATATACCTCCCAGATTGCTGGAAATAACACTTCCCAGACCTAATGATGCTCCTAAACCTCCTTAAGTTTTAGATGTCATGGCTTAGAAATTTAGTTTGGAGAAATACATGGGCGTCTGCAGAAAGAAAATCAGGGGACAAATAATCCAAGTAGACTTTTGTATATACGATGGGTCTGGGGTCCTCTCCCAGAAAACAAATATAGACTGCCGCAAATGCGATTTCCGCCCTATATTTAACAACTGTGGATAAAATACAATAAAATGAGAACTGCTGCATGTCATTTGCACAATGCTGGATCAAACTGCGCCAAAGTTCAATACAGGGGAACTTGAAATGCAGCTATTGGTCAAGACAAATTGGTGGGGACACGGTATATCATGTCCCCACTACTGAAAAAGTTGGTGGGGACGCGTCCCGCTGTCCTCACCAGGATCTGCGCCCATGGTTTGGAGGCTGTTTATCGTGGAACGCCATTTTCATGCTCACTGATATGATGTGACATCTGCTATTCTGCTGTTTGCTTTACAAATTCGAATAATTTTGTCACTGTTCCTCTTTCTCTTCCCGTTTTCTTGCCGTATTTTCTACTCCATCCTTTTCTCCTTTTCTCTCTTTCTTCTTTTTCTTTTCCTTCCTTCACCTCGTTGAAGTTGGCAAGTGTATACAGTTCCAAAGCTATTCAACAGCAACAAAACGTTATTTTGTGTACATGTCTGTTGTGGGGTGAAGTTACAGTAGCGCTATGAGTTACAAGTTCCAATGCGCAAGGTGGGGGAAAGGGGCTAGAAATAATGTGTGGGTCAATTCTAACTCGGTTTTCGGTCGTTAATTGTTGATTTAGCCTACCAGGTAAAAGGTTGAAATGACTTTAACAGTTTCAAATTTAATAATTTGATTTATTATGCCATTTGGAGCACATAACATAGGCTATAACAGAACATTACTGGCAAAAACTAGGGGGGGGGGGTTGATTGTGTGGGCCAACCCCCCTCTTCAAAAAGTGGGGGGGTTAAAAAAAACCAACCCCCCCTGTTTCTCCGCCACTGGCACACACAGTACTAATAACATTCAAGGAATCTTTGGGAGTGATTTAATATCATCCTGTGATATCTTCATGTTTTTCTTTTCTTCTTCTTTTTTCTACTCTGCAGGACTGAAGAAAGGAGGGGAGCCCGGAATGCCAGAGCCAAACCTGCTTAGTTTACTTTGGGCTTAAATGAGAGCACTCGAAGCGATGGATGATTCACAGGTGGTCACATCTTACATAGGCCTGTGATGTGATGAGCAAAGAAGCTGGTACCATGGTAACATCTTAACCAATCCCTCCTGTATCATTTCTGCAGTGGAAAAATCATAGACTTCATCCAAGTGGCACGCCCTATGTGAATAATGTCAAGAACCTTCAGAAGATTATCATTTTCATTTAGCTCTACAGCCCTGTTAGCGTGTGATGATGATGATGACGATGTCCTATCACAGAAGGCAATGATTGGGTTCTTAGGTTGAATTCCTTTACAGTTTTTGAAAATAATAAATACTCTGCAATTTGGGTTCCAAATTGTTTTGGGATGGGATGGCAGGGAGGGTATAAAAATAGTTGCATTTTAATCAGCGTGGTTTATGTGTAAATTATCTCTATTTGTGCAAATTGTTTTTAAGGGGTAAAGAGTAATCCGTATAGCTACAGTGTGCATGACATGTATCAATCTACGGTATCCTATTAAGATGGCAGAGTGCTATCCTGTGTTTTAGAGAAACGGTATGCCTCGGTAATGTGCTCTATATTTTTCTTTGCTGGGAAGTTTTGAGCATGTATCATTATTCTGTGGTTCTGAACGATCCCTTAATAGGGGATGTAATACTGCCTGTCATTACATATCAGAAGAAGAGCAGCTATCATTGGTAAAGTCAGGTTCCTTATTTAAAACCAGAAGTATACAGTTGATTGAAAATACACCTACAAGCAAAAATATTCCGAAAATATTCAATTAACATGATAGTGATAATTGTTAGGAGTAACATGAAGTTACTTTTTTAGGAATCGTTAAGGGTTTAAAAAATGTTATTTAAAAAAATAGCTCAAAATTGTATAACAGGAACAGTGCTATTCTATATACCAGGGTTAATTAATTTTCCGCTAGGACCAGAGAGAAACTGGTTGGAGAAGACGACAAGAAAGAATTAAATCTGACTAAACCTACAGTATATTGTTCAATGTGCAGGTGCAATATGCAGGTGCAATATGCAGGTTCAATGTGCAGGTTCAATGCGCAGGGTATGAAGCTCGATTGCATGCTAGTGCTTATGGCCTTGAAAAGGTCTGCATACGTAGTGAAAGTATTCTGCTTGATTTTCCTTTGGAGGGCCAGTTTGAAATCTTTCGTGGGCCAGATTTGGTCCACAGGCTACTTGAGTAATGCATACCCTGCTATATGCAGTAAACAAGAATCATAAAGATTTATATGTCTATACATTTGTTCCATAACATTTGGGCTTATTTGGATTACAGCTGAGAGAAATTCTGATAAGAACAGTTAGAAAATTCCATCCTTATGATAAATATATCGCTGTATGCATTTAGGCATTGGTTGATCTTGGTATGCAATAAGTCATATAAATAAAAAATAAATTGCATGATTCTAATGTTTATTTGAATCTTGAGGAGCCTCAGATGTTGAGAAGGGTCAAAATTTTAACAATTAATAACAACCTGAATAGATAGCAGTCTTTCTAATGTCTACAATGATCATATCAAAATAAATTCTGTGCCAAAAGTCGTCCTTACGACTTGAGGAAGGTTGTTGATGACACAGACAAGTCCACTGATGTCTTGAGAAAGTCCTTTGATGATAAGTGAATTCCATATATATTACTGATAATCATCATTAAGAGACTGGCAATTTTTTTTCCATGTGGTATGTTACAGTTATGTTACTCTTATTACAATTAAACGTGAACTGAATTAAAACATTTTCATTTGTGGCTGCTTTTTTTGACATTGAATTATTATGTCATCTTCTAAATACCATACATCCTCACCAAGTCTCCATACACCCACCCATACACCCTCTCCATCATCAGCTTTGCCTTAAGTGTGTATACAGTATCTAGTTCGTTGGTATTAAGTTGCTTGCTCTAGTAGTGTTGGAGTTATTATTATTATTATTACACCAGTGGTTATGTAGCGAAAAAACCCAGGGTTCAGTGCGCTTAAAAATACAAATATACAATTGAATACACTTAACCATAGGTTTGTTTGAAATAAAACGTCTTTAACGCTGATCTGAAAGTGCTGATAAAGGTTAGGCTTCGTATTTATGATTGTAACTTTTTCCACAACAACGTTGCGACATGGCTAAAAGCTTGCTCCCGCACTCGCTTGTTTGATCTACGAGTTGTGAGAGCAGGACTTTCAGAGGATGACCGAAGGATGCGAGAAGGCTTGTGTGTATGGATTATTTCCTGCAAGTTAACTGGGCAAGTACTGTAAATACCATTAATTCGTTAAGTTAAATTTATGGAATTTGAAAGCATCAGAGGGGAAAATTTTGACACAGTCACAAATATGCATTGTTGCATCAGCTACAGAGGTTGGGAGGGGGGGGGGGGGCAGTAGAGGAACAGGGTCTGATTACACCTCTAGAGCACCTAGTGGTACATCAATAGTATATAACATACAAATTCCCGTTCCCTCCCTTTGTAGCTTTAAGGAATTATGATTTTGTTTGCCAGAACCAAGCATTAGGGTTGAATTACTGACATAAATTATTGGTCTTTCTAATCTTCCTCTTATTTCTAATTTCTTTATTGCTTGTTCGTATCATATTGCAAATTTCAATGGACTACAGAATCCATACTAGTGTAATAACGCCAGTAGTGTGGGTATGTGATAAATTACAGTTTTTCACACCAAAAAGGTTGGAATTCCCGTAAAAGCTGCAGTTCAAGTCAAATGTCAACAAACATAAGCAACATTCCCGATTCTCAGATAACGTCAAAGTTTTATTGGCTTTCTGCCTTTATGTTGCACATTTGCTCTACAATTTCATCATAACATTTGAAATGGGAATAACCAGAGGGTGGAACTTGGAGTGGAATGTTGTATGTGGTTAGAGAATAAAAAAAAGCATCCGTATTTCCAGTGAACAGGTAGCAGTAACGCCCTTTTGTGTTACAAACTACGGCTTTTGACCGCTCATGACCTCACCGTTATTCGTGGCGCTCATTTCCTAGATAACTAGAAGTTTTGAACATTGGAGTCACAGCATGATAATTATGGAGCATTTTAGTAGCTTAGCAACCAGTGAACAAGAATGGATTTATAAATGTTAATACACACTACAAAGGTCAATTGACTGATGTAGAGCCGTAGTAAACTTCATTACATTTTACCATGTGTCATTTATAGGCCTAACACATTTCTTTTATGTGTACATTGAAACGATAAAAAAAATTACGAAGCAAGAATTCTCAACTCGATAAGAAACGACTGCCCTAGCAGTGGCGGAGATTTCTTGTCAGAAGTGGGGGGGGGGGGGGGGTTGCAGGCCATTGATGAAATAAAAAGTCATAACTGCTGGCTCACTATCTAAGTGGAGCGCCACCATAAGTTGGCGCGAAGTGCACAAGAATTTTTGGCAAATATTGCCTCCCAGATTGCAGTAAATGGCACTGCCCAGGCCTTGAAAAGCTGCATTTAACCAGGGGCGTATGCAGGATTTTCTAATCCGGGGGGCGCGTATTACTATCTAAGCGGAGCGCCACCATTGGTTGGCACGCAGCGTACAAGCAAATTTCTGGTTTTGGTACCCCCAGATCACCGGAAATGGCACTTCTCGGGCTTGAAACTGACCAACCATATGTACACTTTGCCTGAGAACCAAGTTTTTTCCAAATACTTTTTTCTCATCTAACCTTTTTGAAGATTGTCACCAGTCACACATCACGTTCGACTTCATCACATATCCTGTGGATCATTGCTTTTGTAGGTGATTCTTCATCGCGGCCCACAATATCCGTCAGCCACACTGTTCAGAATTTGAAAATTCACAATTCTCGTGAATAAATTCACTTCAAAACATCCCCATAATGTTGCACAAAATATCATCTATGGACAACCGATATAGAAAAACCTCCTTCAAACCCTAACAGATGGGTCAAAATTGCACGATTATGATGAAGTATGATGAAGAATGTTGGTTAGGGAATTTTCGAAAATTCAGACGGCTACTAAAACATTTTGTTGAAGGAAATAAAAATATACCAGATATTTCCGAGACCGAACACTACACACATCGACAGTTTTGAGCATGGGCGCAGATCAGTCTTGGATAATGGTGGGGACGCGTGTCTGTTCTATGACACTATCTAAGCGGAGCGCGACCATGGGTTCGCGCGTAGCGTGGGATTTTTTTGGGCAAATATACCTCCCAGATCGCCGGAAATAACACTTCCCAGACCTAATGATGCTCCTAAACCTCCTTAAGTTTTAGATCTCATGGCTTAGAAATTTAGTTTGGAGAAATACATGGGCGTCTGCAGAAAGAAAATCAGGGACAAATAATCCAAGTAGACTTTTGTATATACGATGGGTCTGGGGTCCTCTCCCAGAAAACAAATATAGACTGCCGCAAATGCGATTTCCGTCCTATATTTAACAACTGTGGATAAAATACAATAAAATGAGAACTGCTGCATGTCATTTGCACAATGCTGGATCAAACTGCGCCAAAGTTCAATACAGGGGAACTTGAAATGCAGCTATTGGTCAAGACAAATTGGTGGGGCCACGGTATATCATGTCCCCACTACTGAAAAAGTTGGTAGGGACGCGTCCCGCTGTCCTCACCAGGATCTGCGCCCATGGTTTGGAGGCTGCTTATCGTGGAACGCCATTTCATGCTCACTGATATGATGTGATATCTGCTGTTTGCTTTACAAATTCGAATAATTTTGTCACTGTTCCTCTTCCTCTTCCCGTTTTCTTGCCGTATTTTCTACTCCATCCTTTTCTCCTTTTCTCTCTTTCTTCTTTTTTCTTCTTTTTCTTTTCCTTCCTTCACCTCGTTAAAGTTGGCAAGTGTATACAGTTCCAAAGCTATTCAACAGCAACAAAACGTTATTTTGTGTATGTCTGTTGTGGGGTGAAGTTAGCGCTATGAGCTACAAGTTCCAATGCGCAAGGTGGGGGAAAGGGGCTAGAAATAATGTGTGGGTCAATTCTAACTCGGTTTTCGGTCGTTAATTGTTGATGTAGCCTACCAGGTAAAAGGTTGAAATGACTTTAACAATTTCAAATTAATAATTTGATTTATTATGCCATTTGGAGCACATAACATAGGCTATAACAGAACATTACTGGCAAAAACTAGGGGGGGGGGGGGTTGATTGTGTGGGCCAACCCCCCTCTTCAAAAAGTGGGGGGTTAAAACCCCCCAACCCCCCCTGTTTCTCCGCCACTGTGCCATAGTGTAATCGCGCAAAATCATTCCCGAGGGAAAGGTATATAACCTCACCCCACATCAGGTATCCTACCGAATAAAACACACGAGTGGGAATTTTTCGCGATACTTTGAAGGTATCTTGCACTTTATAAGATGAATTGATAAGCAGTGACTGCCGTATAGCCCAGAAGAAAGCCCGTAACTAGGGGTTCGATTTTTGTGTTGGGATTGGGCATGAATGTTCACTTGTTGGCAGATATCCGTCCTGGAGTGGGGGGTCTAAATGGGTCCTTTCCCCTATAATATCATTTAAACTACATCTGTGTCATACAAGTTTGAAGGTCGTTAGTGCATGTATACAACTTTGCGTGTCCCCACCCCCCCCCATGGTAACGTCCCTGAACATGGGTACATGTACTTGTCAACAGGACTTAACAAAAAATACATTTCACCCCTTCGCCTTCATTACGCTCCTCCAGTAACTATTTAAGCGAGACCAAAGGTGACGGCGATCTTATTAAAATAGAAAAGTCGAACGAAACTTGATATGGACCAGCCCGAGTGAGTCAAGTTACGCGGACTTCTACAAATATAGGGCGCACATGTACTAGCTTTAAGACTTATTGTTATTTTATTGTCCTTCCATATTGAGCTAAAAGTGTTCATTGCTTTGGGGTTATATTCTAACCTACAACTTCCGTTAACATCGGCTGATAATCAGGCAGGAGTGAGAGTGGAAGGGACGTTTTGTGCTCTTTTCATAAATAGAAGTGACATGCATTTAGTTAACGATAAGTACACTCTTCCATTTATGTAACAAAAATGCAGCGCCCTGTTGTTATCTAAAGCAATCGATGACTTAAGACAACTGTTATTGAAAAGTACCATTTTGTTGTACAATTGAAAAGTAATAAAATAGTAAAACAAGTGCCGAGTTGTTACTTTAAATACTGGATTTGCCATACAGAATGCACAGAGGGTCCACTTTTGATGTGATTTTGCGGCTTTCTTCCTCAAATCAAACTCGCATGTCCCACTACCCTTCGAATTTTAAGGTTAATTAAACATGAATATCGAAATGGAACATGTTTCGAGACTTGTGGTATCCGCTCCGCTTTCCCACCCCCTCCCCCAAAAAACCTTTCCACCCCCCCCCCCATTATAGTTATTGATTTAAACATCATACACCGCAAACCTTTCTGCGGTGTAATATATGTATGCTGTGGGTTTACAAGTATGTGTGGTGTAGGCCTACTTTGGAAACCATATAAGAAAAAGTGAAAAGCTGTAACCGTAATGTATGTTAAATGTTATCTTTATGTTCAAGCGGAGAACCTACTCCTCGCACAGGCGATGACAGACCACTGCAGTAAGTCCCCCGTAGAGAAGAATGTCCTTGGGTTTCATCTGCTGAGAGATGTACAATCTACTTCATTATCCATCGGGTCATTTTCATTGCCCCTTCACCGCGGTGATGATCCCTGTTTTTTTCCTTCTAATTCCTGTGAGATTATTGCTTTTATAACTATACTGTCACAATACATGTTTCAGAGAATTGCCAGTCTGAGTTTAAAGGTGGCGTCTCGTACGGACTTTTGAATCCTTTCAGTCGATCAAGGAATTGAAGTCACTTGTCGTCAAAATGCATATCGTCAGGTACGCGATCACTAAACAATAGACGTCGTGCGCGTACAGGGCTTCACGTAGAACATGTACTGCTTACTCAGACTAGTTTCTGGTCTGAAATTGGCAAACTCCCCCCCCCCCTCCACCCCAGGAGAAGCTAAAGGCGCGCATTCCATGCTAAAATCAGCTAAGCATATTTTGCTGGAACAAACTAAGTTGCACTGCACTGGATAAGCCAGAACCGTTTATTCAGCCGTCCGGTAACGTCCAGAGACGTACGGCTCTGTGGAAACCTGCTATGGGGTTTCAAATGGAACACTTGTATGTCGGACTATATGTTCATCTCCCTGAAACGTGATGGATACTTAATACATTAACGAGTATCGGCCTGGAACGTAGTTATTTTACTTGATTTTGAGAACCAGGAGACACCGACTGGTTTATAACAGTTTTATTTTACTTTTATATTTTACAATTTAGACGATATTGATTGGCGAAACCCACTTCACTTTAGCCTGTGATGGCTAACAAACAACTTGAACGATTGCCAAATGCAAATCAAGGACAAAACAAATACAAAATCCGGTTTTTTAGCCTTATAATGATGGATTCGATGAGATAGTTATACAGAAAGAAAAACGAATTCCTGATCGTCAAAAGCGGTTCCCCAGCGATTAATGTTTGTAGTCTTAGCCCTGCCCTCGAGTGTCCCTATATCAACCTTCCCAGCAGCACCATTTAGGGTTTATTCTTGAGTTATTCGCAGTTTGGAAACATTGACGCTACCCTCAGTTTTCCTGGTATCCATTAACACGTATAACATAATTGGACACATCACAATAATTGTCCCTGTATTTGCCGACAAGTTGTTAGACTATATACAATAAGTTTTAATCTAGAATTTGGCAGTGACGAGCGTGTTTAAGACGTGCGATTATCAGTGAAGAGGGAATGGTGATTCCAAAGTTGGGGTAGGCCTATACCACTTATATATATATATGGGGTGGTTTAGTGAGAAGGAAACACCATAATTGAATAATTAAAAATCATTTCAAATATATTCGACTTAGTACCATAAGCACAATACGTAACCTCCGTCTGCGATGACGTCATGCATCAAATTTTGGCATTTTGATGCTTAGTCTTTTAGTATATTATTCCAAGGATAAGTGGACAAATAAACAAAAGTTCTCTTTCAACCATGGAGATCTGAACAGATGATCCGGGGTGATAGTATTAACTCTCAGTTGGCTGATTTTGTTCATGGATTCTCTAAATATGTAGGCTTACATGCGTAGACATGCATGAACTAGTATTTTCTACAAGTGTTAAAATTCCCAGCAAATAAGTATATGGGAGAAATAAAGGAGGAATTTTATCTGTGATTATCAAAGTACATAGATTTGAGGATATTTTGTACTTAGAAATTGAGTTATTTCAACAAATTAGTACTGCAGATCCCCCACCCCCTTCCCCACCCCCTTCCCCACCCCTCCCCGCACCAACCAAACGTGTTCTGTAATGAAACATATGGGATTACAACGCCCTTAGCAATAGTTAGTTATAAATTTCCACTGCAACAAAGCTATGTAGACATCTATTACTACACGTTTATTTCACACTATTGTAGCATAACCTTGAATAAATTAATGGAGGAGGGGTGGGGGGGGGGGTTCACACATGTTACACAGGGATATAAACCCCCATTCTACTGATGCAATGGGCGATTGGGGAGATTCAGAGAGAAAAATACGGTGCTTTGGAGTTGTCGCATGAAGCACTAAGTGACATGAAGGTAAAACGGAAAATTTTCTCCAAACGGTTGTTTGAAGAACAAGACAGTCCCGATTTCGCCAAAAAAAAAGGAAACGAAAATTGGAATTTGGACGAAATTCAATGTAAAAAGACAATTTTAGTAGTAACTGCTGTTTTACGTTCAAGAATAAGACGAGATGTAACATCTACACTACCGTAGAAATATTAGCAGTAACATGGCGCATGCATGTGTTTACAATGAGAGACCTTTGACTTACCTAAAGCAAAACCTTCTTTTAAAGATACGAGACAGTATGTTGACATGTCACGGAATCGTGATCATTTTGGGTGTGGTTGACAAATGGTGGCGATTTATGACAACCGGTGTGACCTGTTAGACGCGATCTGAATAACAGGCAAAATAAATACAGGCTTTATCGCAATCATGACTTCGAAAGTTGCCAAAGACTGGGGAAATCCGGAGGGCTGAATCTGTCTTTCGTATTGTATAGCCGAGAAATTATCTGACAGAAATATTTAGAGTTCTTAATACCGGCTTAACATGAAATGGTGGGGGCGGGGAGGGGTAGGGATAGGGAACAGAATATGGGATGGTGCAGGAGAGAGCAGGAGCGGGGTAGGGTAGGGTAGGGTAGGGTAGGGTAGGGAAAATGAGGGTACCAAAAGAAGAAGAAGAGGGGTATGGAACAGGAAATACGGTAGAAAGAAGCAGAGGATGATGGATAAAGAGAGCTTTGAGGTGCATCTTTGGAGATAATAATCTTAGCATAGACTGACCCGAACATTGGGCAAAACATTAAAACATACAAGTAGAGTTGGTTCAGGTCCCGTCTTCAAAAATCAGAGTTTGAGGTTTGAAAGTTGGAGAGTTTGGTAGGGTATTGATGCTTGGGTCAGGGAAGTAGTCAGAACATTGGGGAAATATTCGTCCACAGGTGGGCATAACATTCCGATGTCTTACTCTTGAAATACGGAAATGATGTAGGTAATGATGCCTACGTCCTAATCCCTCGATCCCCTCTCTCTCTCCACCCCACCCCCCCCCCCTGCGATTTCCAATTTCATTGAGATGACGGAAGTATAAACAGTGATAAAATTTTATTTAACATTTATTCGAAACCGCAAATAACTTCAGTAAAGTGCGTTGCTTGATACGACATAATACATGGGTGTATGAACATAATAGGTTATTTCAAATACCAATGTTTTCGCACGTACTAGGGTTAACACCTAACCAGTTTTACGACAGTTGTACATTGCCCGTGGTTTATGGATAGAACTATTTCCAGGATCAATTTGACCTCGTTCGTTGCTAAGGCGTATTTATGCGTTACTTGTACATGAACTCCACCTTACTTTACCCAAGTGGCAAAGCCATATACTGTATGAAGTTTTCCGATTGAGAAAGGGGGTAGGGGATAATTTGAAATCAAAATAATAATTGGTTAAGCAGCATGCCGGTGTTCCTTACACACTCATCATATATTCCTGTTTATGTTATTCCATCCATTCCAATTTTCCAACGTTAGCTGCGTTTGAGGCTAGTAAGATGTGATGGACGGGGGAAGGCGGGGGGAGGGCGTTGAGGATTTTGGAGTCTTCTCCAGACGAATTTTAGATTTGTAGATGCTACGGTGGCCAAGATAGGAAATTAGGAATTCCGAATTTTATCTTCGAATCTACATTTTCTTTACATATTCCGACTATATAACATCAATCTCGACAACTTTTTTGTTTTCTTCGAATTTTGACATTCCATACCGGGAATATTGGGCTTAGTTTATCGCAAAAATCATTTCGAGTTTCCACTATCCGTCGAAATTTTCGGGTTCCGACTATTTTCTGGTTGCCGAAAGTTCGAGAAAACAAATACAAATTCAAGGGTTTATCACGTGTACAAAACGAGACAGTTATTTTAATGCCTGGCACTTTGGTTGTTAATGCAAAGATCCAGCTGAATGATTTAGGACTGCCGTAGAGTACATCCAGAGCACTTACTTTAATTGAGCAAATTACAGAGCACTTACTTGTATCGAGTATAATACAGAGCACTCACTTGTATTGAGTATAATACAGAGCACTTACTTGTATCGAGTATAATACAGAGCACTCACTTGTATTGAGTATCATACAGAGCACTTACTTATATTGAGTATGCTACAAGTACTTACTTGTATTAAGTATACTACAGGTCACTTACTGTTATGAGTATACGTCACATCATTTACTTGTATATCGAGTATGCTACAAGGAACTTACTTGTTGAGTTTGCTACAGGCACTTACTTCTGTTGATTATACGACAGAGCACTTACTCTATTGGGTATGCTACAGAGCACTTACTTGTATTGAGAAAACTACAGAGCACTTACTTGTATCGAGTATGCTACAGGCACCAACTTGTATATCAAGTGTATGTATTTTTCGACTATTCTACACAAAAGTTATTTACATTGAGTTCACCTTTAAGTTGTTGTTCACTTTGGAACATTCAGCTGTATTTAGTTATATAGCTAAGAGGTCTCCCATTCCCCTATAGACCGGCTACCTTTAAATCTAGTTAACTATAATTACATGACAGCTCCGCTCTGAAGGTCATGGGGTGAGGTGGGTCGTAGGGATGGGGTACGGAGCAAAATATTGTGTTACTGAAAATGTTGCTGGACTCTTAATGTAGATTGAATGTGTTTCGTCTTGTAAAGGTTTTAAATTGTTCGAACTGTCGTGGAATGCTATTCACGTGTCGAACCCACACATTTTGACATTGACAAATCCTGTTAATGTAACAACGTAGATGTGACAAAAGAACATTTCGAGTTCGAAGACCCGTTGTACATAGCATGAAGGGATCTTTATCTTCATCCGTAAAATCAGTTCGGGTTTCATAAATATTATGATTATTGTCAGAACATTTCTCCGTATTTTATAGCTTACGTCAAACATTATAAGTACTGTTATGACTTATTCTTTAACAATGACAACGTATCAAAAAACAAACATATACACTCCGGGTTAAATTACTTTAAATTAGACGGTTGAGAAATGAATATCCTAGGTGTAAGGAATTTAACAAGTCTTCCATGGAGACACATGGCTACACTAGCACCAGCTTCCATAGTTAGAGTTATTTTTTTTTTTTAAATAATTCCACAATCGTTACAAGAAGGACAGCATGACGGGAATCCAAGCGTTTAGTAACCAATCGATTATAAATTAAAATAAACACCCTTCCCGCTACAAAATAAATTTATATGCACATATATCAACAATATGTGTTCTGTTATTACTTTGAGTTCCCTTCAATGTGTTACGGTTTATATATATATTACAAACATAGACTTTACGCCATATGACGCTTCCTAGCATTCACTGGGAATCCAACCCCACCCCTCCCCCATCCCTACCCAGTTCCCCCGCTCAATGTAGCATGACGTCCCCACCAACTGGACTTTGGATGCTGATGTTATGCCCCGAGGTTCGATACCAATAAATCAGACTAATGGTGGTCTTTATTCTACTGTGTAGACTCGCTGCCCATATCGAACAATACTATATTACTGTTTGGTATAATGTAGTTTCCCGGGTTCGTTCCGTTCACTGACAAGACATGTAGAGGAACATATGTATCCGTTTTCTTTGGAAATCGAAATAAGTCTAATTTGCTTAGTTTCCGCGTCACATTTTCTACGTTCGTGCGTGCATGTATGTGCGTTACACCCCGACCGAATCAAGCGGCATACCAATGTTTTCCGTCTCAATCGAAGAAAAATTTATTGGCAGACCGCAAATTTTGCTATACCTTCCTATTGATCATCTATGTAAATTACGTCATGTTTAATGACACCATGTGGCACATAATACGTGAAGAAATGTTTTATTTAAAACTTTTAGCGTCAACAGTAAAAAAAAAAACGCATCCCGAACAATTCGAAATTCTTGCGGACGGAGGTCGCGCGAGCAAAGGGGTAACTAAACTTTCGCAGGGCATCAACACTGTTATGTTGTAGGGGAACTAGGGCTGAGACTGGGAGTAGTCCAGTTCAATGAAATAACGCTTCATTATTCGTGTTCATAGCTTATATTTTCTTTGAAAACGATGTTTGTTCAGAGTTTTAATGGAGGAGGTAGGGCCATGGAAGTGAATTTCATAACGAGAATAAGAAGCGGGGCAGGGGTAAGGGGTAGGGCTACTTCAAGGAGCTAAATTATTTGTAAATCTGTATGGCAGTGATCCATTACACCTGTAGCAGTAGGAGTAGGATAACCAGTGGCGGCAAGGACGGAAGCCCCCCCCCCCAAGTCCAAAGTCTTCCCCCCCCCCCTCGCTTGCCCCCAAATGACATTGGTGTGCAAAACAAATTATTGGACGAGAATTGCAAATGCATTTTAAGGTTCAGTTAAACCAGTTCGCGGTTGACGTTAATCCGTAATTGGCGGGAATTCTCAAATTAAAACCAGCCAATTGCGTCTCAAGTTAACTATTATCTTGTTATTTTACTTTCTAGCATCGCTAAGAGGTCTCCCATTCCCCTCCCCTCAACACACGGGCTACTCAACGAGATATCCTGCTTCCATGTTTGTTATATCATGTGTATGTTTATAACTGTATACCATCGTTATATTTACCGTCTGAAGTTAATCAGATATTGTTAAGTTAATCAGGTCGTTTGAGGTGAACATGTCCAAGTCAGAGAAATTTGAAAATGCGATAATTTCAGAAGTTGCTTGAACTTCTAACTTGGTACGCACATAGCCCTTGCTAAATACATGCCTACAATTTCCCTTCAGGTCAAAGGTCATCCGTCAAGTTCAGGTTACAGTCGGAATATGTCTGATTATGCTGAAGTGACGGTTTGTTTGACCTTCAACCCTCTTTGCATAGGTATGAATAAATCAATTCAGCAATTCAGATCGTTGGAAAATCTTGTATCGAAAGTTTCTTCTCATATTGGCAAGGAATCACTAAGTCATTTGACTTTCTGGTTCATTTTTATAAGTTTATCCAGAATTCTAAATTTTATTCGGCAATTAACAAGTTTTACTGCAAAAACAAATCATCCAATCATAAAAAAATGTAGGCTTCTGTAGACAAAGTGTGAAAGATACGTTTATGTACTGTAAACAGCATGAGAACAGAGCACACAGGGTTATCAGCTAAGAGTATAGTGACTTTCTCTACAATATATCAAATTCATCTTATTAATTGGACTATCCCTTCAACAATTTAGGGGATAGAAATTAGGAATAAACTGTTCAATTTGGCTAAAGAAACATTCATAACAGTACCGTTACCATGTTTACAAGTGTTTGGGAACGGGCCATATTGCAAAAGTACCTACTCGAACCCGCCCCGCCCCCTCCCACCTCCTCAGCCCCCTCCCCGATAAAATGAGTCTTATTACGCCACTGCTCTGCAGATCCACATTTCATTACCAAATTTAATTTGGTTTAAAAGTAAGTGGGCATGACGTTTCGATCCTAGCAGGATCTTCTTCAGAGGCGGAATGGATCCTTCTAGGATCGAAACGTCAGGCCCACTTACTTTTACACATTCTCTTACACAGGCGATTTAGTGGTTAAGCAGTTTGCCAACAGCTTTTGTTTTATTTCAATTTAATTTTTTATAGATGAGCATCACATGCATTTTAAAGTGAGAAGAGGGATACAACGTCTGAGTAAAGGGGCCTTTATATTACATTTGTGACATACCATTATGAATATTCATGAGATGAAACACGACTATCATGACGTATGCCCACATACATTCAATACGCATTTACTTCAAGAAATAATGCATAACAAATATTCTGCTCGTTGTGCCGGGTAGCGGACCACATGACGTGACGTAAAGATGCGGCTATTTACCGGTTGCCCAACTACAGAATATAATTACAGGCCGCGATTTTTTTATTGCACACAATTTACATTTTCGGTGGAAACAATGTAAGCGAGAGAGGCAGGGGAGTTGATAATCAAACAGTTGCCAAAATGACCAAAGATGACCATTGGCTTGGTAGGTACGTTGAGATCTCAAGAGGGATTGTAGTTGCTTAAAGACATCTTAAAATATCCATCACCTGAACTATTCTATGCTGTTTTTGAATGATAATAGCCTATCGTACATCCAGCCAATGGCGCACTACCTTTAAGAAGTCAATACTGGGTCATTGGTATAATGGATGGCGTTCTCGAGAGAGCAAATATTGCGAATACCTTTTTCCTTTTGGGAGATTTGGTGTGAATTTTTCTCTGTTGGTCAAACAGGTAGACGTATGATAAATGTATTACCCCATGACTGGTTACATCTCCCATCAGTTGCCTTTGGATGAGTTTGATCTTCAAACACACACACACTCACAAACTCGCACACACAGAGAAGAGACACGTAGCGAGAATAATATCGTAAAAATTTATCTGTCTTAGACTGAGACCAACAGGGATTTGGGTCATGAACTATACCTTAATTTAGCGAGACGGAAGCCCGGTAAAACTTGACGGAAAGGACTAAATCCACGAGGTTATAGAAAAGGTTTAGGGGAAGAACTAACACTTTTTTTCTTCTAAATCACACCAAGAAGCTTTATATGCCAATTCCAGCATCATAAATATACAGTTCAACGTTCTGTATTCCTATATCATTTTCTTAACAAAATTGACAAACTTTATAATGTATGTACATTGTTAATTTATGTATGTCTGTCCAAAACTAATTATGTCGGTTGATTTGTTTTTGTTATAAAATCCCATAAAGTGAAATGAGAGTTAGTTATCTTTACTTACTGTAGATCTTACTAGTAGAACTCAACTTCCAATATAGATCTTACTAGTAGAACTCAAATTCCAAGATAGATCCAACTAGTTGAACTCAACTTCCAAGATAGATCTTACTAGTAGGACTTTACTTCCAATATAGATCTTACTAGTAGAACTCAACTTCCAAGATAGATCTTACTAGTTGAACCCAACTTCCAAGATAGATCGAACTATAGTTGAACTCAACTTCCAAGATAGATCTTACTATAGTTGAACTCAACTTACAACATATATCTTACTAGTAGAACTCAATTTCCAAGATAGATCTTACTATAGTTGAACTCAACTTACAAGATAGATCTTACTAGTAGAACTCAAATTTCCAAGATAGATCTTACTAGTAAAACTCAACTTCCAAGATAGATCTTACTAGTTGAACCCAACTTCCAAGATAGATCGAACTATACTTGAACTCAACTTCCAAGATAGATCTTACTAGTTGAACCCAACTTCCAAGATAGATCGAACTATAGTTGAACTCAACTTCCAAGATAGATCTTACTATAGTTGAACTCAACTTACAACATATATCTTACTAGTAGAACTCAATTTCCAATCTATCTTACCAAATCTTATTATAGTTGAACTCAACTTACAACATATATCTTACTAGTAGAACTCAATTTCCAAGATAGATCTTACTATAGTTGAACTCAACTTACAAGATAGATCTTACTAGTAGAACTCAAATTCCAAGATAGATCTTACTATAGTTGAACTCAACTTCCAAGATAGATCTTACTAGTAGAACTCAAATTTCCAAGATAGATCTTACTAGTAAAACTCAACTTCCAAGATAGATCTTACTAGTTGAACCCAACTTCCAAGATAGATCGAACTATAGTTGAACTCAACTTCCAAGAGAGATCTTACTATAGTTGAACTCAACTTACAACATATATCTTACTAGTAGAACTCAATTTCCAATATAGATCTTACTATAGTTGAACTCAACTTACAAGATAGATCTTACTATAGTTGAACTCAATTTCCAAGATAGATCTTACTATAGTTGAACTCAACTTACAAGATAGATCTTACTAGTAGAACTCAATTTCCAAGATAGATCTTACTAGTAAAACTCAACTTCCAAGATAGATCTTACTATAGTTGAACTCAACTTCCAAGATAGATCTAACTAGTTGAACTCAACTTCCAAGATAGATCTTACTAGTAGAACTCAATTTCCAAGATAGATCTTACTAGTAGAACTCAACTTCCAAGATAGATCTTACTAGTAGAACTCAACTTCCAAGATAGATCTTACTATAGTTGAACTCAATTTCCAAGATAGATCTAACTAGTTGAACTCAATTTCCAAGATAGATCTTACTAGTAGAACTCAATTTCCAAGATAGATCTTACTATAGTTGAACTCAACTTCCAAGATAGATCTAACTAGTTGAACTCAACTTCCAAGATAGATCTTACTAGTAGAACTCAATTTCCAAGATAGATCTTACTAGTAGAACTCAACTTCCAAGATAGATCTTACTATAGTTGAACTCAACTTCCAAGATAGATTTAACTAGTTGAACTCAACTTCCAAGATAGATTTAACTAGTTGAACTCAACTTCCAAGATAGATTTTTCTAGTAGAACTCAACTTCCAAGGGAACGAGAGTGCAGTGACTCGCGGGATTGGTGGTATTTCGTTTTGCGCAAGAAGTCTTAAATATGGGATGGGACCACTTGGAATGATCTGTGGGATAGAATGGTTTGTGAAAGTGTCCCCGTGCCCCCCCCCCTCCTCCCGGTTTGGACGAACAGGGTGCTACACAGTTAGCTGTATTCTCGCGCCCTTAAACTGTTTGAGTCAACCATCATTGACGAAACTTTCAGACAATGGAGCTATTACGTAATTTCTCCGTGTATTGAGCAATTAATTTAGTTTGGTATGAGAGTTTGGTAGGTATAGGAAGGGGTGGGGGAAGCCTAAGTAAAACATGTGAATGAGAAATCTCCCCCCCCCCTCTTCCCCTCTTCGGTATCTAACTTTACAAATGCTTATATATTCTTTTGTCTGAGCAAATCAACGCCTTCCTCCTCCTCACCCCCCCCCCCTTTCGCAGCCGGCGTACGTGGCATGACAAACCTAATCGTCGGTTTGTCCATGTTGCAGTTGCATGACCGAAATCTGCTGCGCACCAATCTTGTTCCTCCATGATAAAGTGTGGCGTTTCCAACCCGTCTAATAGTGAAACGCAGGATTCGGGGGGGGGGGGGCTATAGGCATAAACAACAAATTTGCAGAAAGAGTAGATTCCTCCACAGCTGGTAAAGGGGTGTACACGGGTTTTCTTAGGGGTGCGAGGAGGTTAAATGTAAACTGTATTGGCCCCAAATATGCTAGATATTCAAATATGGTCACCTTTGGTCAAAATTCTTAAACTGTTTTTATTACAACCAAGCTTCGATGAAATTTTTCTCACTGGGACATTCAGTCAATTTGTGTGTTCCTTAAAAATGTCTGAGAACATTTTGGATAGTAAAGACCTCCAGGAAAGTACTTTTTGTAAACTTCTAGCAATTAAAGCGTGCTATAATTTGGGGCCTATACAGACTACCTTTAAGAAACACATTGCTGTATATATGCAATAGTGATACTACTGTCTGACTGTACCGTTACCAAGGAACGAAGCACCATCACAGACTTACCTACAGCTGGTACACAATAGTGTAGTAGCAGCCGCCAGACTAATAGTGAGTCTGTGTTGGTACTCGAATTCTAGCAAAGTTATACATGTACTTGCACTCCGTCTCGTGGATTCGTACTCGAGGCTTTTTGAATAGTAGTTTATAGGAACTGGTGTAAACTAGTACCCGTGTACTCATACCAAGGAACTTCTATATGCACTCGTAATCTTTCTCTCACACTACATGTGAATTAGCCGGTATATATTTATAGGCCTCCTTTGTACTGTGTAGTGTGTCTAATACAAGAGTTAACATGCTTACCCTGATTGCCGGATGACTGCATAAGACAAAACGCCGTCAATATTATTCCTAATTTGATCAACCCCAGCCTTCTTTGAGAAAGTTGCCTAAATTTGCAGGCACAAAATATTTTCATGGTTTCAAATCACTGTTAGTATCCGCAATCAGATAAAATTCCAACCGATTCATGTTCGTTTACATATATTTCGGCGTCACGTGTGACTGCAGTCTTTAGTAGTAAAGTTGTAATGATTCACGTGTTATTCGATAAACAAGCAGCAACGCACAGTAACCAAGTTTATCAAAGTATTCCGATCTCGATGTTCCAAAAACCATTTACTTTCAAGCTTGTCTTCAAAATGGTATTCTTGTCCATAAAAAAGTATCCCACATTCACATAAGCTCATCCAAAGTATGGTCACGTAAGGAAACTGTTTATGTAACCTAAGCCAGACGGGAATATGAAAACACCGTGGTATTATGGGCGGATTTCATAGACACGGGTTCCTTTTCAGGTCATGGTTACGGTGTCGCCCGGTGATCATAGTTGATGATATATGAAGTGTAACCGGTATATACACCCAAAGATGCGAATGAATCCTAAAACATTTTCGTCCACCCATTGCGTAATTTGTCATATCTGATACACTATACCGTTAGGTAATAACCTGTAACCATGGAGTTGAAAAGAGAACCATGCTGTAACGCACGAGTTTACGCACGGATTCCAAAGTGTTGGAATTACCCCAGACGACATATGCCTATATTTATATTTAATGTTACTGGACTGTATACACGCAGCTTTATTCTAATATAAGGTATACATGTTAATATGAGTTTGAAACGATATTATATCTACGGGGACGAGGAATATGTACGACAGGTCGAAATGCTCGTATCAATTTCGAAGTATTGTTTCTTAATTATCATTATAGTACTGCAAATACTAACGTTGTGCGAAACCTGGTGACGCGTACTGTGTACTTGCGTAACATCAGGCGCTTTCTGGTAACACGTTGGCATTTTTTTGTGGTCTTCATTATTTATATATATATGTTAATGTTATACCAAGTATATGAATTATTCACCGTTACATACCGCATGGACATATACTTCGATCATATGTAGACACTCAAGAATTAACATGGGTATTACATTATCATATGTGGACATATAATGTGAGTTCCTATTGGCTAGGAATTTATGTGGGTGCTGTCACTCGACTTAATTCCCACTTTTAGAATCAAGTTTATGTAGTCAAATATAACCTATTTCTAAAGTGATATATTAGCCATTAATATCTTCTGCAATCAATTAAACAGGTGTACTATGGGACGGTTACATTTATGACGTCAGGCTTCATTCGCCGTCGGATTTCGAGTATTTTACCGTACTATATAGCAGACTTCATTCCATGCATGATTAAAGTAAAGATATGGTTTCGATATCTTTTTTTTCTGCTTTATCGATCTTATATTTATTTACACATCTGTCTATCCTTCTACCCTTCTTCTTTGCAACAAACCCATTTGTAAAACATGTTATTAACTCAACAAGTTATAAGAGCAATATTGTAACTGAAAAATCAAAATAAATAAATCCCCCTCCACTTCCTCTTCCCCTCCCCACCTGCACCCCCTCACACACACACACACACAACTCCTCACCCTCGTCATTCATAATGCTTTCATCTCTCTCTTGAGATTGTGGATTGAATATGATTTAAATTGTGTATAGTATAAACGCAAAACGAATAATGTCAGGAAAAATCTTAACTTCAGCATGTTATAGCAATGCATACTTTATACTATATACACAACTTTGCGTATTGAATGTTATTCCAAAACAGACACGTGTGTGGATGGTAGAGTACAGTAAGGGAAATAAGGTTGAGGGAGAGGGGGGGGGGGGATATGGAACAGTTATTACAGTTATTACTGCAGACAAGTTTCTATTAGGCCTCGTTAGAAGAACTAGGCGTTACTGTTCCATGAATGAGACAACCTTGTTAAAAAAGTTGGTAAGCAGATGGTGCGAACTGAATGTTAAAAAACAAAACTCTTTTATCTATGAGTAATACTAAACCGGTATCGAAACTATTATTTTACATATTGGATCTGATTCAGCATCGAATGGGGTGTCATAACTCATAGTGACATACTTCAGCTCCACCCGACAACTGGGAGATACATCTATGACCTTGAGCTGAAAATAATGAAGAAGCACTTGAAATACTACATGTTACAAGATGATCTTCAGCTTACTTGAAAACAGTTTATATTCCGTGACCTGGTGCTATCTGTTGAAGAGAAACGTTTGTCAGGGTTTCAATATAACAACTCACCCCCCCCCCCCCACAAGACACCCATATGTTCATTGAATAATGTTTCTATGTTCTTTCAAACCTCGAAGTAAACACAACTGGTAACTTATTCACTTAATTTGCTTTGAAATCTTCAGTATATCTTTTGAAATGTTCTGGTTGGTACCAAGAATATTAGTTTATTTGCTTAGCTCGATAAAACTTGAAGCTTAAAGCTAACATGCTATTACATTATCTCTTTCTCTCTCGTTTGCCTTACTATATTTATTTGATGATGACGATCACGAGGATGACGACGATGACGATGACGACGTAAGCGAGGATGACGATGACGAGGATGACGACAATGACGATGACGACGAAAACGATGATGATGATGACGACGACGACGATGATGACTATCACGATGACGACGATGACGACGATGATGATGACGATGATGACGACGATGACTATCACGGTGACGATGACGACGATGACGAAAATGACGACGACGATGACAATGATGACGACGACGATGAGGAGGATGATGATGACGATGACGATGACGATGACTATCACGATGACGACGATGAAGATAATTACGACGACGACGACCATGACGACAATTACGACGATGACGACGATTACGATGATAATACAAACTCGCATAGGGTTGTTTATAAACTATTGATATATAAAACACATATTCCTTAACAAGTGGCAGCTGTGAATTATTCAATACGAACGAAAAATGTCTAGTGAACTTCTAATAAATGTCTTCTACTTAACATTTATAATTGAAATCAAAACAGTTGTTGTAAGTTCTGCTAGCTTTTATAAAAACTGCAACAAGTCAGTCAGTTGAAAATGATGTTCATAATTTCTTAAAAACAATTGCGGAGGGCAAGAATATTCAAAGTATACAAGAATAGAAGGATTTAATAATATTGAAGTACGTCACTGTTAAAGATTTTGCAGGGTTTTAATTAAGTAGGTTTCTATTCTGTAGAAGGGGGGGGGGCAGTCTGGAATTATCGATAGCAGAATCAGCAATTAATTTTACTTCAACCATTCAACAACTTAAATTTCAGTAATCTACGTTTAAGCACAATCAAAGATCAAAGATAGCATGTGTTTCAACAAGAAGTTTCTTACTGAATAACCCATTGTTTCAGAAATCTACAAGTTTAATAATATATATATTTAATAGTAATCGGTATATCCAGGGGCGGCGATTTGTTTGAAATATTGGGGGGGGGGGGGGCATTTGATTGGGTGCATATGCGTATCAACTTAAGGATTTTCTTACCCCGGGGGGGGGGGGCGAATTACTATCAAAGTGGAGCGCCACCATTGGTTGGCGCGCAGCGTACAAGAAAATTTCTGGTTTTGATAGCCCCCTCCCCCCCCCCCCCAGATCATCGGAAATGGCACTTCTCGGGCTTGAAATTAACCAACCAGATGTACACTTTTGCCTGAGAACCAAGTTTTTCCCAATGGTTTTTTTTCCAACCATAACCTTTTACAAGATTGTCACCAGTCACATGTCATGTTCGACTTCATCGCATCTCCTGTGGATCATTGCTTTTGTAGGTAATACTCTACGTAACGGCCCACAATACCCGTCAGCCCCACTTTTTAAGGTTTTAAGCCCATTATTTGTTCAGAATTTGAATAATAACCTCACTTCAAACATACCCATAATGTTGCACAAAATTTCATCTATGGACAACCAATATAGAAAAACCCCTTTCAACCCCTAACAGACCAGTCAAAATTGCACGAGTAGAGGGAAGTATAATGAAGGATGTTGGTCATGGAATTTTCGAAAATTCAGACATAGTTAATTTATTGGTGTACAAATATTAAAACCTCTTATAACGGCTACTATAAAACTTCGATATCATAAAAAATACAAAAAAAATTGCTCGAGGTGGGGGCGGTCTCCCCCTTCCCCCCTCCCCTTGGCTACGCGCCTGCGGTTAGAAATCTTGTAGGAAAAAGGCCAAATGGAAACCCAGTGAACCCATATCGATGTGGATCATATATATGATTGTACGTACTTACACTCACACACAAGAGATGTACAGACATGATAATAATCATGAGTGACAACATGATATACGGTCACAGGTCACAGAAACGACCACGAAGAGTCATTTACCTCATGCAGCATGTGTTGGATGAAGTTTTAGCCACCGCCAAATATGATTTGGATGAATAATCTCACGCATTATTTTCTCTTCATAGCCACACAAAAAAACTGTGCCACCAAATATTGGGGGGATATTGGATACTATATCCCCCACCTAAAATATTTGGGGGGTATGTCCCCCCCCCCCGTCCCCCATGATCGCCGCCCATGGGTATATCCATCAGAAGAATTATCTGATTAGCACAGGTTTATTGTAAGGGTACATTCGACAGGAAATGTATTTCCATGAACAAATGAATATCCTTCCTTTGCATAATCCTTCACAACATTTACATTTACTATGAATAGCCTATTTGATATCGGGAATATGGATAATTGGGTGATAAAATATATAGACTCGTCAATGATCTACAGATTCAACAGTAATCAGCATATTTCGTCACCGATCTACATTCATAAACACAAATCTACAGACTCGGCAGGGCAAAAATCTACACATTCAACAGAAAGCTAACTAATCAGCCAGTTAGGACAATTTCCTAATGCTAATACCTCTCTAAACTGTTCACCACTATCATTCTCTCAAAGCACTGGTATTGACAGAACAAACAGTTCCTAACCTTGATCTGATAGAAACATGATTATTCATACTGCTCGTACTGACAATACGAGGGCTCTGAAAGCGGGTCATGACACTACAGTATAGAAAAATTGTCCCAACTGGGTGAACTAATCAGCAGCTATACATATATTCAACAGCGATTTAACAGGTTCACAGTTCTACCGAAGAATAACCAGGGAGTTGTAACAGTCAGTTATAACTCCCCCGATGTAACAATGTTCAACGCGTTAAGGGGTTTTACGAGTGAAAACAATCGTTAGTGATAACACTGATGAAGGTATTTATACATTTCCGAGTGACTCGTGATACACAATTGACGTAAACATCGTCATGCTAACACGGTCAGACATCTATGTAAGGGGACTGGAGATAAGAGTGAATCAGTAAGGAGACTGGTAATAATGGTGGATCAGTAAGGAGACTGGGGATAAGAGTGGATCAGTAAGGGGACTGGATATAGAAGTGGATCAGTAAGGTCTGGATATAAGAGTGGATCAGTAAGGAGACTGGGGATAAGAGTGGATCAGTAAGGGGACTGGATATAGGAGTGGATCAGTAAGGTCTGGATATAAGAGTGGATCAGTAAGGGGACTGGAGAAAAGAAGGGATCAGTAAGATTACTGGAGATAAGACTGGATCAGTATGGAGACTGGAGATGGGAGTGTATCAGTAAGGGGACTGCAGATAAGAGTGGATCAGTAAGGAGAATGAAGATAAGAGTGGATCAGTAATGCGACTGGGGTTAAGAGTGGATCAGTAAGGTAACTGGCCATAAGAGTGGATCAGTAAGGAGAATGGAGATAAGAGTGGATCAGAAGGAGAATGGAGATAAGAGTGGATCAGAAAGATGACTGGAGATAAGAGTGGATCAGTAAGGAGAATGGAGATAAGAGTGAATCAGTAAGGTGACTGGGGATAAGAGTGGATCAGTAAGGGGACTGGGGATAAGAGTGGATCAGTAAGGTAACTGGGGATAAGAACAGATCAGCAAAGATATTGGGGATAAGAGTGGATCAGTAAGGTGACAGGGGATAAAATTGGATCAGCAAAGAGACTGGGGATAAGAGTGGATCAGTAAGGATAATGGAGATAAGAGTGGATCAGTAAGATAACTGAAGATAAGAGCTGATCAGTAAGGAGACTGAAGATATGAGTGGATCAGTAAGGTGACTAGGGATAAGAGTGGATCAGTAAGAAGAATGGAGATAAGAGTGGATCAGTAAGATAACTGAAGATAAGAGCTGATCAGTAAGGAGACTGAAGATATGATTGGATCAGTAAGGCGACTAGAGATAAGAGTGGATCAGCAAGAAGACTGGGATAAGAGTGGATCAGCAAAGAGACTGGGGATAAGAATGGATCAGTAAGATAACTGATGATAAGAGCTGATCAGTAAGGAAACTGAAGATATGAGTGGATCAGTGAGGTTACTGTGGATAAGAACAGATCAGCAAAGATATTGGAGATAAGAGTGGATCGGTAAAGTGACTGGAGATAAGAGGTGGATCAGTAGGTGACTGTGGATAAAAGTGGATCAGTGAGGAGACTAAAGATATGAGGTGGATCAGTAAGGTGACTGCGGATAAGAGTGGATCAGCAAAGAGAATGGAGATAAGAGTGGATCAGTAAGGTAACTGGGATAAGAACAGACCAGCAAAGATATTGGGGATAAGAGTGGATCAGTAAGGTGACTGGGGATAAGAGTGGATCAGTAAGATAACTGAAGATAAGAGCTGATCAGTAAGGAGACTGAAGATATGAGTGGATCAGTAAGGTGACTAGGGATAAGAGTGGATCAGCAAAGAGACTGGAGATACGAGTAGATCATTAAGGAGACTGGGAATAAGAGCGGATCAGCAAGGATATTGGAGATAAGAGTAGATCGGTAAGGTGACTGGAGATAAGAGGTGGATCAGTAAGGTGACTGTGGATAAGAGTGGATCAGCAAAGAGACTGTGGATAAGAACAGATCAGTAAGGTGGTTGGGGATAAGAGTGGATCAGTAAGGAGACTAAAGATATTAGGTGGATCAGTAAGGTGACTGGGGATAAGAGTGGATCAGCAAAGAGAATGGAGATAAGAGTGGATCAGTAAGGTAACTGGGATAAAAACAGATCAGCAAAGATATTGGGGATAAGAGTGGATCAGTAAGGTGGCTGGGGATAAGAGTGGATCAGCAAAGAGACTGGGGATAAGAATGGATCAGTAAGATAACTGAAGATAAGAGCTGATCAGTAAGGAAACTGAAGATATGAGTGGATCAGTAAGGTGACTAGGGATAAGAGTGGATCAGCAAAGAGACTGGGATAAGAGTAGATCAGTAAGGAGACTGGGAATAAGAGCGGATCAGTAAGGAGACTAAAGATATGAGGTGGATCAGTAAGGTGACTGTGGATAAGAGTGGATCAGCAAAGAGAATGGAGATAAGAGTGGATCAGTAAGGTGACAAGGGATAAGGGGGCATCACTACGGACACTGGGGATAATGATGGATCATTTTAGGTACATAGGCTCTACAGTGGGTAACTTCTCCTTAAAAGAATACGTCTCAATATACCCCACATGTAGTATAGCATTTCTTGAGTTCTATAACCTTTGAAGACTCGGACAGGTATTTGTGCGCCCTCATTTCTTTATCATGATTCACTGGTATCGACTGGAAATAGCAAATATTTCTACGTCACAGAAAGTTTCCAACATCGATGAGCCATAAATATATCTACCTACTATATATATATACCTCCATCAAGACTTCGTGTGATTGAGTTTATAAGATCTGATAGATTGCACACCGTTGGCATATGTATTTACAATAATGATAGTTGGTTTCGGCTTTCTAAAGGAGGTACCGCGACCCTTGACCTATCGAGAGGGCCCTGTCTTAACACCAATGGATGGTTGATACATTCTATATGTGCATGTTGGACGTAGGAACCAAATATGCAGTGTTTTTATCACCATTGTGCTACCAAAGGTGTGGAATGTGATGGCGATATTTAACACAATAGCAAATCAAACTGGAAGCTGGAGGGTTGGGGCTGGGGCTGGGGGAAGGGGGATGGATTTTTCCATTCCGTGCCTATCACGGAGATCCGTAATCACGGTAAAAATAATGAAAATGACTGGCGTAGTGCAGCAGAAAGACCCCTCCCTCCCCACCCACTTCCCTCCCAGGCTTCTATATTCAGACAAACACTAGGACCTTGACTTATTCAAGGTTTCGTCTGTGTGGAGTTCTTCCGTGGATTTTTTTCATGTGGTCTGGCTGTGAGCAGGGTGGACTGCAGTATCAATTGCTCCTGGCTCAGTGGTTCAACAGGTGGTGCTGAAGCAACCGGCACATTCAGCGCCACGGGCGAAGCTAGCTGTTTTGTGACCGAGCAGGAAATTAGCGTTTCCGCCACCTAACCCCTAGTGTCATCGAACCCAGTGCAGTGACGCACACGTTTCCGAGCCGGCTTGCGCATAGGCCAATCCACTTCTGGTTTAGAAGTCTGGTTTCGAGACCACTACGTAGTCCATGGTAGTACAACAGTGAACCTGGCCGCGTTGGTCGCTTCAACTTCATCAGTAGCCTGTGAAATTAGTTGTCCGATACCGGATCACGCGTACTATCGTCCATTGGATGGACTGGACGTGAAGTGACACAGTCATTGGTACGGAGATGTCAAGACTAACTCGTAATAAACAGAAAGATAACTCATGTACTCCTGTGTTAACGTCACGTGAACAGTGCCTCCTAACGCCACAAATATACTATGATTAAATCAGGTTGGATTAGTAGATTAGTAAAGCTAAATCTTTAGACAAAGCCAAATCCCACTAAGCTATCGTTTAAAATGGAAGAATATTTGCACTTTCTCCATTCTTACTCCCTGCCTCTATTTCTTTCTTCTCCCCTTCCCTCTCTCTACTGTGTGATGCTACTTGTTGAAAGGGTTATAAAATCATATATAAACTGTAACGACCCCAAACACCAACACTTTAAACTATAAATAGAGGGCGTTTTGCAATGTTCAGCACCAGAGCCGTATATAGAGAGAGTTTGGCCAACTGGCGATTTGTGACGTCACACGCAAACCATGGGCATCAAAATAGGTCCAGTTGTCGTTACCAGTTGCGCGAAACACGAAAAACACCACACACAATATATAGCAGCTTTGCACACTGTGCTCGTTGCGAACAAACGAAGCGACTCAGAATGTCAGATTTTGACAGGCATACGAGGAACAAAATGGATATCAGGTAATGAATTAGAGTATGCGTTAGTTAATGACATTTACGTTTATCTTCACACCTGAAATGCATAGAATACTAGCTGAAAACCTGTCATTACACTTGTTTTATTTTACGCCTCATACTACTAGTCCTACTTTAGTCCAACTATAGCATCAGGCCTACATTAATAGATCCTTCAATTAAATAAAGTAGGCCTACACATAAAATGACAATTTATGCTTCACTGATCTTTCAGGTTTGCCAAAAAGTAGTTGTACCAGAGGTCATTGTATTAAACTCCAGAAGTTACATAGTAGGATTAATATTCGGCATAACTTTTTCTCTAAAGTCTAATACAACTTATACAAGGGTTGTGAATGGATTGAATGGTTTGCCTGAGAAGGTTGAATTGCAACTAGTGTGTATGGGTTTAAGAATACTTTGGATGAGTACATTAAGCATTGTAATTGGGTATGACATTTGATGTCCTCGGTTTTATTCCTCTCATATAGCCTTAGGGTCCTTAATGGGGACTTGAATGTCTCTCCTGGTCTTTTTTTCTACTAAACTAAACTATATACTTGAGTGTAGGAGTTAGCAATAGTTGGGAGTCTGTGGGCAAACCTAAGACTGATATTGTGGTGTTAATTTCTCAGGAATGTAGTACTAGGCTATAGTAGGTGCAACAGATTGAATGGGTCTGTCGAGAAAAAAAAACCCTGCAACAACTGAATACTGGTGTATGTTGTAGCTTATGTATTTTCCATTAACATATATACTATACGGTCATGTCCTTAATGAGGTTTCATGGATCACACTGACATAGTGTGCCTACTTGTCAGTGTTGTCAACTGAGCATAGGGCTGATGACATCATTCAGTTTGTTATTATGCAGACAGCAAATGGCCATAATGATAATTATTAATTGTTACTTATTCTTCATACTGCCCTTACTGGCCTTACCTGAACAGTGATGTATAAAAATGCAAGAAGTCGTTAAGCTTTTCATTTAAGAATCGTCTCAGCCTGTCCTATTTCAAACATATGATTGGCAGGTTTACACGTTACATACTGTAGCTTATCAAAATGGAGCTGTTCTGTAAAGCAAGAAAATCACACATATGCATGCATACAAACACACTCATATATAACAATTTCTGAATATCTTTTCAGCTGCCCAATGGTACTGGAATGCAAGCTCTGTTGGGTGAAGTAAAAAACCCTCATTGTACTCTTTTATCATGGTCAGCGTACAGTAGCTGGAACCAGCAATGATGGTGATGTGGATTTGACAGTACCTAGACAAGAATTCAATAGCTGCTTTGTGTTGAAGTGGGTTCAACTTGCTCAAGGCCATGACAGGATGACGACTAGACATTAGGATGAATTATCTGTTGTAGAGCTCTATAAACCAGGCAGGTGTTAAAACATCCATTGGGTGACCCTCACAGTCTACCAGGCACTGCATCGCAGAAGCAAAATGAAGTGTGTGTGATACCTTCATCTTATGAGAGTGGAATGGTATCAGTGTGGCCTCTGTCAATTTGGCTTCAAGTCTTTGTTTTCTTGAGAGCTGAGAAGATCTTTCAGTGGTTTCACACTGACCTATGTACTTGACAATTCATGTGTATTTGCCAGCTCAGGAGGAAGCCAGATTTTAATTACATTAACCAATGCTGACTTTTTTTTGGACATGTGGTACATCTGCAAGGAGGTGAAGGAAGCAGTTGGAGTTGCATGGATGTGGAATCTTGTTGATAGTCTGGCAGTCTTATCCACAGATTATCCCAAAGCTTCTCCACATTGCCACATTCAGAACTTATTACATTGATAAACTTGAAAATTGCAGGAATCTAACGAAGCACCCATCAAGGGAATTTGTTTGTATAATTATTGAAAGCTGTGACCTTCTGATGTGACAGACTAATGTGAAATAAAGGGCAGTAGATTACCTTGTAAATGAACCTTGTTATTGTTTGATTGTATCTAATGTTTGCAAAATTTTAAGTTGCATGCTACCAATTGAAACATAATTCTTTCTCTATTAATAGGATATAAATACTTCTCCTTAAAGGGTGTGGAGACTCCCGCACAAAGAAACGTCTCATGCCGGTTATCTGACCTAGATTCGAATGCGGTGTAACAGAAGTGTTAGACACCACCATTGATCCCAGAAAATACACATACAGCTTGCTACCATCTGTAAATAGACATTAGTGTACAGTCAATACAAACATCACAGTCAATACCCACAACACAGTGCACATAGCAGCATGGACATCTCAGGTCTAGATAAAAGATAACAAGGTATCGGGTTTCATTACTGTCTGCATTTTGTAGCGACACCAAAAAAACTTCACTTGCAAGCAACGGAAAGTAAACTTTTTCAGAGCGCGGCATGCGGTTTAGGGCAAGTCTTCAATACCTTTAAATATACTGCATCGGTTGTTGTCACTTGATCATTTGCTTGTGTGTGAGCTAAACAGCTTAAATAATATGTAAAAAAATAATACAAACTTTCAAATTGCCAGATATTTACTTGCTCAAAATCATCCAATCATGATTTGTTGCTATCCTTGAGTCCATTATTCAGATGATGAGGCAGATTCCCTTCGACTCTCCATGATGAAGGTAAAACCTTATATCTAAACCAACTGCCATTGAGTGTCCATTTGAAAGTTTCAAACACACAAGTGCATTGATTAAAACAAAGACTTTATTGCTGTGGTTGCAGGAACTGGACTTCAGTCTAGAAGTCACTCACCAGGTTTGTCATTATCACAGTCTGCTAACTGTGGCTTTTTATGCTAGGAGTTTTTCTTCAGAGCACATGTCACCTTTGATTTGTAAAAAAAGTCCTGAAGTTCAGGGAGTTAAAATTTACTGTCTAAAGATAATTTAAAAAGGTTTTTTTTTAACTTCAATCGTCAATGTGGGTGTCAATTAAGGGAATAAGGAGGTACTGATGCAACTTTGATAAATGATAGTTGACTGCATCCAAATTAAACCAAGGCCTAGGCTATACTTTTGAAGAAGAAAAAAGTAGGCTGAATTCATGTTAGCCCAAAAAGGCTAGGCCAATGCTGACAATTAACACAAACCAAGATCATTTAACCATTTGGGCACTTGTTTATGACATACTAAAAGGGTCTATATAATTAGGCCTGTATGTGTACACAACCCACAAGTTGCCAATGAGTATAGACCTAGCCTAACTAGTTTAGGCCTAGGCTACTTTGTTTTCCTTAGACCTAGTTTAATTGGGCCTTATACTGTGCCATATTATGTAATGTGCTATAACAGTTGTAGTAATAGCAAGAATGGTCCAGGTCTAACTAAGCCCAGGCTTAACTTATGCTTCGGGCTTAACTAAGGATTAGGGCTTTACGTGATGGCTAGCCCACCCTTTTACATAGAACTAAAAGTGATACTTTTTTAGGCTAGGCATACAATAACTAGGAATTAGGATAACTATATGTGCGACTGAAACTGCCATGCCTATGATTAGAAGAGCTGGCATAATGAAATCGAATTTGTGGATCGTAAAACGAGAGAGAATAGCCATGCATGTAATTACAGAAACCAGTCTGAACGTAAAATTCTCGCATTGCTTGTACATTACTCGTATTACACTAGGGCCTATGGCTAGTATGGGCCTAGGCTACAGACTTTTTTTTCATTAGATCTCCATCTTGTTCTTTCTACTTCCAAAAAATTCCTCTTCTTTTATGGTCAGTCGGATAATCAAACAACAATATCCATGTTCTGACCGATTGCAGCATCCCCAGCACCATTTCTTTCATAATTTCGTACTTTTTTCGTGTACAAAACGATAGTCTATACACTGTGAGTATGCGTGTCGTCTGCTATAAAGTTTTCAAGTGGACCTATTTTACCACCCTGTGTGGGCGTTTTCCCTCTCGACCAATCCAAATCGGTTACATGGTTGGCCAAACTCTCTCTATATACGGCTCTGTTCAGCACCAGAGCCGTATATAGCGAGAGTTTGGCCAACCATGTAACCGATTTGGATTGGTCGAGAGGGACAACGCCCACACAGGGTGGTAAAATAGGTCCACTTGAAAACTTTATAGCAGGCGACACGCATACTCACAGTGTATAGACGATCGTCTGTGTACACGAAAAAGTACGAAATTATGTAAGAAATGGTGCTGGGGATGCTGCAATCGGTCAGAACATGGATTTTGTTGTTTGCTTTTCCGACTGACCATGAAAGAAGAATTTTTGGAAGTAGAAAGAACAAGATGGAGATCTAATGAAAAAATCTGTGTAGCCTAGGCCCATAGCCATAGTAGTACTAGTATAATACGAGTAATGTACAAGCAATGCGAGAATTTTACGTTCAGACTGGTTTTTAAATTTGTCATTACTTTCATGGTTATTCTCTCTCGTTTTACGATTCACAAATTCGATTTCATTTTGCCAGCTCTCCTAATCATATGCATGGCAGTTTCAGTCGCATAAATAGCTATCCTAATTCCTAGCTATTGTATGCCTAGCCTAAAATGTATAACTTTTAGTTTAATGTAAAAGGGTGGGCTAGGCATAACGTAAAGCCCTAATCCTAAGTTAAGCCCGAAGTATAGGTTAGGCCTGGGCTTAGTTAGGCCTGGACCATTCTTGCTATTACTACAACTGTTATAGCACATAGCATAATATGGCACAGTATAAGGCCCAATTAAACTAGGCCTAAGGAAAACAAAGTAGCCTAGGCCTAAACTAGTTAGGCTAGGACTATACTCATTGGCTACTTGTGGGTTGTGTACACATACAGGCCTAATTATATAGACCCTTTTAGTATGCCATAAACAAGTGCCCAAATGGGCTTTGTTAATATTGGTTAAACGGTCTTGGTTTGAAATGTAAATTGTCAGCATTGGCCTAGCCTATTTAGGCTAACATGAATTCAGCCTAATTTTTTCTCCTTCTAGGCCTTGGTTTAATTTGGATGCAGTCAACTATCCTTTATCATAGTAGCAGGGGGCCTAGGCTACATTTCAAAGATCACTAGGCCAAGGCTATGGTACTGGTAGCCTAGCCTTAGTTATGCTTATTGCAAAGACTACCCTACACTCTTGTCTTGGTCACTGAACTGTCTTAAGAGCCCTGTCACCACATGTTGATAAAGAAATGTTCAAAATATTGCGTAGGCCTAGCCTGGGCAATGCACGGTTTCGGTTGACTGTAAAAAAGCAAGACTTGATCCGATTTGAAAATTCAGTGTTAACTGGTATTTTATTAAAAAGCAAAACTTTCTGTGCATTCCAATGAAATGCAAATTAAGAGGGGGGGGGGGGGGGTATGATACACCTTTGAACACATTATAAATGCACTTATGACAGAAACTCATTGCATTACTGTCAGTAACTCCTTACTCCACTAATTGACACCCACATTGACCATTGAAGTTAAAAGAAATCTTTAGACAGTAAATTACAACTCCCTGAAAATTTCAGGACTTTGTTTACAAATCAAAGGTATAATCAAAGATATATTTAACACTGATCAAGCTACTGGGATGAAGAAATTGAGAAAAGGGGCAGTACCAACCATTTCATGGACAGGCCTAACCCCAAAAAGCGAAGAGCCCCAAAGGATAGAAGCATGGTCCTTGATAAGGTTCAATTGGAATCAAGGAAGCAAATGCTGCTCATTGACCACCAATATGCTTCCCTATCACATAAAAGTCACAGTTAGAAGACTGTGATAAAGACGAACCTGGTGAGTGACTATTAGACTAATATCCAGTTCCTGCAACCACAGCAATTAAGTCTTTGTTTTAATCAATGCACTTGTGTGTTTGAAACTTTCAAATGGACACTCAGTTGCAGTTGGTTAAGATATAAGGTTTTACCTTCATCATGGAGAGTTGAGGGAAATCTGCCCCATCATCTGAATAATGGACTCAAGGATAGCAACAAATCATGATTTGATAAAAATTTTGAGCAAGTAAATATCTGGCAATTTGAAAGTTTGTATTATTTTTTTACATATTATTTAAGCTGTTTAGCTTATATGAGTGTGTTTGTATGCATGCATATGTGTGATTTTCTTGCTTTACAGAACAGCTCCATTTTGATAAGCTATGTAACGTGGAAACCTGCCAATCATATGTTTGAAATAGGACAGGCTGAAACGATTCTTAAATGAAAAGCTTAACGACTTCTTGCATTTTTATACATCACTGTTCAGGTAAGGCCAGTAAGGGCAGTATGAAGAATAATTAACAATTAATAATTATCATTATGGCCATTTGCTGTCTGCATAATAACAAACTGAATGATGTCATCAGCCCTGTGCTCAGTTGACAACACTGACAAGTAGGCACACTATGTCAGTGTGATCCATGAAACCTTATTAAGGACATGACCGTATAGTATATATGTTAATGGAAAATACATAAGCTACAACATACACCAGTATTCAGTTTTTGTTGCAGGTTTTTTTTTTCTCGACAGACCCATTCAATCTGTTGCACCTACTATAGCCTAGTACTACATTCCTGAGAAATTAACACCACAATATCAGTCTTAGGTTTGCCCACAGACTCCCAACTATTGCTAACTCCTACACTCAAGTATATAGTTTAGTTTAGTAGAAAAAAAAAGACCAGGAGAGACATTCAAGTCCCCATTAAGGACCCTAAGGCTATATGAGAGGAATAAAACCGAGGACATCAAATGTCATACCCAATTACAATGCTTAATGTACTCATCCAAAGTATTCTTAAACCCATTCACACTACTTGCAATTCAACCTTCTCAGGCAAACCATTCCATCCATTCACAACCCTTGTATAAGTTGTATTGGACTTTAGAGAAAAAGTTATGCCGAATATTAATCCTACTATGTAACTTCTGGAGTTTAATACAATGACCTCTGGTCAACTACTTTTGGCAAACCTGAAAAGATCAGTGAAGCATAAATTGTCATTTTATGTGTAGGCCTACCTACTCTATTTAATTGAAGGATCTATTAATGTAGGCCTGATGCTATAGTTGTGCGTCTGTAATCTAGCCTAGCCAGGACTGTGATGTGTGCTTTTCGTTAGTATGACTAAAGTAGGACTAGTACTAGTAGTATGAGGCGTAAAAGTGTAATGACAGGTTTTCAGCTAGTTTTCTGTGCATTTCAGGTGTGAAGATAAACGTAAATGTCATTAACTAACGCATACTCTAATTCATTACCTGATATCCATTTTGTTCCTCGTATGCCTGTCAAAATCTGACATTCTGAGTCGCTTCGTTTGTTCGCAACGAGTACAGTGTGCAAAGCTGCTATATATTGTGTGTGGTGTTTTTCGTGTTTCGCGCAACTGGTAACGACAACTGGACCTATTTTGATGCCCATGGTTTGCGTGTGACGTCAAAAATCGCCAGTTGGCCAAACTCTCTCTATATACGGCTCTGTTCAGCACCAGAGCCGTATATAGAGAGAGTTTGGCCAACTGGCGATTTGTGACGTCACACGCAAACCATGGGGATCAAAATAGGTCCAGATGTCGTTACCAGTTGCGCGAAACACGAAAAACATCACACACGATAGTATATCAGCTTTGCACACTGTGCTCGTTGCGAACAAACGAAGCGACTCAGAATGTCAGATTTTGAGAGGCATACGAGGAACAAAATGGATATCAGGTAATGAATTAGAGTATGCGTTAGTTAATGACATTTACGTTTATCTTCACACCTGAAATGCATAGAAAACTAGCTGAAAACCTGTCATTACACTTGTTTATTTTACGCCTCATACTACGAGTCCTACTTTAGTCGTACAAACGAAAAGCACACATCACAGTCCTGGCTAGGCTAGATTACAGACGCACAACTATAGCATCAGGCTTACATTAATAGATCCTTCAATTAAATAGAGTAGGCCTACACATAAAATGACAATTTATGCTTCACTGATCTTTTCAGGTTTGCCAAAAGTAGTTGACCAGAGGTCATTGTCTTAAACTCCAGAAGTTACAAAGTAGGATTAATATTCGGCATAACTTTTTCTCTATAAGTCTAATACAAGGGTTGTGAATGGATGGAATGGTTTGACTGAGAAGGCTGAATTGCAAGTAGTGTGAATGGGTTTAAGAATGCTTTGGATGAGTACATTAAGCATTGTAATTGGGTATGACATTTGTGTCCTCGGTTTTATTCCTCTCATATAGCCTTAGGGTCCTTAATGGGGACTTGAGTGTCCCTCCTGGTCCTTTTTTCTACTAAACTAAACTATATACTTGAGTGTAGGAGTTAGCAATAGTTGGGAGTCTGTGGGCAAACCTAGGACTGATATTGTGGTGTTAATTTCTCAGGAATGTAGTACTAGGCTATAGTAGGTGCAATAGATTGAATGGGTCTGTCGAGAAAAAAAAACCCTGCAACAACTGAATACTGGTGTATGTTGTAGCTTTTGTATTTTCCATTAACATATAAACTATACGGTCGTGTCCTTAATAAGGTTTCATGGATCACACTGACATAGTATGCCTACTTGTCAGTTCTTATCTGTTGCAGAGCTCTATAAACCAGGCAGTTGTTAAAACATCCATTGGGCGACCCGCACAGTCTACCAGCCCTTACCGAAATGCCAGATCTGGCTTTATATCTGGTTTAATCTGGCCAGATCAAGTTTTATCTGGCCATATAAAGCCAGATATAACTGGATATAGAGTCAATCCAGATATGCAGATAAAGTTTTATCTGGCCATATAAAGCCAGATATGACTGGATAAAGAGCCAATCCAGATATGCAGATCAAGTTTTATCTGGCCATATAAAGCCAGATATAACTGGATATAGAGTCGATCCAGATATGCAGATAAAGTTTTATCTGGCCATATAAAGCCAGATATAACTGGATATAGAGCCAATCCAGATATGCATATCAAGTTTTATCTGGCCATATAAAGCCAGATATAACTGGATATAGAGTCAATCCAGATATGCAGATAAAGTTTTATCTGGCCATATAAAGCCAGATATAACTGGATATAGAGCCAATCCAGATATGCAGATAAAGTTTTATCTGGCCATATAAAGCCAGATATAACTGGATATAGAGTCAATCCAGATATGCAGATAAAGTTTTATCTGGCCATATAAAGCCAGATATAACTGGATACAGAGTCAATCCAGATATGCAGATAAAGTTTTATCTGGCCACATAAAGCCAGATATAACTGGATATAGAGCCAATCCAGATATGCAGATAAAGTTTTATCTGGCCACATAAAGCCAGATATAACTGGATATAGAGTCAATCCAGATATGCAGATAAAGTTTTATCTGGCCACATAAAGCCAGATATAACTGGATAAAGAGCCAATCCAGATATGCAGATAAAGTTTTATCTGGCCATATAAAGCCAGATATAACTGGATACAGAGTTGATCCAGATATGTAGATAAAGTTTTATCTGGCCATATAAAGCCAGATATGACTGGATATAGAGTCAATCCAGATATGCAGATCAAGTTTTATCTGGCCATATAAAGCCAGATATAACTGGATATAGAGTCAATCCAGATATGCAGATAAAGTTTTATCTGTCAATATAAAGTCAGGTATAACTGGATATACATCATGTTTATCCAGTTATACTTGACTTTATATTGACAGATAAAACTTTAAGACTGTATGCTCTTACATAGTGTATTTTCATAGAGATTTACATTGCACTATATTGTGGTACTGCACTTTGCATATATATTTCAATAGTAAATCACTTACAGTGTATACACTAAGTCAAAGGGGGAATATCTATCTCTATCTGGGTTGCTAGGCAACCACAGGGTCTTAGCTTGAAACAGGATGACTCAGAGGTTGATTAAGTGTGAAGGCCACTTTTGAACAATGGACATATGTGTTTTGATACTCTAGGAGTGAGATAGGAAAGGGAGCTATGTGTACACTAGTGTCCACATGGTAGGAGTAAAGAGAAGAAGGAAGTTTAACAGAAAGGATTGGTACATTAAGAAAAGGTGATGGAGATTCATAAATAATATCCTATTGATGTCAGGACATTGGCAAAGGTTTCTATAGTAAACTGAACAGTCAGAAGTAAGGAAGAAGTTTTTGGAACGGATGGCAACAAGGAATATATTTTGGGACTGAACTTCGATACTGAATGGAACATATATCGCCCTCCTGGAACTTATTTATTAAAGCAAATATATTAAATAAAAGAATAGCACAACGCAATTTAGTATCAACATCTACAGGACCACAGACGAATAAAGAACTCAACCTTCAATTATTATTTTTGAACAGCAGTCATTTTATGACCATAGCAGTCGGATTAGGTAACAGCAAGGAGCTTGCAGATTACATATTTCCACTTTGTTCCAATCCAGTTGAGTTCTAGAACACAGCTGTGTTTATATTTTGTGTGTGTCTTGCTCTCTGCATGGGTCTCCGTACCAGAACAGAGATAACTGATCACGCTGGAAAGTTAATATCAATGCTAGTCCAGTTTTGGCCACTTATTTCCTATTTGATTGACATTTTAGCCAGATATATTTTTTTATATCGGTCATATAAAAGTTTATCTGGATTTTCTTTATATCAACCAGATAAAGTTGTATCTGGCCCAGATATGGATGGCAAAAAAATTAGCCAGATAAACTTTTATATGGGCCATATAAAAGTTTATATGGATTTTCTTTATATCAACCAGATAAAGTTGTATCTGGCCCAGATATGGATGCAATAACATTTAGCCAGATCAAATTTTATATGGGCCATATAAAAGTTTATCTGGATTTTCTTTATATCAACCAGATAAAGTTTTATCTGGCCCAGATATGGATGCAATAAAATTTAACCAGATCAAATTTTATATGGGCCATATAAAACTTTATCTGGATTTTCTTTATATCAACCAGATAAAATTTTATCTGGCCCAGATATGGATGTAATAAAATTTAACCAGATCAAATTTTATATGGGCCATATAAAACTTTATTTAATATCAAGTTATATCTGCCCAATTTTTTATCTGGCCAGATATAAATTCCAGATCTGCAGCAGATCTGGCCCAGATTGAAATTCCAGATCTGGGCCAGATCTGGATTTTTATATCTGGCCCAGATCTGGGATTTCGGTAAGGGAGGCACTGCATCGCAGAAGCAAATTGAAGTGTGTGATACCTTCATCTTATGAGAGTGGGATGGTGTAAGTGTGGCCTCTGTTTATTTGGCTTCAAGTCTTTGTTTTCTTGAAAGCTGAGACGATCTTTCAGTGGTTTCACACTGACCTTTGCACTTGACAATTCATGTGTATTTGCCAGCTCAGGAGGAAGCCAGATTTTAATTACATTAACCAATGCTGACTTTTTTTGGACATGTGGTACATCTGCAAGAAGGTGCAGGAAGCCGTTGGAGTTGCATGGATGTGGAATCTTGTTGATAGTCTGGCAGTCTTATCCACAGATTATCCCAAAGCTTCTCCACATTGCCACATTCAGAACTTACTGTATTGCATTGAAAAACTTGAAAATTGCAGGAATCTAACGAAGCACCCATCAAGGGATTTTGTTTGTATAATTATTGAAAGCTGTGACCTTCTGATGTGACAGATTAATGTGAAATATAGGGCAGTAGATTACCTTGTAAATGAACCTTGTCATTTGTTTGATTGTATCTAATGTTTGCAAAATTTAAAGTTGCATGCTACCAATTGAAACATAATTCTTTCTCTGTTAATGGGATATAAATACTTCTCCTTAAAGGGTGTGAAGACTCCCGCACAAAGAAACGTCTCATGCCCGTTATCTGACCTAGTTTCGAATGAGGTGTAACAGAAGTGTTAGACACCACCATTGATCCCAGAAAATACACACACAGCTTGCTACCATCTGTAAATAGACATTAGTGTACAGTCAATACAAACATCACGGTCAATACCCACAACACAGTGCACATAGCAGCGTGGACATCTCAGGTCTAGATAAAAGATAACAAGGTATCAGGTTTCATTACTGTCTGCATTTTGTAGCGACACGAAAAAAAACTTCACTTGCAAGCAACGGAAAGTAAACTCTTTCAGAGCGTGACACACGGTTTAGGGCGAGTCTTCAATGCCTTTAAATATACTGCATCGGTTGTTGTCACTTGATCATTTGCTTATGTGTGAGCTAAACAGCTTAAATAATATGTAAAAAAATAATACAAACTTTCAAATTGCCAGATATTTACTTGCTCAAAATTATTATCCAATCATGATTTGATGCTATCCTTGAGTCCATTATTCAGATGATGAGGCAGATTCCCTTCAACTCTCCATGATGAAGGTAAAACCTTATATCTTAACCAACTGCCATTGAGTGTCCATTTGAAAGTTTCAAACACACAAGTGCATTGATTAAAACAAAGACTTTATTGCTGTGGTTGCAGGAACTGGATTTCAGTCTAATAGTCACTCACCAGGTTCGTCTTTATCACAGTCTGCTAACTGTGGCTTTTCATGTTAGGAGTTTTTTCTACAGAGCACACGTCACCTTTGATTTGTAAAAAAAGTCCTGAAATTCAGGGAGTTGTAATTTACTGTCTAAAGATAATTTTGAAAGATTTTTTTTAACTTCAATCGTCAATGTGGGTGTCAATTAGGGGAATAAGGAGTTACTGACAGTGATGCAATGAGTTTCTGGCATAAGTGCATTTATAATGTGTTAAAACTTGAAAGGTGTATCATACTGCATCCCCCAACCCCCCCCCCCTCTTAATTTGCACTCTGTCGGAATGCACAGACAGTTTTGCTTTTTAATGAATGCCAGTTAACACTGAATTTTCAAATCAGTTCAAGTCTTGCTTTAAAACAGTCAAATGAAACCGTGCATTGCCCAAGCTAGGCCTACGCAATATTTTGAACATTTCTTTATCAACATATGGTGACAGGGCTCTTAAGATAATTCAGTGACCAAGACAAGAGTGTAGGGTAGTCTTTGCAATAAGCATAACTAAGGCTAGGCTACCAGTACCAGTACCATAATTAGCCTTGGCCTAGTGATCTTTGAAATGTAGCCTAGGCCCCTGCTACTTTGATAAATGATAGTTGACTGCATCCAAATTAAACCAAGGCCTAGGCTATACTTTTGAAGAAGAAAAAATTAGGCTGAATTCATGTTAGCCTAAAAAAGCTAGGCCAATGCTGACAATTAACACAAACCAAGATCATTTAACCATTTGGGCACTTGTTTATGGCATACTAAAAGGGTCTATATGATTAGGCCTGTATGTGTACACAACCCACAAGTTGCCAATTAGTATAGACCTAGCCTAACTAGTTTAGGCCTAGGCTATTTGTTTTCCTTAGGCCTAGTATAATTTGGCCTTATACTGTGCCATATTATGTAATGTGCTATAACAGTTGTAGTAATAGCAAGAATGGTCCAGGTCTAACTAAGCCCAGGCTTAACTTATGCTTCGGGCTTAACTTAGGATTATGGCTTTACGTTATGCCTAGCCCACCCTAAACTAAAAGTTATACTTTTTAGGCTAGGCATAGCCTAGGCATACAATAACTAGGAATTAGGATAGCTATATGTGCGACTGAAACTGCCATGCATATGATTAGGAGAGCTGGCATAATTAGAAGTCGAATTTGTGGATCGTAAAACGAGAGAGAATAGCCATGAATGTAATTACAAATTTAAAAACCAGTCTGAACGTAAAATTCTCGCATTGCTTGTACATTACTCATATTACACTATGGCATGGGCCTAGGCTACACAGACTATTTTCATTAGATCTCCATCTTGTTCTTTCTACTTCCAAAAAATTCCTCTTCTTTCATGGTCAGTCGGAAAATCAAACAACAATATCCATGTTTTGACCGATTGCAGCATCCCCGGCACCATTTTTTTCATAATTTCTTACTTTTTTCGTGTACACAAACGATAGTCTATACACTGTGAGTATGCGTGTCGCCTGCTATAAAGTTTTCAAGTGGACCTATTTTACCACCCTGTGTGGGCGTTGTCCCTCTCGACCAATCCAAATCGGTTACATGGTTGGCCAAACTCTCTCTATATACGGCTCTGATAGTTTCCAATGCCAAATCTACGGCTTTGTTAATTTGCCTACAGGTTCGCCCTCCCTTCGAAAATCCCTCTCTGTACGCGCCTGAATAAATACTAATACAAACAGCCAACCAGGATCATGTAACCAGTGCACATTAACTGATCAAACAAGCTAGTGAGCTATACTATACCCTTATAGAAAGGTGGTTTCCAGGTACTGGAATTCCAAAGATGATGTTAAAAGGTAAAAATGCTGACATCCTACAGGTTTCTCACATCATTGCTCGCTTCATTGCCTCGATAAGTTTCTGTTACAATTTCAATCGGGTTTTCACTTCTGGAATGTGCCCTGATGCTCTTAAAACCGCTGAAAAAAACAAATTTGCAAGACAATACTATCGCTGAGAACTACCGGCCAATCAGTCTATCACCCTAATAAATTTTCAGACGCAATCTTTGATGTCAGTTTTACATATAGTTCGGTCATTTCAGTATGTTACTTGCCTGAAAGCCCAGTCAATCTTTCCTTATTTTCCACGCACAATTTGCAGATTTGTCGAAAAATGTCAATGCCGGTGTCAAACTCACAAAAGATATGTCATGGTATTTCAAAGTAACTTACCAGACTGTTTTTTCTTTCTATTTCACTAAACTATTTGATGACCATATCAAGACATGGGATCTCAAAATAAAGGATGTTGAGAAAACTTTACAGCAGCTTACAAGGCCTGGGAAGTGTCATTTCCAACGATCTAGGAGGCCTTTTTAGCTAAAAATTTTGGGTACGCTGCGCGCCAACTCATGGTGGCGCTCCGCTTAGATAGTAACAAGACGCCCTCCCAGAAAATGGTCTAGCCCCCCCAGCGCCCCACCCCACTGAAAAAATCCTGTCTACGCTACTGGTACCAAGTGTCAAGTACATACAGCACATACGTGTCAGTTTGGAAGACGTGAAATATGACACTTGAGTTTGTCAAATTGGCTGTATTTAAGTATGAATTTGAGATTATTTTCTATACAGCATGTTTTAAAAGGGCATTGCTTTGCACGAGGTAACAAAATGATGCTGAAGTTACCCTTCGTTCCCTTTACAAAATAGCTTTCGTATAGATGTATACCTAGTTGGGTCGTTAGTTTTATATCTCTTGGACTGTAAAGTAACCTGTCATTTTGCTCATTAACACAATGATTATATGTCATTACCTTCTTTCAGAGGTTTGAGTTTTATACAAACTTATGCAAAAAAACAACAAAACAACACAGAAGTCCATGTAGGCTACAATTATAGAAACTCCAGGATTAGAAGCGTAGGTACCTTGTGTGAGTTTAATGCATTGAGAAATGAAAATGAGAATGAAAAGAATAATTATCCATTGTAAACCACAGTCTTCCATCACTGGGAGACTGTAATCATGCAAGAATGTCTGTGTTACGTCAAGTGAATTCTTATGTGGTTAAAATACACTTAACAAACTGGAAAGAGAACAGATATGACTAAAGCAGAGTAATTGACATCTACTGTTATAGTTTATTAGATCAAATCTGGCCGCTATATAGCAGCCAGCTGTGCAATTTCCAAAGCCATAAACATATTACTAAAGGTTTCGCACTGACAAATTGTATACCCACAGGTGTGTTTTGAATCTTACCATTTGAATACAACTAGTATAATATATTAAACATCTTGCTGGTAGTGTATCCCTATGTGATAGTGTTCATCATTATACAAGTACGAACCGATGGTATGCTCTCCCTGTGTTTATGATGAACACTATCAATGTATATTGCAGTCTATAGCCTATAGATACATCAAGTGCAGTAGCTTTTATATATAACAGAACTTTATCGTGGTATCTACAAGATTTTTAATGAGTGGCAAGAAGGTATTACATTTTGGGACAATTAGGGAAGTACATTTGGAGATTGAGACCTGATTGAACCACAAATTCAACAGTTCTGGAAGTAGAAAGGGAGGCCACTTCGAAGCAGGAATTGATCTTGATGGCTTAAACTAGACGAGTAAGTCGAGTGCATTTAAAAGGTAAAATTCTACAACTCAGTCAACCTGCCCGCAGCAAATATTGCCGCATACTAACATAAAAGTGTAATATTCAACCACTTGATGTATTTCCCGGTGCCCTTTAATTTGTGTACACAAATTTGGGTGGTGTCTTGCTTGGTTCGATTTTATTAAATTTAGTTAAATTATTCATAGAAATTTATTTTTACATTAGGCAGCTCTGGTAAAAGCCTGTCTCAGGCGTTTTATACGTTAGAAACCCCAATAAAGTACTATCCACGGTCGATCACACCTCAAAGTTCCCCAATAAGTCCTAAGTGGCTTCCTGAGCCAAAGTGACACAATTAGAATACCAGCCATAACATACAGTCAGTGTGCTAGCCCGGTTTCATTTACACGTTTGAGGACGGAAGGTTTGATGGTCCCGATCAGAAAAGGGCACAGGGGGTCTGGGGAATGAATATACATGAAATTTTCTTTTTTTTCCAGGGGGCCATTTTGGATTCTGGCCGCCATCTTGGAAGTGGGTGGCCCAAGCAACATACCATGACCATCATCTGTTTCAGTGAGCTCGGAAACACCTTAATTGACCCCTCATTTGTTCATCTCCGATTTTTACAGCCAGATATATGACATTTCCTTTCTTTTCTGGCGGCCATCTTGGATTTTGGCCGCCATCTTGGAAGTGGGCTACTCAAGCAACATGCCATGATCATCATCTGTTTTAGTGACCCCGGAAACACCTGAATTGACCCCTCATTTGTTCATCTCCGATTTTTACAGCCAGATATATGACATTTCCTTTTTTTCTGGCGGTCATCTTGGATTTTGGCCGCCATCTTGAAAAATCGGAACCGATAAAGTGGGTTCCACGGATAAAATCGAAAGATAGATCGAAAAGAAACTCCATGCCAAATTTGGTACTTTTGTTCGGCCGGTAACGTTAAGCCTGAAAATTGTTGCTAAGCCACCTGACTATCTCCCCAAAGATCTAAAAAGAAATGCCAATATTTATCCGTCAAATATCTATTTGAGTCGAAAGGAACAGTAAATGGGAAATATTCCCATGAGCATTACTTAGTTGACGAATCAAGACGGAGCATTACAATTAAATGTAGTCAACTTGGGTAAGTGACATTTCACTACCCGACAAGTTGCATTGTTTAGTTGAACATACCTGTATGAGAGAAAAGACTTCACTCTGTCCATATTCTCCATAACTTCTGTCATACCTACATGTACTATCAACAGATCAACTGTTTCGAATTTCTCACTGTTGATAATTATTTATTAACTTACAGTATTTATCACTAACTACCCTTAAAGGATGTGTCCGTATTTACTTCTAGGTATAATTGCTCTGATAGATTAAATCTTGGCTTCCATAGTATAGCGTTTAGGCTCATCTTTCTTAGTTTAATATACTTCACTCACATAATTTAATCATATCAGTGTAAAGTTTATCACCAAAACTCAAACAAACAACACCCCAAAACAATCTTGAACTTGTATGAAGAAAATATTTGTATTGATTACCTCTGAGTCCCTAAGACACTAAAGAGTCTTCATTAAGTTTGTTAGTTTTGTAGTACAGGGGACTTTGCTCGCTCAAGAGAAGAGAGAACTATGTCGTTATGCAGACAAAATAAGAATCTGTATTTTATATCCTGGAACACCGTTAGTTTTTGCTGCCTTGAAGGTAACACCCAATTCTCTGTTTCAATGAGCTGAAAATAACCAAAGACCGCAAGGTGTTAGAATTACGTTGGCTTATCACACCTAATCATTCACTGTCATACAGCCTGGTGATGAAAATGAACCGCAAAGATAAACAAGAGAGACCAAAATATCATGCATGAAAACGTTAAAATTGCCTTGAAAATGCTAAGATCTTTTTCTACAATTTTGCAGCCATTCATCATTTTGCTGCAAAATGTTTTAATGTTTCATTTTATCACGATTTTTGTTGGTAATTATTTGATCATGTTGCAGCACAATGTGGCATTTCCTCACTTATTAGATTGAAGTAATTTTGTTACAGTTTGTACAATATAGGATATTTAAAACCGGACAATTTTAAATCATTTTGTTGAAAACAGCTACTATATTTACAAAAAGGTGAACACTCCGATGGCACCTTAACATTTCCACATACTCATGGGATCCATTAAGTTTGGTAACCAGTAGTACAATGAATAATTTGGTTGTATTTTGGGTCAGATTGTTACTACTCTTGTAAGCCGCGAGCTATTATTTTAAGCCAAAGCACGTTGTTAGGTTACTCTTCTCACGTATTGTTAGACTTCTTTGTTACCTTACGTTCCTTCCCCTGAGCTATTCTCCCTTTTTTAATTGTTAGACATTATTTACAATTGTTATTTTCCGTAAATCTGGGTTCAGCAATGTCTTCACGCAGTAAACGCAAGGGTCTCAATTGTTCACTATTCAGTCCCGGTAGAGCATGGTATGGCCACAATTATGTCCAAAATGCCGGGCTAGAAGGGATCTTTGCCTGGTGTGTGTTCATCCAGTGTTAGCCTAGTCAGTGGCAAGAGCATAGGGAAAGAGAGATGGGCCATTCTCTGGAAAATGAAACTGGCATGAAAAAACTAAAGTGTTCATCAGGACCAAATGTTATACTTTTTGTTTTAGGGGGATACCTCAAGTTTTCTGTTTCATATTTTTTTCATTAAAATTACAACCATAACTTACAAATTTGCATAAATTTGCATTATTGTAAGTTTTAGCCAAAATTTGTAGTTTTTAACTGTATATTTGTTTTTTCTACATGAGTATCTAGAAACAATATTTCAGTTATCAACTATCACATGGAGGCAGTTATACATGGGTTCATTTATTTCATTCCTAAAGCGGAGGTTCCTGATCTTCAATTCTTCGTTAATAATGGGTGCTAATTAGCATAATTTTGCTGTCACACACGTGACCAAAATAACGCAAAAGTTTTCATTAAAAAGTAACTGATGTGCCTAATGATGTCCACACTTGATATGCAACCGTTCTTGGTACAGACTGTTAGTTCTGCAAAATATCCAGTCAAATAATTATTCCTACGATTACTTAATAGTCTCTAATTAGTCGTCACACACGTGACCGATGGTCACGTGTGTGACATTTATTCATGAAAATGCAGAATGTCACACACGTGACCCAACAATGTCACACACGTGACCCTCCAAATCATGGCAGTAAAACTGTTTTAAAGTAATTCCTATGGAATATCAACATCAGTGCTGTTCTGTGGTCACACGTGACCCAACAATGTCACACACGTGACCGGATTTTTTTAGCTTATATAGTATTATGCTAATTTTAAGAAGTGAAATATTGAGGTGAAATGTCTTGTTAGAATGGAAACACATTCAGGTAGAAACATGAGAAATTAGGGTTATTCAGCCCTGTTAGAAACTGAGGAATTTGCCAATGTTTTTTTGTGCAATAAAGCCAGTTTCATTTCAAGTCACACATGTGACCGACCTTTATATGACCTCTACCAGCACATGAATGTTCTGATTTTGGCTAAGCTATATGGTTTTCTAAAAGAGTCCCCTAGTGCATACTTAAGTACTACAATACAATTTCTTTACCTAAAAGTAGTTACTTAGTGGTAAAGTGCAAATCTCCCCATTTTTCCGTCACACACGTGACCGAGAATGGCCCTGACACAGACAGGACCATCTACATCCAGTCGGACCGTAGTACCAGAACCAGAGCCTCAAGAGCAAGCATCGAACCCGGTCCGAGTTTCCAAACTGACCACTACAGGAGAAAGCGTGGCTCGACAAAAGTCGACGATGCCCGTGGACGTATCCTGGTATGATAGATTTGAGGACATCTCCGTGAAAAGAAGGTAGACAGCCTTCCCAGCGAAGGCAGACAGGGCCATCAGAGTACCCGACATTCCTATCTAGGTGCCCAGCTATCCCCAGAAAGGGAAGCAGTAACTCCAAGTGGAACAGGGTTCATCATCTTCGCGGTATTTTTAAAGATTCAGCTCAGAGAAAGTTGGAGCAGATCATAGTGGATTTAGATGTGGCAGCCCGACAGTGATGAAATTTACGTCCGTTTTCATACTTTTGGCTGACACCACCAACAGCTGCCGGAGGATGAGGCTCAGGTTTCGAGAAATGAAGCGGTACAGAATCTATGGGGTCAAGGAGAGAGAATGTGGTGTTATCCATTCGGTGGCCGTCTTTTTAGGAGAAGTCAAGGATGCTGGCTTTGGCGTTCCTCGGTGAGGATCTTTTTCAGGGAAACTTACAGCAGCAGCTTCAGGAGGAGTTTTCTTGAAGAGTGACTTTGGATACTTCAGAGTTCAGAGCAACAGAGGTATAGAAAGGTCCATATTGACCTAGAGAATACCGACCTTCCAGAGGAGGCAGAGGGATGCTTCAGAGAAGCGTGTCAAGAGGGTATCTCCTAAGCAGGGCCAGAGGAAGAGCTGGTCCCGGATCGAAACCATGGGGAGGATCCAGAGGAATAGGCAATAGAGGAGGTGCAAACCCGACAAGACGGGACAGTGCCCGCTCCTCAACGAGAGCGACGATCACCGCCTGGTCCTACGGGTGCCCACATCGCCTCGCCAAAATCACAGGTGATGGGGGGGGGGGGTGAGAGATTAACAGACTACCCTCAGCAATTGGCAATTATGGGCGTGGATCAGTAGGTGATGAGAAAGGTATCCGAGGGATACAAGATAGTATTTACCTCCAGTCCGTCTTTCGGGGATGGAGGAAGGGTAACACTAACACCCACAGATCCCGCCCAGAGCTTGGTATTAGAGAGGAAATGGAAGCTTAGCTGGAAGAGCAGGCATTCGTAGAGGTATCGGGAGAGACAGGTTTACTCTCCCATCCTCATTCTTTCTAAATAAAAGAGAGGCCAAATATTTCCGTATGGAAACCCTAACACTCATTATTCCACTACACATGTTGAAAGGGAGTATGTAGCTGTTTTATTAACAATCATTCACAAGTGCCAAATGGTTGAGTAATTACACCTACAAAACCTGGTTAGGCGATGAATACAGGTACTGTTACATGATGAATATGTTAGATATTACCGTAGTATTAATGAAATGTGCATCCTTGTGCGACGCACCTCTGACAGAACGTTACATCAGAGACGTTAAAAAGTCAGTCATGGGTGAGGAGAATGCTAACCGTATGATGAATGCATTTTACATATATATATGACTCCTGAGGTATTATGACGTTATGTGACGTGTATATTCATCTTAACGTGTTGACTTTCATTTTTATTTTAGTGTGGCTTAATGTTAATGAAACAGGAATGGCACACAATTGAAAAATTGTCTGTTTTTTTCTACATACTCGTAAATTGTTGATGATAAGGATGTTAAAGACCATAGCAGAATAAAGGTAACCCATGGAAACGGTAAAAGCAAACTAAGCTGTATCAAGAAAGAAAAAAGCATGAGTTCTGAAAATGTTAGACTTCTGTATTTTCATTAATCATAAAAAAAATTTCATAGCGTTATATTTGTCAACAAGTCAATTGTTGAAGACTAGAAAATACTACAGAAGATGTTAGCTGTGTTAATGATGAGGTACGTGAATCGGAAGGAATTGAGGATATAATCATGTGTTTTTTATATTTTATATACAACAGACATATTAAAGAAGACAGCAGATAACTACACAACCAGTCCTTTCATCAACGTACAGTATCAAACAGTAGTTATGGAGAATTGGGTTACGTGCACCCTTGGTGTATTTCTTGCCTTGTTTTGTTCCCGCTGTGAATCCAGTGGTCGATTTGGACAATATTCAGGTATAGTATGTACTCATTAAAGCATGTTTGAACAGGCTTCTCATATTAGCTTCCAATTTTGCTTTTTAATGAATCCTGTCAACAAAATATCTTTCTGAATGTGTTGGAATAAACAACATGCATAAAATAACAACGTCTGTTGGGAGCGATAATAACAATATAATACAATGTAAATATAAATCAAATAAAGCAGCAGCATGTATGAAAAATCACAACATACATGACAACATATATATAGCAAGTGACAGTATTACCGATAAGACTATCAATTATTGCCAACAAGTTAACATATGTTGATCAACGTCTTTTGTGCAAGACTAAGAACATGATGTACACTCAATTGCAGCCATGTAATGTCTAATGAAGGACAAAAATTGTACGATGAAATAGCACTTTGGTAGAGTTTCTCAAGATAAGTATCAAAATTGATAATCAGAGGAGACATGAAAACCTCGTTCACATGAATGACTGCAGAAGAACTATGTTTATGGAAGTTAATCAGGACGTTCTCATCAAGTTATGAGGGCTTTTGCTGCAAAAATTATAACGGCATTGTGGATAAAAATTGTATCACTTTTGCTTGGATAAGACATTAGCAATTAGAGTCAATCGAGATATCACATCCGTAACTAAGAATAGTGTTCACATTGCTCACTTAATTTTGTTCACGGAACTAAGAATATGTGTTCACAAGGATGTTCTCATCACGTGAGACAAAACTGTTGAATAACCAATGACAGCAGTCCTAAGTTGAATGTAAAAACCTTGTTATATATAAGAGACCAGATTAGAAGGGGCCAATCTGTGAAAGCTCTGAACTATACATGTTACTAAATATAGTAGTACAACGATTAGTTCAACATGCGTCACATAAAAAAACAGAAATGATGACGTCTTTTTCAAGAGGGTAATGAAAGTCACCACTACATGTTTCAGATGAAGAAGTCGTCCTTCAAGAAGAACATGTGTCTTTGATTGTCTTTGCTGCACATCCCATACAAAAAAGTCCCATAGGATTCCTGTATATGGAACAGGATTCCTTCCAAACGTACAAGAATCCTTCATACTGTATGCATACAGGATTCCATGATGCATGTACAGGAATCCTTCATAAGCATGCAGGATGTGGCCAAATCCTGGCATAAATCCTGCAGGATCCTGCATAAAATCCTGCAGGATCCTGCAGGATTTTATGCAGGACTTTTTTGTGATGAGGCACCCAAGCTAAATGCTGACCTCATATTGTGTCATATTCTACGGTTTACGTCATATTTTATACGTTTTACGTTATACATTTACGTTTACTTTTACTTCATACATTTACGTTTCATGTCATATTTTATGTTTTCACTTTTTAAAGAAATGCTGCACTCAAACCCAAATGCTTACTTGCACTTCTATACGAATCCAAACATCCTACGCCAATGAATGACCTCGGAGGGGGGGGGGGGTGAGGGTGGATGGTGCCAAGTTCCCCTGATATTGTTTATATCTGATACAACCTTCATGACATAATTCACCCTTAGATTGTTTAAACCGTTGATTCTCTGTACCAAAAATTAATCAAAATATTATACTTTGAATCATTTTATCAGGTAACCGCTCTGATTGATATAATATTTACTCAAGGTTCAGTTTATAGATGGCACCTTTTGTAAAGGCAAGTCGCATACTCCACACAATCTGATATGTTTTCTTAAGTGATAGTATGCCCTCTCAATTGGAACATTGGTGGCACTGCACTTGATAATTTTTGAGTAAATTTCCATTTTCCATTTAAATATAGATTGATAACAGATGGATAAACGAATTGTTTCTTCTCGCGCAGATATAATCATCGATTAATTTCTGCTAACATTGAACTGATGAAAGTATCAGATAAAAAAAAACACAGAATTACCTTATTTTAAGTCATTCATACTTCGTCCCATTGAATATTCATATTATACATCTGATTGAGCATGTGTGACCTTCAAAATTTCGGTTCAAGTTGAAGACAAATTTTCCGATCTATTATTGCACGTCAGTTTACTGAAGAAGGCTTCCTTCTTTTCAATTATTAAAATTGTTCGCCGGGAATTTAGCAGCTTAAAATATCGCACAAGCTTACTATGTTTAAGCAAGATCATGTGTATTTGTTTACTCTTATTCTGTATGAATACTGTACAAGCTCCCTGTGGCTTGTGGGATATGAAGGAATAATTCTGAGTACCTCCATAGACGAGGGGCTATTGCATCACAAAATCGGAAGTAATTAAATTGTGGGAGTGAGAAGGCATGTAAATTGAATGAGCGAGGGATCCGTACACGTGCACAGAGGAGACGTCAGATCTTCTGCTTGTGTAAGTCAAAATAGCCCCCTTTTAGGCCTCCCTGTCACATTGCCTCATGTGATATTGAAATTAAAGTGATATAATGGAGATGATGAAGTCCAGGTTACACTGCACAAGATCTATACGGATTGCATACAGTATACAAAAACCAATATAAACATTGAAGTGAAAGGGTACAACGACATGTAGTTTGGACAAAAAGATAATAGCTTGTGTTGAAGCCGGGATGTGTTATTAACACAACATCCCTGGTTGAAGTATAATTAAGGGGTAAGTCTTGGCAGACAAAAAAAATTTAAACATTTCAAACTAATAAGAAACAGAAGATTTTAAACAACAATGAAAAGAAACCGGGGAATGAATGGGACTAAGGGGATTTACAGATTAATTACCCTCGCTCATTAGTCCTAAGCTGGAAAGATTACCCAGCTAAGGTTGGTGGATTTACCGATTAATTACCATGGCTCATCAATGTTAAGCTGGAAAGAGTACCCAACTAAGCTTAAGTTTGATTTGATACTTTTACTAATTTCACATCTTTTCCGAACGGATATACAGATTGCATACATGTGATATATAGCTCATGCTGTCCCACGAGGTTACGTCCATGGAGTAGTTCATTGTCAATGTGGCAAATAATTAAGTTATGTTAGTTAGGGGTTGAATACCGTTCCGACCCACCCCCCCCCCCTTTCTGACAACCCCCCCTTTCTGACAAGTATTGAATTTTGGGCTCGAAAGTCACTACACGGTAAAAAGAATATCGGAAAATGGTTCAGCTTTCTGTGGCCTCCTCTCTTGAACCAAATCAGGGATCTCCCTCCTTTGTGGCCCCTACACACCTCCCCCTCCCCAATCAATAACAGTGTAGCACTAATGAGACATGCCTGATATGCGTCTGATATCTATAGTGTCTTTGACTCCTGAGACTTGTATTAGTCTTTGTATAATATACCAGCATTCAATGAACCAGTCCATGTTGTCCTGATTCGCTGGTCAATAAAATTCTAACATAATGCCTTTCTTTCAAATATTAATACTAAAATGAACATAACTCATCCGTCTTACGAGGTTGTTAATATTCTTCTACTGGAGAACTTCAGTGTTACTGTATACTGAACGAGACTTACTGCAGTAGTATTACAGTAATGTACCAAAGATGCATACTTCTGACTTCATACTATTACTACAGTAGTATTAATGTGTTATACTAAGTACTGTAGTAAGTATTAATGTAATGAAAGTCCTCCTGTGCACTAAGAGCTTTGGAATCCATCTTATATGATTTGCCGAACAAACAAGCAGTAACGTTACCACATTGTAATTGAAATGCTTACGTCATTGATGACGTAGAGCCAGAACATTAATACACTCACCGTGCACACTACAGAAGTATTAATGCCCTGAAAGTGGCAAACTACTAATTAATTTCTATTACTGTAGTATTACTGTGTTAACGAATAACGTGTGATACGATACTGTAGTTAAAATAGGATATAACAAATATTCTCTTTCTCATCTGTTAAAATTTATATTGTTTTCTTCCTATTATTTTGAATTCAGGGAGTTACGTTTCGCACGGAGAGATAACCAAAGCCACAGCAATAAATCTAACATGCATAGCACTATATGGAACTCGGTTTACTCTAAGCTGGAAACCGGTGCACGAAGACTCGTGGAATGCGTCTTTAATTACGTCATTCGTTATCAAGTACAGTAAACGAAAGGATATCGAATACAGTAGACCAAACAGGCAAACAGTAATAACGTTAATACGTACTGAGTGGAACGCTTATGAAATTGACGAAGTAGAACCAGAGGAAAACTACATGGTTATCATGTCAGCCCATCGACTTAATGGACCGGATCTTATATCGAATACTATTATACTAAACACCGGCAAAGGTAACGAATCCATATACCGGTACTGTATTTAATGGCTCACACTCACACACGCATGTTTGTATTACATTCAGACCGAGGACCCCATTGTATTTTCCATTGTTCAAATCCACGTACCCTGACGTTAACAATACCCCATACAATAGAATTCTTCTGAGGACGTGGTGATTCTTTAGAAATCACAACCGAGGACCGGGAATTCTTTTGTTCAAGTCCTCGGTCAGATAGAAAATCAAACACACACATACATACATGTATATATATGTTTATATATGTTGAGACTAGTGGAACACTAGTAGTTGTTACTCAGAGTTTCAGGCGTTGAGCGATCATCAGACAGCTGTCAACTGTCAGACAAACAGACAACTGTCTATATATGTGTATATCTACATGTACGTATAGTTTGGATCAGTTTGGTCCCACATTCACATAATTAAGATATGAATCATGTTATATATCGATTACCTGCTTTTTTCTACAATGAATTCATTTGCACTCTCCTTCCTATAATAACCTAATGGCTATCAACCTTATAGAGCGGTTGAATATAGTCTGATACGTGCACAAATAAAAGAAAAATAGCTCTGTTTAGAGTTTTTGAGAGTTCTAAACTTAACATTTGCTCAATACGTTATCAGTGCTATCTTGCATGTGCTCTATTGACTTTACATATTTACCCGGGCTCTAAGAGAGATACTAATATACTGTATGTTCATGACATTCACTTTCCAGCCTATATTGCTTAATATTCATATATAATATTTGAATATGCATGAATCATTTACCAGACGATTTTCATTCTTCCTTTAAAAGATGTTCCTGTCGGGAAGTGGTTCATTCTTTCCATTGTGATGCTTCTTTGGGTGTTGGCCATTTTGCACTTTCTTCGCACCTGGCGCAAGAAGATGACCTTACGGCCGACCTACGACGTCAGCTCTAACCCTAGGTCACCGTATGAGGTCATGGAACCATGCCATTCTAATTCATATACCTACTTGCATACTCAACGGTCAAATTCTTACACTCCAGAACTCTCTCATCAATCCAGTGGATCCAACCTCCACTGCTCATCCAAGTCTCACCTTTCCCGCTCTTTCAATGATTTGCATACCATTATTCCCGAAGACACACCCACCATAAATGACATTCCTTCATCGTCTGGTCCCTCCTACTGCAGGACATAGAGGGTACTGCGGGAGGAACCATGTTGAGGTGATGGGTTCAAACTCTTTTCTTTCTTATCAACACATACTATTGCAATATTTAGGATACTCATATCATTTTAAAGCCTGAGATGGATGAGATGTGTGTGTATGTGTGCGTAAGTCTTTTTGTTAACCTTTTGCCAATTTTTTTGTACATTGTACGTGAAACACATAAAGAGTACAGCAGCTCACTTTAACACAGCAATAGATCTAATGTGAAGAGAAGCGCATTTAATGTGAAATTTCATCAGCCTGCTGTTAAAATCATGGTTTTAAGGTTGAAGAGCGACGCAATCAAAATGTTCACAGTAATGCACTTAATATCCTTGACCTTTGATAAACCACAGTGGAAACGCTTCATATCACATACAAATACATAGTACATGCAGATTACTTCTTGTAATTGACCACACTATGTAACTTTAGACAATTTCTATTGCATAATCAACAGTTCAAACGGGTCAATCATTACAAAATTTAATATAGTTTGGACTTTTATTTGGTATTCGATTTTCAAGATTAGGAACCTTCAAATTGTTTCACTTTTTACAAGTTCTGTGGTCATGAGTATTGATTTGATTCTAAGAGTGAGGTGGTGTGGGGGAGGGGGTCAGACAGGGGTTAGAAAAGGACCATGGGTGCAATGAAGGCATTCCCCTGCTTTTCTTTTAAGTTCTGCTATGACGTATGTGTGCTTAATTAAACCATGCAGGACGTGTAGCGTAATTGAATGTGGGTGTGTTCAATAGTAAATGGTCATATAAGGTACACGTGTTGATGCAACACTAACCAAATATTTTGCATGATTGGGAAACTAAAAACTAGGTATATATATATATAGATATATATATACATATATATCTATATATATATATATATATATATAAATATATATATATATATATATATATATATATATATACATGTACATATACATATATACATACATACTGTACATGAGTTGTAAAATCCAGAACAGTGAAAAATGAATGTTTTCCTTCTTGAAATTGAAATGTTACATTATTGTCAACATTTTGTGATTGTCATTCAATGTTAAAGCTTAACAACCATCATTAGTAAGCACGTATTATGTGAGATTGAAAAATCCATATAGCCTTCCCATAGAACCAGGTGGCGTATTAAGTGGTTATGATATTTTATTGTTGAAAGTCTCAACAAGTCTCGACAAGGTTTTACAGAGTACCTTAATTATAAAAATAAATTATTTTCTATTTAAATTTTTTCTAAATTAGTTGAGGCTTGTTTTCATTCCACGCACCGTTATCACTTTGCAATAATTCACATCTGCCATTGTTGTACTCAGCATGTGTCATGTGACCACTATAATATGACGTCATGGCTTTGCTGTACTCAGAATGTTTCATGTGACCACTATAATATGACGTCATGGCTTTGGTTTACTCAGAATGTTTCATGTGACCACTATAATATGACAACATGGCTTTGGTTTACTCAGAATGTGTCATGTTACCACTATAATATGACGTCATGGCTTTGGTTTCTCAGAATGTTTCATGTGAGGACTATAATAAGACGTCATGGCTTTGGTGTACTCAGAATGTTTCATGTGACCACTATAATATGACGTCATGGCTTTGGTTTACTCAAAATGTTTCATGTGACCACTATAATATGACGTCATGGCTTTGGTGTACTGAGAATGTTTCATTTGACGACTATAATATGACGTTTTGCCTGATATCCATAGATAGTTGCACATTATAGTCATGCATTAGGTGCCGGTGTGTACACCTTCCGTATGATGGCGATGCAGGAATTTAATAAATTGTGCAACAGTTTTAATTTACTCTAGTAGACTAATGTACACCACCTGCACCATGTCCACTGATATGTAAAGCTAAGTGCAGGGTGCTGTTCTGACAACGCTACGCTTTTAGAGACTATGTAAAGATTAGTATTGACCGAATATGGTATTAAATAAATAAGTAAATATTACATGTGATCTTATGTGATAATTTTCTGTAATTGTAATTAAAGAACTCTTTGAAATGGACACCATACGTACATTCACAAGTCTGAAGGGATAATCTTGGTTAAATGAGTTGGATAAAGTTAGCCTTGTTTCCAATAATATTTATGCATCAGCAAGGGGTGGGGTTTGCTTGGAGTTTCAGAAGTGTAAGAGGAAGCCATTCTTCCAATTTGTTTACTACAGTATTACCCTATATTTCAAAAAGATGAATGCATTCTTACCACGGCAACCTAATGCTTTTTTTTCTACAGAATATGAGCCTAAAGGGGTTAGCATGTCCGAGGGCTTCCTGGTCAGCCTGTTGCTTATTGGTTGGATGGCGACTATTACTATGTGTGTTCGTCAGGTCAATAAGATTGGCAATGCCGTGACATTTAAGGAGCGATTTGTTGGTTTCCGTAGACGAAAGCCGCGTAACCTTTCGCGTGTGATTATTGTGAAGAATTCAAAAGATAGTTGTATAAACACAGGTCGGACAAGTTTAAGTGCAGCACCTTTGGCGAAGGCTGAGGAGTTCACTGAAGACGACGTAAGATTGGTGGAGGTGAAGGTAGATCTACAAGAAGAAAATGCATGAGTGTTTACTTTAGCTACTCACAGATCTCTCTGAGGGGTTCTCTCAAGATGAATGGTTATGACGACGCCCTAACAAAGGGAGTAAAAGCGGATTACTCCCGGGGAACTATCGCTTTTAGAGAAGACATGTCTCTCAGAGCCTGGACAGAGGAAAAAAAAACATGTTTCTCAGAGAACAGAGGGAAAAAAACATGTCTCTCAGAGGACAGAGGGAAAAAAACATGTCTCTCAGTGGACAGAGAAGAGAGAAAGACTTCTATTAAATGACAAATGACAACAAGATGTCTACTAATGAGTAAGATGTCCGTTCAAGTGATACAGAGGTCCGGACAACATATTGTTTAGAAGACAGAAGAAAGACATGTTGTTGTTTTGGAGAACGAAGTGAAAATAAAGGTCTTTAATAAAAATTTTTAAAAAAGCAAGAAAACAAAAGATATATTATGATACATAGTAGAAACAACAAGAAGATGTCTCACAGAGGACAGAAAGACAACAAGATTTCTTGAAGAGGAAAGAAATCTTTTAGAGGACAGAGAGGAGAGAGACATTTCCGATGATGGCGAATGGCAAATTCTTTTGTGTGTCTGCATGTGTACAAAGTTAGCAACGTTTTTAGTAGTTTGTAGTTTTCTCTTAATGTTCAATCTTCACATGGAATATTGGGAAGGGTGGGGGGGGGGGGAAGCTGGAGTGGCCCATTTCTGTGTTAGGGCTGTAAATTGCTGTAATTTTTAGCTCCTCTTTAATATTTGGGTATCCAGAAGCTTTATTACCTGGTTGCGTATCTCGATGTACATATTATATACTTATTATTATAATTGCAACCAATGGATCAATAAAGGGTGGGAAGACTCGCGCAAAAAGAAACGTCTAATGCCGGTAATTTGACCTAGTTTCAAAGAGGTGTAACAGAAGTGTTAAACACCACCTTCGATCTCAGAAAATACACACACAGCTTGCTACCGTCGGTAATTAGACACTAGTTTACAGTCAGTACATACAGCTGCGGTCAATATACCCACAGCACATATACAAACGATACAGCGATGGTCATGTCAGGTCCAGCTAAAGATAACAAGGTATCACGTTTCATTACTGTCTGCAATTTGTGGCGACACGAACAAAACGTCACTTGCAAGCAACAGAAAGTTAACTTTTTCAGATGGCCGCACGCGGTTTGGGGCGAGTCTTCAATGCCTTTAATCAACTCGTAGTGATATCCTGTGTACATTCCAGGAACCAGAGGGGCAAGCAACAAACAGTCATTGCAACTCTGGCTATAATGCTTCTGCATTAATATTTTATGTTTACACATGAGAAAAGTATGTTAATGGAACGTGGGTATAGTGCTTGCTTTCTTCAATGTCTAACTTTAAATAATAAAGATAATGATAAAAATATCTATTTACTTGTATACCGCTTTACAATAAATCATATTTCAAAGCACTTTACATGGGACTGGATCAAAATCTTAAATAGTACAAATATAATATATATAAGAGTGAAGTAGTCAAAGCAAACTAGCTTAAAAAAAAAAAATAATATAAACGTGGTTAAGACAAATAAAAACAAGATCAGTCTTTAAAGTACCTGATAAAAAAAAAAAGTTTTATGTTGGGAGCAAAGCAATCAAATATGGGTTAAAGACGGCGTTCCATAGAAAAATGCAAAAATATTAGATCACCATCAAATTAATATTTACGCAATGGTTGGTGAAGTGCCGGGATGTTAGAGCGAATAATGCGCCCACTAAAACACCAAGTTATAATTCACTCTGGTGGGTCGGTGCCTTGCCATATTGAATTTTGAAAAAAGCATAAAATTAGTTGAAAATGATTGGCTGTTGAATTGGCAGCCAATGCAGTAATCTCAAAATTGGAGTAATCGAATCGTGTCGTTTTGTCGTAGTAATTAAACGATCAGCAGACTATGTTAGAGTTTGCTGATTTCACAGGTTGGGAGACCGAACATTTTTGTTTAGTAGATTACTGTTTCAAGAACATTACGAATCTGACCCCATTTTGTAAATTGCAAAGATGCTGACCTACAAACCACTCGCTACGTGAGCAGACATTACACTGTTGTTTAAAAATAAAGAAAAAAAAAAGGTAATAATACCAAGATTACTTTGACTTGATGTCTCCTCTAATAGTCAGGTGGCTTAGCAACAATTTTTAGGATTAACGTTACCGGCCGGACAAAAGTACCAAATTTGGCATGGAGTTTCTTTTCGACCTATCTATTGATTTTATCCGTGGAACCCACTTGATCGGCTCCGATTTTCCAAGATGGCGGCCAAAATCCAAGATGGCCGCCAGAAGAAAAGGAAATGTCATATATCTGGCTGTAAAAATCAGAAATGAACAAATGAGGGGTCCATTCAGGTGTTTCCGGGGTCACTTAAACAGATGATGGTCATGACACTTTGCTTGGGTCACCCATTTCCAAGATGGCGGCCAGAATCTAAGATGGCCGCCTGGAAAAAAAGGAAATTTCATATATATTCATTCCCCAGACCCCCTGTGCCCTTTACTGATCGGGACCATCAAACCTTCCGTCCTCAAACGTGTAAATGAAACCGGGCTAGCACCCTGACTATATGTTATGGCTGGTATTCTAATTGTGTCACTTTGGCTCAGGAAGCCACTTAGGACTTATTTGGGAACTTTGAGGTGTGATCGACCGTGGACAGACACTGTCGCAAAGCCCGTTATAATATGGGAGTTACGAGTGTCATGTAAGACTGATTACATTGAGTCAACTATATAATAGGGTAACTTGAGGGAAAACGGACCAGATGTGAATACCGACTCATTGGGAGATTTTGTACGATTGTGCACCCTTCATAAACACAACGTCAATTCTGCGAACAACACACGCTAAGTCAGGTCACTAGTCATCTGAGGTATTTAGGTCGTTCTTTTCGAACCTGTACTCCAGGGCTGCTGTTAGCGAGGATCTCCAGGAAAACTTGTTGTCTGGTATAGACAAGCCCCCCCCCCCCCGAGTAAAAACGATAGCTTGGGTTCGAATCTCTCCGTTGGTGAGCTCAGGACAGCGGTAGCAGCGATGAAGAAGGGAAAGTCCCCCGGTCCCGATGGCCTCCCTGCTGAGTTATATAGGACCTTCTGGGAGGTTCTCGGTGGGGACTTGAGAGACGTGTTCGCTACCTCTTTCCAGTTGAATTACATGAGCCAAACACAGCGGGTTGGAAATATTGTTCTCCTCCTAAAGTCGGGAGACCCTTTGGACCCGAATAGGCATCCAATAACGCTGTCAACTGTGGACTACAAAATCCTGGCCAAAGCATTAGGAAATCGCTTAGCGGATGTGATGCCGGATATTGTAGGTCCTCTCCAGACTTGTGCTGTGCGAGGCAAGTGTATTCAACATAAACTCTGGTTGATGAGAGACTGGCACTGGTCTGCTTGGACCAGGAGAAGGCCTTTGACATGGTAGATCACGACTTTCTGTTCAGAACCTTAGAGTCCTTCGGATTGAACTCAGTGTTTATTCGTTGGGTCTCGTTACTATATAAGGACGTCTCGAGCATGGTCAATGTTAACGGATTAACTTCTGGTCCCTTCCCGGTTCGAAGGGGAGTCCGTCAGGGTTGTCCCCTCTCCCCGTTGTTGTATGTTCTCTTCAGCGAAACGCTCAGTACCTCGCTGGACAGATGCTTGGGTTTTCAACCCTTCAATGTACCGGGTGGGGCTAGAGTTACAAGCGTTCAATATGCCGATGACGTCACTTGTATTGTGTAGGACCTCGCCTCCTTCAAGTCTTTATCGAAGGTTTTGGCCACCTTCCAAGAGGCTACTGGTGCCAGACTTAACAAGTCCAAGACCAAAAGGCTGCGTTAAGGAGGTTGGCGCGCCCAATCCCTCCCATTCGATGCTACTTGGTCAGATGTCATGATCAGGGTAAATGGCATCTGGCTAGGTATATGGTGCCCCGGAGGCCACCATTTGGGCCGAGAAGGCTGATCAGGTGGAGGCAAGGCTCGACACATTCAGTCGGAGGTGGCTCTCCCTCCCTGGGAAGGTTACAGTTGTTAATCGTTTTATTGTTCCTCTCCTTTGGTATCCTGGTACAGTACGGTGATCGCTGCACCGGATCATGCCTTGGTGAGATTGGAAAGGATCATTTTTGATTTCATTTGGGGAAAGCGCAAACCAAACCTTGTCAAAAGGTCCGTTCTGTAAAAGATACCCTTGAGCGGTGGGCTTGGTTTGGTCCATCTTCCATCTAAACTGCGCTTTCTCCTTTGAAAGGTGTTTTCGTTGCGTTTGAGAATCCTTTGTTTCCCTTTGCCTTTTTTGTTAGGTTCTGGGTGGGTTTCTTTTTCGCCACCACTGGCCCGGATCCTTTTCCAATATCCTGCCAAAGGCGACACGCCCTTCGGGGGTGTATACTCAGATTGGTAACTCACTTCGTAGAATCAAAGAGGAGGGTGGGCCAGATGCCTTGCACATCTCTTTGTCGATGCACATGTTCATCCAAATAGTGTACATCGACTGTGAACTGTCTGGTAAAGAAACATCGTATTGAAACATTGTAGACAGAATTCCCGAATACTTCCAGTATGTACTTAAAGGTCAGTGGAAGTGTAAACTTACATATTTGAAGGTCACTTTAAGTGCAGCGTATTAATTTGAAACTTACGTAGATGAAAAGAGTGTATTTCATAACCCCAAATATCGAATTTTGAGTTTCAAACTCATTTCGTTTTTGTGTTACCTAAATTAAATATCCGGGTCCGTTGACGTCAAGAGGGGACGAAATGAATGTCGCTATTGAGTTTACACAGTAATTGCTGATTTTTCTTCCTCCATAGGTGAAAAGTTCAAGTTAATGTTTGCTTCAAAGTCAATGAATGCTTGCATCTATATATTCTTCAAAATTCTGTAACTTTTCATTCAAATCAGATTCGCCGTTCTTAAGTGGCAGAGTTTTGAAAATGTAATTTTGCATTATCCTTTGCTTCCCCCCTCGACGTCACAAAAACATTACGTAATAGTAAATCTGTCTAATTTTCACACTGCATCGACTTAAAGTCAGTCTGGTGGTTGGATTTTCAATACTAATCAGAAGGAATCAGAATCTTCAAAGTCAAGTCTACACTTCCACTGACCTTTAACAGTGACAACAAGTGCATTTTCTGTTATATTGGCCGCCATCTTGGAAATGGTTGACCCAAGCAACGTGTCATTACCATCATCTGTTTCAGTGACCCCGGAAACACCTGAATTGAACCCTCATTTGTTCATTTCTGATTTTTACAGCCAGATATATGACATTTCCTTTTTTTCTGGCAGCCATCTTGAATTTTGGCCGCCATCTTGGAAATAGGTTGCCCAAGCAACATGCCATGACCATCATATGTCTCAGTGAACCTAGGAAACACCTGAATTGACCCCTCATTTGTTCTTTTCTGATTTTTACAGCCAGATATATGACATTTCCTTTTTTCTGGCGGCCATCTTGGATTTTGGCCGCCATCTTGAAAAATCGGAGACGATTAAGTGGGTTCCACGGATAAAATCGATAGATAGGTCGAAAAGAAACTCCATGCCAAATTTGGTACTTTTGTCCGGCCGGTAACGTTAAAGTTGCTAAGCCACCTGGCTATAAGGAGGATTAACGCAAAGCAAAATTTGCAGTGCACTCAGCAGTCTTTTATCTTAAACCTTATGTCATAGTACATACGATAATACGTACTAAGCAACTTAAATGTGCGTCTGTCCGAAAAGTGGTGGGCAGGGAGGGGGTGGTGGGCAGGGAGGGGGTGGTGGGAAGGGAGGGGTGGTGGGCAGGGACGGGGTGGTGGGCAGGCAGGGAGGGGGTGATGGGCAGCAATTAATAAGACTAGCCTGCTGGAAAGGCTTTCATGTCTTAGCATAAGAGTAAACACTCATATTTGCTTACAATTTGGCATCTTTTCAGGAAACGTACTTGTCATACACCAAGTGACATAGCCAATTCTGAAAATGATAATGATGGGCAGGGAGGGGGTGGGTGTGGGGGGGAGTACGAAAAAGTGTGAAATTTGCAACTGGACTTGTAACAGAATGCTAAAAATAACAAAAACAGAGATAAAGAATTGTTGCATGAATATTTATTTAATATGAGAAGTGAATAATAAAGAAAGCACAAAGTAAGACGCATGACATAATGAATATAATTATATATTATTTTACAAAACCACGACGCTTATAAAACTGTACATTATCTACCTACAGAACCGTATCTATTTCTTTCATTGTCTTTTCTTCAAAAGCAGCTCTTTACGTTCGGACGTCAAATTTGGTCAAAAAATATAAATATAAGTATGTGACTAATTACATTTGTCGATTAGTTAGCAGATTAACAATTAATTAGTTATTTTAATCAATTCTGAATATGTTTTCAGTACGATTTTCCTCCATAACTTCAGAATCCTTCCTTCTTGGCAGATGAGTAGCTGTTTCGTAAGAAGCTGCTTAAGTCATAAATCTTTTACTTTAGGGTGTCATGCTCAGACTTAACATGTAACGTTTCACTTAACGTAGTAATAATATTCATACAGTCATGGATATCATGGAAAAGACATTAAAACGAATGAAATCACTGTGCAGAAACGGATCACATCGCCAGGACCCCAGACAAACTTAACGAAAAATAGAATAAATCAGAGATATTCACTGAAAAACAATATTCTATACCTGTACCCATTGACAGATTTATAGCACAATCTTTAGCAATAAGACACCATAGGCTTCCACCCCTTACCCGCCCCCCCCCCCATGTTAGGAGGCACATCCTAATAAAATAGAAATGTGGAATATCTTGCCCGAAAATGTTCCCAGCCGTTCCACCACCCCTAGGCATTTGCCACATATGTTTATTAGATAATCTGGCATTGCTAATATCATGTCCCCCCCCCCCCCAACAGGGAAAGTTAGCTACTAAAAACTGTCGGTATTCGATGAATTAGTTATCCAAGCAATGTGATCAGTGTAGGCTACCACTAACATTTGCAGCTTCTATGACACCATTTTGAGGTTGTCGACTGCAAGAGAGGGGCTAGACCAAAACCATAGGTGTAAGAGCCCAATTTTATTTGGGGGGGCTGTAAAGACTTGCTCAAAAAAATAACCAAAATTTATATGTACATATCATATAGGCATGCATCGGTTATACATCGCATGCCAATTACATACAATCATTTGCTGTGTTATTACCCTTCCGCATTGGTAATAATTTTTCGGGATGTTGTTACAATCATAATGATAATAATCATATAAGTTTAACCATTGAAAAACACATTGCAATTTATTTTTGTTTCAGTAGGTGCCCGAAAAATTCTCAGCATATTGCCCGAATTTTCACAAAATATTTGGTTAGGGGAGCGGGGCAGCAGTCCCCCAGCCCTCCTACGCATATATGCCCAAAACCCTTCTACAAGAACACAATTTAGCCACGACCATAAAAATCACAATCAAAATGATAATAATATAAGTTTAACCATTGAAGAACACATTGCAATTTATTTTTCTTTCAGTAGGTGCCCGAAAAATTTGGACCTATGCCCAAAACCCTTCTACAAGAACACGATTTAGCCACGACCATAAACGCCAGCTGAATTTCCCCTCTCCCAAGAAGGCCGTCCCATGTTTATGAAGATCACCAGCCAGCTTTATTCCTTCATCTATTTATAATGAATCGTTTTAAGGTTAGCAGCTGGTTCTGTTCGATCCATTACTACACCAACAAAATATTACACTATTGAAAAAGAAGAAGATACTTAGTTTAGATCTACCATGTGTATGTTGTACATACACCTTACCTATTTTACCGATACACAAACTGGAAGTTATCATTTACCGAGCGTTGAGGTTAATTAACAGCTTGTTACACCCATGTGAATAAGCTAACAGACCTCACAGAGTTCGTATATATAGAACATGTTGGTCGTAAGTCCATTGACGTTTTGTGAGTAGTTCAACATGGTTATGAAACATACTTGACTACCTTAGCGCAGCTATCAGCTAGAGTATACCCTTCCATTGTTCCAATGTTATCAGTCATTTTAATGTTTACCAGTCACTGTTCCATTATTCATTTACTTATATAATTTTAAATGCAAAGCTGAATTTCTCATGAAATCTCTTCCCTGCTGCATTCTGGGTTGTATCAAATGAAACTAAGGCTTGATCCGTGGTTACACTATGCAAGGTTACTGTGGCTTCTGACTGGCATCCTTAGCAGAGAAATGGTTATATCGGGAGCGCCACCAACTAAGGGTTAGTTCGAATTATGTCTTAGCCATGAATATAATGCTCTTTTCCAATTATTAAAATGTCCAAGTAAGTTTTCCATTATTCATTTACTGACATACGTTGAAGGTTGTAAGGAATCTATTGTTGAGATTAATCAAATCATAGCAAAGAAAACATGTCTCCCCCCCCCCCCCCTCCTCCTCCATTCGCTTATTTCTCCAAACCGTCGTTTATTGCATATACATAGTGTCTACATGTATTGCTGTGATGACCAAATAATTCTTTAGAATACACACAAAAACATTAAATATAAACCATTTAACTATCAGTTAAAAGCCACATTTGATGGGATAATACCAAATTCATTATCATCAGAAAAACAGTTGCATAATAATAAAGACAAGCAAACACAAATCGGTCACCATATCCCTGCGGCCATGCCATCTAATAGTAGTAGCGAAAACAGTTTTCCTATTGTCCTATATAAATACACATGGAATACAAAGTGTAACTTTTCCTGCCAATTCGTTTGGATTTTCAAAAGCCTTTGCTTTGACTACCTATTGCTTATTCTGTCTTATGCATCACACGGAATTTACAGAAGGTACAAAAACAAGGTAAGTGCACAAACTTCAGGAGTGGACCCTTAATATTACTCGCATAAAATGACAAAGATTCTTATTTAATTATCAGATAATAGTTTTGGTACAGTTTGGATGCTTTCTGATATTTATGTGATTTATCTGTTTTGGTAAATCAATGAAGTATCTCTATTTTCTTCCATCTCCTACCACTCCCTTCTTCCTCCCCCTCCCTCAAACCAACCCCCTCTACCACCCCTGGGCCTCATGCACCAATCTTTAATATACTGCAACCACAATGAGTCCACTGATTTTCCTTATTTTTAATATCTTTGTGTTTTTTGTTTTTTTTTATACCCGGTTGTGATAGGGTGTGGGGAGTTAAGATCAACTTGGAGTCATTATCTACAATACTGTAAATTTTAACTCTAAATTATTAATATTTGGGTATGTGAGTGGCAGAAGAAGTTTCCCCACATGTATGATACAAACACCACATTTTGTGAAAGAGCTAGTCAAGTTTCTGCTGGTAAATTTCCAACATACTATTCTACGAAATCCATCATATTTTCGTGGATTTCAGGAATGGTAGTGTGACCATAGAATTATCTTGAATCCAAAAATACAAAGTATAATAGGCAAGTATGTCACTGTTTTAGTAATGTAGTACTGTTGTCGTTTAAGTACATTAAATCTATGCCACAAAATACTAGGAGTACCTCATGTTTACTAACCCTTACCAATATACAATAAGATTTTTATGCTATGCAGTAATGCTAAGTATTTAGGGATGTCCAGAACAGGTTCTCTGTGTACTACAAATGTCATTCAAACAATTTAGGCTACATTGTATTAAAAATAAGACATGATAAAAAAATATATTGAAATATGCATCACTATATAAACAAAAAATTCAATCAAAAACAATTTGGCATCTTTGAACAGAGTTCTTTGATAACAATTTTTGGATTATTGCTTATCTTGACAAAGTATTTGGTCTCTTTATACTGGTCCAACAAGAAGTTGTTTCATACTAGTTCGGTCTAGTCCAGTATAACTCACTGTTCTGTTTCGGGTACTATCTGCAACACTTTCAAACTGGTCTGGTACACTTCGTAGTTCTATTAATAGTTCAGTCTACAAGACCTTTGAGAGACTGGTCTGATACACCTCACACATCTGTTTGGAGTAAAGTCTAGTTCGGCCTGGTCCGGTATAATTCACAGTTCTGTTTCGGGTATTATCTGCAACACATTCAAACTGGTCTGGTACACTTCGTAGTTCTATTAATAGTTCAGTCTACAAAACCTTTGATAGACTGGTCTGATACACCTCACACATCTGTTTGGAGTAAAGTCTAGTTCGGCCTGGTCCGGTATAATTCACAGTTCTGTTTCGGGTATTATCTGCAATACATTCAAACTGGTCTGGTACACTTCGTAGTTCTATTAATAGTTCAGTCTACAAAACCTTTGATAGACTGGTCTGATACACCTCACACATCTGTTTGGAGTAAAGTCTAGTTCGGCCTGGTCCGGTATAATTCACAGTTCTGTTTCGGGTACTATCTGCAACATTCAAACTGGTCTGGTACACCTTGTAGTTCTATTAATAATTCAGTCTGCAAGACCTTTGATAGACTGGTCTGATACACCTCACTCATCTGTTTGGAGTAAAGTCTTGTTTGGCCTGGTCCGGTCCGGTATATATCACAGTTCTGTTTGGGGTATTTTCTGGAAATTAACATGAAAATTCTGAAATAAAGTGGTAAGTTTCAAATATAGAAAAAGTTGGTGATATGACTTTTTTATTGGATTTTCTTATGGTTTGAATTGGAAAAGGAAATGAGGAATTTAACATTAAAGTGCAGGTAGATGGATTTAATGTAGTCTAGCTCACCCAGTGATATCATCAGAAATATCTATGATGGTAGGTTACCAATGAAGGCTTTACTATTTGATTCTACTTAACAAGAGTGCATATGCTAGCCTGATGGTGTACATAATACATACAGTAGATATATCATGATTTCTGTTCAAGCAAGGGGAATGGGGGGGGGGGTGGACATGCTGACTAATTTGAATATCTAATTGCAACATTTTGATATTTTTATTGTTGCCATCTTCTTGGCTCTAACGAAAATAAAAGTTCTTTTCATCTTCATCGCAGATAATTCTCCCTAACACAACAATGCTACCATGAATAGCGCCCTCACAAACCTGCCCTGCAATGTCATGGGGCTGTGTATGATGGGGTCACCTTTGGCATGTTACTATACGGGTCATTTCAGATGCTTTTGGTAAGTCCTGGATTTCACTTCAAAAATTGTGTCAAATATATCAAAATTAATTTATTTTAAGAGCACCTTTTGTCATATGCTAGTACTGAAATGGCAATCTTCCAACAAATTAACTCACCAAATTGTGGTCAGTTTGACCAGAAGATGAGGCACAATCATTCAAACTATATGTAAGACAACAATCACTTCGTGAAGATTTATGATGAGGACAATAAACCTTTCGCACTTTCTCATCGAGAGGTTTTCTTTGGATTCTTTCTTCAACTAAGCCAGGACCAATGGTTCCCTGGCCATGAACATCTCTCTCCTGTATCCTTATATCTATATCATCAGTGTCTGCTGGTTCCAGAATTGGTGGTGGTCTCCTTCCATAATCATCCTCATAGATATAATACAAATTATCAATTCCCTGATGATCAGCTCTCGATGTTCTATGAGCAGTGGGTTTAGTTGGCCTCTGTCTAATTCCTTCTCTTCTTCCAGCAGGGATTGCTGCCGATGATCTGCCTCTGCGTTCCTCTTGAGGCAGGTAATACGACATCCTCTGTCTTAATGGTCTTTCATTATCGGGTATAACTTCTGCTGCCTCTTCACTGCTATGATCACATTCAGGAGTGCTAGATTCCTTAGAACCAGCACTTGATAAGGTGGAGTGATAATCCTATAACAATGAAGAGAACAGATAAGTCAGATTCTGGTTCATGGCATGAAAGATTTATGAAATTAATTTATGAAATAAGTTAATATATTATCACATACTGTATGTTATCACAAATAATATCACATATATTATCACGTATCTTATCACATTAATATCTTGTATGTTCTCACATTTATTATCACGTACGTTATCACGTATATTATCTCGTATTATATCACATACATTATCTCGTATTATATCACATATATTATTTCGTATTATATCACGTGTATTATTACGTATGTTATCACATATATTATCACGTATGTTATCACACATATTATCACGTATGTTATCACACATATTATCACGTATGTTATCACACATATTATCACGTATGTTATCACACATATTATCACGTATGTTATCACACATATTATCACGTATGTTATCAAGTTATAGTATCGTATGTTATCACATATTGTCTCGTATGTTATCACATATATTGTCTCCTATGTTATCACAAATATTGTCTCGTAGGTTATCACATATATTATCTCGTAGGTTATCACATACTTTATCTCGTAGGTTATCACATATATTATCTCGTATGTTATCACACATATTATCACGTATGTTATCACACATATTATCACGTATGTTATCACACATATTATCACGTATGTTATCAAATTATAGTATCGTATGTTATCACATATTGTCTCGTATGTTATCACATATATTGTCTCGTATGTTATCACAAATATTGTCTCGTAGGTTATCACATATATTATCTCGTAGGTTATCACAAATATTGTCTCGTAGGTTATCACATATATTATCTCGTAGGTTATCACATATATTATCTCGTAGGTTATCACATATATTATCTCGTAGGTTATCACATATATTATCACATATGATATTACACACATTAACAGAAACTGTGCAGTTGCATCTTCCCGTGTGCTATAGTTTCACAAGATACTGGATCCCCTCATAAATTAGTTGAGCATCCAATCCCACCTCTAAGATCACTGCAGACACAAACTGTTTATTAAACCAGCCACTGGATGCTTACATCTGTATCGTTATCTAAAACTCTTTGTAACCCTGAGAACTCTGGTAAGAATCAAGTTCGCAACAAAACATTGGTTGGAGTTCTTTTCCATTGTTTATAATTTTCCCAGTGACCATTCCGTTGTCAATTTACTTATACTTAGAAAAAGTTATATCATTCGTTTTTAATTAGTTAACTTCCATTTCAAATCGTGAAGTCAACAGCCAAGAATAACAAAGTTTCTTCTACCAAACTGTGTTTTAAGGTGTATGTGTGATGTAATTCTATAGTTACTTGCTCAATAACTTAATTTTTTCTGAATTTGAAAGGAAATTGAAAAGTGAAGAAAATCCTAAGAAAGAGGTAGATAACCTCCTCGTTCAACACTGATTATTATAACCGTAAATTTTGTAATCAGTTACATTCAATTTGTTGTTTAAAAATGGGGCTTCATTTGGGAAAATGTCAAATTGATTTTAGAAATTTTAGATAAAAAAGAAAGAAAAAACATTCCTGGGTCTTATTCCTCTAAAATTTGAAATTGTGTTCGGTAGATAAAAAAAAGTAGTATGTAAAAAAGTTTAAAAAACACTTGTACCACATATAGTGGTGGTTATACAAAATATTTTAGGATATCATGAGCAGTTTGACGAGCGTAGTTCTTTTAAGTCGATACCGTTTTTATTTTTACTTATTCACACTTGAAATTTAAAGATTTTCATGAGTCATTGATTTTCATGTGAATTATCTATTTTGTATATATGAATATAAGGATAGTTTATTAACATCTGTTTGATATAATATTTATTTGTGTAAATTGTGGGATTTGATTATACCAGACTAGTAATAGTTTCCTCTGAGGATATTAACATTGATTTAAAGACAAGTCTGTTAGGCCATCTGGAGAATACAATATTTCCATGAATATATAGTTTCACAAGTATAGGCTCTATAAGCCATCATGGAATGACAAATGCTTTGGCATGGTGCACCCACCATGCCTCGTTGCTCGTCAAAGTACATGCATAATATGGCAGGGAAATGTACCAACCATGGGAGGGCCATGTGGCATGCTCCCAGCTGCAACTAACATATTCAACCCCTTTGTCAGTTTGAAGTGATAAAGAGTTTGGTAGACAAACAAATGCCACTCTAATTGGGCATTTACGATAACTTTGAAATTACTGCTGGATGATATGATGTTGAGTTTTTACTTTCCCTGTGTTGGAATAGTTTTGACCTGCATGGACCCCTGTTATTATTTGAACACATACTGTCAGAGTCTTATAGAGTTGTATCATATTTACGCACTTGCTACGAGCACATACAACAAGAAGGCTTGTGTTGCTAAGGAACAGCAAATCCTGTAGTCTGCTGGTTATGTCTGTGTACATTGCCTTTAGCCCTGATATATCATATGCAGCCCATCTGCACTTTGACTGTGTTTGAAAGAAAAAGCAACTTTGGACAATTATAAGTTTGGTAAACATTAATATATGCATCCCTTTGCTAAAGGTCTGTGTTTGCTTTGTTTCATCAGCAATATGATTGAGACATTTATTTTGCAAATGCATGGAGCGCAATAAGAGTTGATTGCTACAGGGAGCATGTCACATGACCCTCCTCCATGGTTGGTAGTGTTTCTTGCGTGTCTCCTAATTGGCATGATTGGTCACATTTATGTATCTGTCGATGTTGTTGCTAACTTAGTAGCCATTAATAGATTTGAAAAGTTGAAAAATTTGGAGTGCTTTCACATTATTACAGTGTCTGCCTCACGAAAACAATCAAAATAAAACAGACACAAAGTGATTTCTCCTGAAGTAGATAAATTAGAACAAGATAATGATAAGGATACTTTTGTTGCTACCACGAGATAACTGTAATCAAATTAATAATTTTAACTGTGATTTTCTTTGGCTTGTGTTAGATAAATGTGATTCTGTTTAAACCAATAACCATCTCACATAGAAATGTTTACTGTCCTCTTCTGAAATCCTAAACACAAGCAAACATACTGATATTCATACCACAGGCAGTGCTTGTTGTAGATACTAAACACAAGCAAACATACTGATATTCATACCACAGGCAGTGCTCGTTGTAGATACTAAACACAAGCAAACATACTGATATTCATACCACAGGCAGTGCTCGTTGTAGATACTAAACACAAGCAAATATACTGATATTCATACCACAGGCAGTGCTCGTTGTAGATACTAAACACAAGCAAACATACTGATATTCATACCACAGGCAGTGCTCGTTGTAGATACTAAACACAAGCAAACATACTGATATTCATACCACAGGCAGTGCTCGTTGTACATACTAAACACAAGCAAACATACTGATATTCATACCACAGGCAGTGCTCGTTGTAGATACTAAACACAAGCAAACATACTGATAATCATACCACAGGCAGTGCTCGTTGTAGATACTAAACACAAGCAAACATACTGATATTCATACCACAGGCAGTGCTCGTTGTAGATACTAAACACAAGCAAACATACTGATATTCATACCACAGGCAGTGCTCGTTGTAGATACTAAACACAAGCAAACATACTGATATTCATACCACAGGCAGTGCTCGTTGTAGATACTAAACACAAGCAAACATACTGATATTCATACCACAGGCAGTGCTCGTTGTAGATACTAAACACAAGCAAACATACTGATATTCATACCACAGGCAGTGCTCGTTGTAGATACTAAACACAAGCAAACATACTGATATTCATACCACAGGCAGTGCTCGTTGTAGATACTAAACACAAGCAAACATACTGATATTCATACCACAGGCAGTGCTCGTTGTAGATACTAAACACAAGCAAACATACTGATAATCATACCACAGGCAGTGCTCGTTGTAGATACTAAACACAAGCAAACATACTGATAATCATACCACAGGCAGTGCTCGTTGTAGATACTAAACACAAGCAAACATACTGATATTCATACCACAGGCAGTGCTCGTTGTAGATACTAAACACAAGCAAACATACTGAGATTCATACCACAGGCAGTGCTCGTTGTAGATACTCCAGGAGACTTTGTAGTCTATCATCATCTTCACTATTGTAGGAGGAACTGCTCGTATCACTTCCCACACTAGCGGCAACTTCTCCGTCCAGGATATCTTGTTCAAAGAAGAGAGGTATTTCCGGATCTTTCTTAGCTTCCTCCGTCGTCTGACGTTTATAATTCAATAGGTAGACACTGGGGTGGTCATTTGGAGTATATGTCTCCGATCTCTCTGTTTTCTTACAGCAGGCCAGAAGCAGGAACAGACAAATCAGGATCAGGAGTATGGGCAAAAATACTGCACATAAAGTAATAGCTAATACAAGCTTCCAGAAAGGTGCTGTAAGAAGGAGAATAAGAAAATTAATAAATATTCAACACTTTTAAACAAGTTTAAAGCAAGCTTGCAAACACTATAACTTCTAGTCTGTTAACATTCAGTGCATTACACACTTCTTCTTTGAGGGTTCAGGACAACTTGTCCCACCTACACATACTATTTAAAAAAGAAAAGAAGAAGAAAAAAAAAGCAATATCTGTGAATAAGTAAGATGAAAACTGATCTTAAAGCCTTCAATAGATTTCAGCTACAACCGATGGTCCATGCGAGAGCACAGCAAGGATACCATCATCAATGGAGTGACTTTGCTAATTCTGTATATTATGCAGTAGAACATAGCTATTGGCAATGCTAGTTTCGGTGGCGTTAGTTGAAATAGATAGGTTGTACAACAACATTTCAGGGAGAAAGTGTTAAACACCCTTCATAGGACGGTAGATGGCCCTTGCATCCACTCTTCCATCCAGTCCTTGATCTTACAAGGACCTATAGAGCATCGATAATGCTAACGTCACATGCATACACTGTTTGAATTATAAGGTAAAAGCCTACCACACAGCAGTTAGCATAGGATAGACATCAGCTTAATGTGTTAACAGCTTTTTGTCTGATGTCACAAGTTAAGCATAATTATCTTATTCTTTTATGGTGCTTTCCATGGATAGTGCTTAACAACCTACCCACCCCTCTACACACCCACCAGCCCCTCCCCCCCCCCCTCCCAAAGAAAAACAGAAAAAGAACAAAAATATATTTAAACCCAAATGAATGACCAAATAATAGCGACAGTAACGCCAAAAAGGTGGTGAAGCACATATTGCATTATGCAATAACTTTCCCTCATTAGGTGCAAATATGTAAAATATTTTATTTTTATTCTCGATGTAAACTTCACCAATTTCAAGTTGAATTTCATTTGAAAGCATTCAACAGAACTTCATTGAACTTGGTTTCATTTTATTTTAAGTTTTACTACGTTTAATACTGAGCAAAGTTATGCATTAGAGCTGTCTGCATGTAAAACTGATCTATAGCATCTTCACCAGACACCATTAACTCCTTCCAGTTTTCTATACATAATATTTGGCCTTACCTGGTTTCTGAACAAATCTGCAGTCCCTGCCTCTCGATCCATCCGGAGAAAAGTCTTCCGTACCATTGATGCATTCACACGTATAACGATAACCATCATTTTGACATGTTGCCAATACAGAACATGTGTCAATATGGAAACCACACCAATCCAAGTTTGCTGTGTCTGAATAAGTCAATGAATGACAAGATAAACAAAAACGAAGTGAATTTTACAATAATGACTCAAATCAGATGATAAATAATAGACTTATAAATCATGCTTTCATGAATAGAGTGAGTTCAAAAGATTGATATTGATGGTACAGAACGAAGAAAATTACACATATGTAATGCTTTTAAAACCCCGGTGGTTGCACAAGTTATCCGGGGTACCCACCCAATGCTCTACTACCCGGTTCCTAATTTGTTACCCGAATCCTTTAAATGTGTTTATTGAATGTTTATATTCCTTTTCTTTTACTTTTTAAGAAGTTTAAAAATGTTTCGAAAACTACAAATTTTTATTGATAACAGGTTAATTGAAAGAAACAATTCCAAATTGAAATTAACGAAAATGTATGAACATGGACACATTGCCAGAGAAAAATACACTTGATATATTATAGCATTCAATTTGCAATATTTTGAAAATAGCTATACCAGAAGGTAAATAGACAAATTTCTGGGTACGTGGATACCCGACGGGTAACAGCCTCGGGTACCCAGTTCCCAATTTTTGGTACCCGTGTAAAACACTATAAAACCCTGAATATTTGTTTATAGTAAACAACATGTCTGCACAATGGATACTCCATGTATAGGTGGCATTACTGTAAATCTAAATATGGGTTTTATTGTGACACAGGGTCATCCATACATTGGATTACCAACACAGAAAATACATGATTGTGTTTGATATATGACATATGCATGTGGTTGTGCAAGATTTCCTTACTTAATTAGGATAGCTTAGGCTATGATGCTTTTATTTAAGCACTGCTGACCCTTGACCCTTAACCTCCACCAACATGCACATATGAAAAAAATACTACAAAACAATTAGACTACAAACAAAGATGTAAATGACTGGTTTATTCATTCACATATAAATATGAAAACAAATTAAATATAATTACATAGCTATAGTTTGATATTTTTCCCCCTTTATTTTTGTTTTACCATTCCTCCTCACCATTATGTAAGATTGATTGTTTTCAAAACTATGGTTTGTTTTATCGTATAATAACTGGATGATTTCATTAATTATCACTATTTTAACATTTACTGACAGTTTTATAGAATGAGCATGATCAAAAATAAGGGCACATGTATATATTACATGATCAAATATAAGCGTGAATGTATATATCACATACTATTAGCAAGATCAACAATAAGTGCGCATGTATATTTCACATACCATTGGAATGATCAAATATAAGTGCTCATGAATATATTACATACTATTAGCATGATAAACTATAAGTGCGCATGTATATACTACTGTACATACCATAGTATGATCTAGGATAAGTGCGCATGTATATACTACATACCATTAGCATGATCAAATATAAGTGCTAATGAATACTGTATATTACATACTATTAGCATGATAAACTATAAGTGCACATGTATATACTACATACCATAGTATGATCTAGGATAAGTGCGCATGTATATTTATACCATTGGAATGATCAAATATAAGTGCTCATGAATATATTACATACTATTAGCATGATCAACTATAAGTGCGCATACATACCATAGTATGATCTAGGATAAGTGCGCATGTATATTTTACATACCATTGGAATGATCAAATATAAGTGCTCATGAATATATTACATACTATTAGCATGATAAACTATAAGTGCGCATGTATATACTACATACCATAGTATGATCTAGGATAAGTGCGCATGTATATATTACATACCATTAGCATGATCAAATATAAGTGCTCATGAATATTTACATACTATTAGCATGATCAAATATAAGTGCTCATGAATATTTACATTCTATTAGCATGATCAAATATAAGTGCTCATGAATATATTACATACCATTAGTATGATCTAGGATAAGTGTGCATGTATGTATTACATACCATTAGCATGATCAAATATAAGTGCTCATGAATATATTACATACTATTAGCATGATCAAATATAAGTGCTCATGAATATTTACATTCTATTAGCATGATCAAATATAAGTGCTCATGAATATATTACATACTATTAGCATGATCAAATATGAGTGTGCATGTATATATTACATACCATTAGCATGATCAAATATAAGGGCACATGTTTATACTACATACCATTCATTGAAAAAGACTGTATATCAATGGTCAGATTTGTATTTGGTAAGGTATTCAAAATTCCATTCGCTCTTGTTTCATTGATGATAATTTGGTTGACTGTGGACGCATCGACTGCATCATTCTTTAAAGTGAGAAGATAGTCGACATGTATACTTCCTTCCCTCAACTGAAGTACCTGGTTACCAATGTAGATTAGAGAGGTTAAGAAATGATTCCTCATTGCTGTTTCAATCTACAAAGGACAAAAAGAAACAGAAACGTTCAGCACAAAATCTTTCCTTTTTTTTTCCCATCTCATTTATTCAAAAGTATCATAACATATGGTACACACTTGTTTAAATTATTATTACAATTACAATTTTTACATTATTTACAATTCTGATTACTACATTGTTATATCAGCTCAATGTTACAAAGGAACTATTTACATAATGAGAAAAATGTTTCCGAACTGAGTATTTTCCCCTCTCGCACAAATACACATACACAAATAGTAATATGTTACATATTATTATAATAATAATTATTATTATTTTTATTAATATTTTTATTATAATTATTAAATGTTTATAATTTTTATTATATAATAAAAATTATAAACATTTAATAATTATAATAAAAATATTATTATAACTATTAGTATTAATAAATAACATAGGTTATACATATATACAATTATAATCAAATAATAAGCAAAATGTAACTTGTGTTAAACAGATATTCTAAAAGTTGACATATTAGTAGCATATCAAAATCTTTCCTTATTGCTTGATCATTTAAATAATTCAACGGTTGCAGTTGTATCCTTGATTTAATGTCAGTTACATTCCATATATGACATGTGTATGGTATAATACGATACCTTCCATAATGTTTCTATCTTTTTGTTTTGTGTGCTTGAAATTAATAGTATGTGTGGTAAATTTAAGCATTAAGTGATAATCATGCAATGTCGAAATTTAATGAAAGTTAATATGAGAAATTTGATCAAAAAGAAAATTAAATTTAGCACTATAGAAAGAGCAAAACAAAGGCTAACTTTAAATTATTACAAAAATGACATAAAAGATGGCTATCTCTGTAAAGTGTTTGATCAAAGGTGTTGAACTGCCCTGATGTGTGGGGCCAGGGGAAGTGAGGAGGGGGGGGGGGCGGGGTAGGGTAGGGTGAAAGGATACACCATTCCCTAATTGAAGCAATTGAACCATGCAGCTATGTACATCAAGTAATTGAGATTTACAAATTAGATGTAATCTGCAGTGGGATTATCTGCATAACGCTAGGCCTAAATGTTGCTTGATGTTTTAGATAATGTAAAAGTACATTCATAAATACCCCTCTTTGAATTTCATTTATAAGCTTTTCTAACTTATCCGGGCCATTGACATCACACTGTGAGACCAGATGAGCCGGCAACTTGTCCTCTAACAGGATGATGAAGAAACCTTTCAGATGATATGTTTCTGTGAAAATATTCAGAAAATTAAGATCAAACTATGACATATATATTCATCTCTAATTTTTTTTTTTTGTGATGGAGGGGGGGGGGGGAGTACATTGCAATTTAAGTTCATTCATACTTTTGCTACATTTGCTGATTCTTAAAAATGCTTCTGAAAATGTGACAATTCTTATCATCAACTTCTATTCTGCATATACTCTTACACCAGCCCCCTTATAAACAAGATAGCTCACATTCCTATTTAAGAAATATAAATATTTCATGAGCCAAACAATTTTGTTGATACCATTTTTTCATGGAGAATTTGGGGTACCTTACCTCATACCGAAATCTGCTAACCAGTCAGCAAGCCCATTCCCTATCTGGATATGTACTTGGTTTGGCTAAAATATGCTAATTAACCCAGAAAGCCAGTTGGCTTAGTTATTCCTTAATTGCCACATTTTTGATAGATATCAATAAGATACTCAATTGTACTGACCAAGAGGGAGCTACATACCACAAAGTATGAACTGCAACCAAGCAGCACTTTCGAGTTATCGTGTTTACAGAGTTTTCACAATTTGATCTCTGTTGACCTCAAATGACCTTTGCCCTCTAAACATTTGAATGTGGTTCTTGTAATCATCGAGCTTAATCTTCATACCAATTATAAAGTTCAACCTGGAGGTACTTTTGAGTTATCATTTTTACAAGGTTTTCAGACCTTTACCAATTTTGATGGCAAAAATAAAGTTAAATCTCATCACTTTAAATAGTGTAGCCTATACTCAACAAGAGAATCTACATACCAGGTATGAACTTCACAAAGATGGATTTTTTGAGTTATCGTGTTTAAAGGTTTTGCAATGATATGCAATGAGCAAAGTTTATTGACATTTGAAGGAAACAAGACACAACATGTTAAGTTCTAAAACTCATAGTCCCCCTCTCCCACCCACCCCCAACAAATGAATGCTTCATGAGGGTTGCAAATATATAGGATTATTACATTAAGTAAACATTTTGAATGCAATGAATGAATGTCTTGAAGTATATTCTGATGAACTAACTTGAGGAAAGTGCAAAGTTAATATTCTCTGTAATTAAATGGATAGCAAAACTGAAAACTGAAGTTCCATTTCAAAATTCCAAATAGAGTAATTTGGATACAATAAAAAATACCTCGGCATTCTCCATCCAGCCAGAAGCCTTTGTCACAAACACACGCTGGTTGGCCGTTGACAATGTCACACCTCCTCCGTGGTCCACATTCTAAATTGCATTCTGCTCAGCAAAAAGAAATGTAAAAGAAATTGAGTTAAAAATTACTTAACAAATCCAGACAAGATTTGACATGTGCATAAGAAATTTATCACACTTTTAAAAAACTGAGAAAATAACTGACTCATTGTACATTCTGGATGTCATATTTTACTTTTGAGCAAATCCATGAAATACATGATATTGTAACGATTATTCTTTCCAAGGTAGGGTGGGCCGTCAGGTCGGGATCCTTGGCCGTAGATGTCATATTTTGATAGGCCACGAATAACACAGCTAATGAAGAAGACGAGCGACACGACAGAAGACACAACACGTATTTTAACGTTCTGGAAATCTCTTATTAGCCTTCCGAGTACAGAGCTACAGTCGACTGTATCAAAAGCAAACCATATAAAAAAAACTTGAACTAACACAACTACAAATTAACATCTAACCAACGAAACAACCTACTCCTAAAAACAACATAACCTCACTACTCAAACTACAACTCTCTACTGTCCGACGTGTACATCGTTCCTCCTTTTAACTATGCCCCCGAACAATGGGTTGGAATGCCTGGGGCATTCATGTAAACCGCTAAACCCTATTGACAGGGTATACATGTGAAATCGTTACCATTCAATAGAGATTATCCCACGGCTCCCATTCAGATACATAGGGATAAGAGAGCATACAATGGCGCCTGTCACCATGGAGAGAAAACAACCGCCGCCACGAATGCAACACTCGGCTACACCTGGCGGAAGTTCCTCCCCATGGGGACAAAGCCTAACATAGTGATCCACGTGCGCACAGCCGGCTCGGGTGTCTCAAAACAAAGCCCCAGCGTTACCAAACGCTCACACGCTCCCGCACGACACGACACGGTCGGCCAGCGTTACAATATATACAGTATATCAAGTCATTATAATAAAGACAGTTGTGCTCCTTCCAGTCAAAGATGATGATGACTTCCGGACACTCGTAGAATGACCAACCTCTGGAAAGAAGATAAACGTTGTGGTTCTAATTTATGCCATCCGGACACAGTAAAACTACCAATCAACAATGAAGACTCCCAAGGCTCCAAAACAGCAAAAATTTACATAAAACAGTATTTGAAACTTGTCAGGACACTAACCGGACAAGATTTACAAAAGTTAAAACTTGGAAAATCCTGAAAATGCAATAAGATATAACCTTCAGAGTTATATCTCTTATAAATCAAAGTTGCACATCATGGTTATTTGTCATTTTGATTGTGACTTTTATCAACTTAAGGAACAAGGCAAGGTGGCTGCATGGTGGTTAGACTAAAGATCCATTAGTCACATGACTTGTTAATGGTAAAAAGTGCCATAATGAGAATTAGTCCATTAACCATAGGTTGCACTTTTCAGCTCTCTTGACCTCTTACTGAAACTCGATCTCTTCTGCAAACAAACTGGTTACTTTGGAAGTGTTGATTTGTTCACACCTTGCCATGTCTGCCTTAATTTGATAGTGATTTGGCTACTAGCTGTTTGATGAGTTGCATAATAGACGAATAGGCAGCTCAACTAATCTGCGAAAAGATGAGACTGATCACTCAGCTAACCAACTGGAAAAAACCTGCCGCTCAGTACGGGTTTTTGGATGCATATACCTATAGCTAATGGACACTTTCGTGACATGTGCCTTCATTTGATCAGTGCATGGGGTTATTGATGCCACTGTAGCATTTATACAGCTGTTACTCAGTTCTATTTATCAGGGATGAGCCTAGGGTAAAAACAAAAATCACAGAACTTTGCAAAAATTGCGGTATAGGCTCCACATTGCGTATGCTACAGTGTGTTAGGATAATAATTTTGTCACCGGAAAAGAAATCACAGATATTCCGCGAATTCGCAGAAAAAGCTCATGCCTGATTTATTTTGTAAATAATTTTCTGCTCCATGTACCGCTAACAGCTACTTCAATGTCACAACTGTTTTGTCAATTACTTTTGGAGCTACATTTTAAAAGTCTGACTGCAATTCTATACCGCTCATGTGGGAACATTTTAATCGTCATAAGAATAGGTAATAGAGGTAAGGAAATCATCAGTCCAAAAAGAGTGGTGCCGTACAGTAATCAACTCAACAGAAGTGAAGAGACCTGTCAAACCTAACAAAAATGCATCTTTCATATCTTGACAATCTGCTGAAACATTATCCAGCTCTGCGAAACTGTGCATAAGGATTTTGAATATTAAAGAAGTCTATTTTCAGTAAGTTATTTCAAATTTAAATTAACATATTTTTAGTTATCAACAATCTTAAAACTTATAATTCTTAGACTTAATTTGAAATATTTCAAATATCAGTAACTAATTTCTAGTAACACACACGTACCTTTACATTCTGGTAAAAGATCGGGGGTTAGTTTGCCTCCACAACACTCTGTCTTGCGAATGCCTCTTTCTGGCAATACATAGCCATTGATGCAATCGTAATAGATAGTTTCACCAGGGTGATAAAACTCCCTCTGGACTCTACTGTTTGCAGATATGTGGTAAGCATGTACATTTGGCAAAGTGACTTGACACTGACCTGCAATTTCATGAAATCAAAGTAGATCACAAATAATTTCAATAAGCCACATATATTGCTTCCAATTTGAACTGGAAAGCAGTTAAAGCAAAGATCATTAACAAACATGGATGCTATACATATTTTAAGAATCTTCTTTACAAATTGAAATACTGTAGTATAAACGGCAGAATTCCAATTTCCGGTAAAACATGGATAGATGACAGAAATGTCAGGTATCTATCAATCTTTTGCCTGAATAAAATTAATAAAAAATAAAATAAGTGCTAAAGAGAAATCCATTATAGGTTAATATACTCATATATATCAATAGGTATATACCATATATGTGAAAATATACCCATATGATAAGTGCACATACCATATCTGAAGATATGCTATTTGATAAGTGTACTATATGTCCACATAACATATGTGAAGAGATACCATATGATAAGTGTACTATATATCCACATACCATATGTGAAGATATACTGTACGATAAGTGTACTATATGTCCACATAATATATGTGAAGATATACCATATGATAAGTGTTCTTTATATCCACATACCATATGTGAAGATATCCCATACAATAAGTACTATATATCCACATACCATATGTAAAGATATACCGTACGATAAGTGTACGATAAGTGCACATACCATATCTAAAGAAACCATATGATTTGTTAAGACCTAAAATATCAATGTGCACATACCATGTGACTTGACTCAATATACAGCCTGTTCAGTAAATGAATATTTGCCTCATCAACTACAGCAAAAGCATATACCATATTGAGTTCAAGATTGGTATTGATTCTGGGGGAGGTCACTTAGGGTGTTAATTAAACAAAATTAAAGCTTGGTTGAACTGCATACTTTGGATTCCCACATTTGCCAGTAGAACACCACTTTTGGTGTCATGGAGGTGTCATAGTAAACCACATAGTCACACTCATAAGAAATGAAGCATCGAAAGTTTTACATGGTATGTAGATTGAAAAGTTTGTAAATGGTTTGTATAGTTTCTGAATTGTATTTATGATACTGACAAGTCAACATAATTTTATGTGAGTCCACAAGACTACTCTTTATCTAATAGGTGAAGTATTATTTTCAGAGGTCAAAATCTGACAATGTTGTGAACATGTTAATACCAAAAATAAAACTTGGAGTGCAAAACTCTAACATTTGTTGACATCAAATGACATTTAACTCCCCCCCCCCCCCCCTTAAAATGAAACAAAAATTTAAAAAGCCCATAGGGTTTTTGCACTGGCTAAGATGGATTCACATTACTGGAATGAAGTTCATTCGAGCTTTGCTTTTGGAATACTTTATAAAGTTTCTAAACTGTGATGTCTGTTGACATCAATGACTTTGCTCTCAAGAAATAAATCCAAGTTTACTCCCTGAGTTATGTGGCCATTGTATTCAGACTTTGGATAGTAGTGACCAAAATGACATTGACCTCCCAATAAAAATGAAAGGGCAGGTTCTTACTCTCACTACAGTAAAACCACCAACAAATTATTAAGTTCATCCAAGCTTCCAGTCTAGAGCTTAACATGTTTACATCAAATGCACAAAATTAGCCTTAAAGATTTTGAGTTACCATTCTCACAAGTCAGTTTAACACAATTCAAAAAGATTTGAAACATCACAATCAAATATGAAAATATGCTTCAGGTCTGTGAAATAAAAATATAATTTGAGATACTACTGTAGACGTCTTAGCAAACATGATGATGCAACATCAGTAGTGGAATGAAAAGTGGAAAATGTCACTGTCTAACCTGTTTCTTCCAAAGTTACTACAGTTGTTGCTGGTTCAATTGATGCATCTGTCTCTATTTCAACTTTGGTGGAACTTCCTTCACTTGTTGATGAAATGAGAGTACCTTGTTCAGTACTTTCTGCAGAAGAGGATGGTGTCTCAGTGGTGATGATTCCTTTGGTACTGGAGGCAACCTCCTGACTTATGTTTGTAAAAGGAGATATTTTACCATCAGTAGTGGAATGAAAGGTAGTAGCTGCTGTAGATGACTCTGTAACAGTACTTTCTGTTGCAGTGGAATGTTCCTGAGTGGTTACTTCTGAACTTGCTGAAATCCCAGTAGAGAACACATCAATAGTTATAACCTCTGATGTTGATTCAGTTGTTTTTTCTTCCAAAGTTACTATAGTTTTTGTTGGATTGGTTGATGCATCTGTCTCTATTTCAACTTTGGTGGAACTTCCTTCACTTGTTGATGAAATGAGAATACCTTGTTCAGTACTTTCTGCAGAAGAGGATGGTGTCTCAGTGGTGATGATTCCTTTGGTACTGGAGGCAACCTCCTGACTTATGTTTGTAAAAGTAGATATTGTACCATCAGTAGTGGAATGAAAGGTAGTAGCTGCTGTAGATGACTCTGTAACAGTACTTTCTGTTGCAGTGGAATGTTCCTGAGTGGTTACTTCTGAACTTGCTGAAATCCCAGTAGAAAACACATCACTAGTTATAACCTCTGATGTTGATTCAGTTGTTTTTTCTTCCAAAGTTACTATAGTTGTTGTTGGATTGGTTGATGCATCTGTCTCTATTTCAACTTTGGTGGAACTTCCTTCACTTGTTGATGAAATGAGAGTACCTTGTTCAGTACTTTCTGCAGAAGAGGATGGTGTCTCAGTGGTGATCATTCCTTTGGTACTGGAGGCAACCCCCTTACTTATGTTTATAAAAGGAGATATTGTACCATCAGTAGTGGAATGAAAGGTAGTAGCTGCTGTAGATGACTCTGTAACAGTACTTTCTGTTGCAGTGGAATGTTCCTGAGTGGTTACTTCTGAACTTGCTGAAATCCCAGTAGAGAACACATCAATAGTTATAACCTCTGATGTTGATTCAGTTGTTTTTTCTTCCAAAGTTACTATAGTTGTTGTTGGATTGGTTGATGCATCTGTCTCTATTTCAACTTTGGTGGAACTTCCTTCACTTGTTGATGAAATGAGAGTACCTTGTTCAGTACTTTCTGCAGAAGAGGATGGTGTCTCAGTGGTGATGATTCCTTTGGTACTGGAGGCAACCTCCTGACTTATGTTTGTAAAAGTAGATATTGTACCATCAGTAGTGGAATGAAAGGTAGTAGCTGCTGTAGATGACTCTGTAACAGTACTTTCTGTTGCAGTGTAATGTTCCTGAGTGGTTACTTCTGAACTTGCTGAAATCCCAGTAGAAAACACATCACTAGTTATAACCTCTGATGTTGATTCAGTTGTTTTTTCTTCCAAAGTTACTATAGTTGTTGTTGGATTGGTTGATGCATCTGTCTCTATTTCAACTTTGGTGGAACTTCCTTCACTTGTTGATGAAATGAGAGTACCTTGTTCAGTACTTTCTGCAGAAGAGGATGGTGTCTCAGTGGTGATCATTCCTTTGGTACTGGAGGCAACCTCCTGACTTATGTTTGTAAAAGGAGATATTGTACCATCAGTAGTGGAATGAAAGGTAGTAGCTGCTGTAGATGACTCTGTAACAGTACTTTCTGTTGCAGTGGAATGTTCCTGAGTGGTTACTTCTGAACTTGCTGAAATCCCAGTAGAAAACACATCAATAGTTATAACCTCTGATGTTGATTCAGTTGTTTTTTCTTCCAAAGTTACTATAGTTGTTGTTGGATTGGTTGATGCATCTGTCTCTATTTCAACTTTGGTGGAACTTCCTTCACTTGTTGATGAAATGAGAGTACCTTGTTCAGTACTTTCTGCAGAAGAGGATGGTGTCTCAGTGGTGATGATTCCTTTGGTACTGGAGGCAACCTCCTGACTTATGTTTGTAAAAGGAGATATTGTACCATCAGTAGTGGAATGAAAGGTAGTAGCTGCTGTAGATGACTCTGTAACAGTACTTTCTGTTGCAGTGGAATGTTCCTGAGTGGTTACTTCTGAACTTGCTGAAATCCCAGTAGAAAACACATCACTAGTTATAACCTCTGATGTTGATTCAGTTGTTTTTTCTTCCAAAGTTACTATAGTTGTTGTTGGATTGGTTGATGCATCTGTCTCTATTTCAACTTTGGTGGAACTTCCTTCACTTGTTGATGAAATGAGAGTACCTTGTTCAGTACTTTCTGCAGAAGAGGATGGTGTCTCAGTGGTGATGATTCCTTTGGTACTGGAGGCAACCTCCTGACTTATCTTTGTAAAAGGAGATATTGTACCATCAGTAGTGGAATGAAAGGTAGTAGCTGCTGTAGATGACTCTGTAACAGTACTTTCTGTTGCAGTGGAATGTTCCTGAGTGGTTACTTCTGAACTTGCTGAAATCCCAGTAGAGAACACATCAATAGTTATAACCTCTGATGTTGATTCACTTGTTTTTTCTTCCAAAGTTACTATAGTTGTTGTTGGATTGGTTGATGCATCTGTCTCTATTTCAACTTTGGTGGAACTTCCTTCACTTGTTGATGAAATGAGAGTACCTTGTTCAGTACTTTCTGCAGAAGAGGATGGTGTCTCAGTGGTGATGATTCCTTTGGTACTGGAGGCAACCTCCTGACTTATGTTTGTAAAAGTAGATATTGTACCATCAGTAGTGGAATGAAAGGTAGTAGCTGCTGTAGATGACTCTGTAACAGTACTTTCTGTTGCAGTGTAATGTTCCTGAGTGGTTACTTCTGAACTTGCTGAAATCCCAGTAGAAAACACATCACTAGTTATAACCTCTGATGTTGATTCAGTTGTTTTTTCTTCCAAAGTTACTATAGTTGTTGTTGGATTGGTTGATGCATCTGTCTCTATTTCAACTTTGGTGGAACTTCCTTCACTTGTTGATGAAATGAGAGTACCTTGTTCAGTACTTTCTGCAGAAGAGGATGGTGTCTCAGTGGTGATCATTCCTTTGGTACTGGAGGCAACCTCCTGACTTATGTTTGTAAAAGGAGATATTGTACCATCAGTAGTGGAATGAAAGGTAGTAGCTGCTGTAGATGACTCTGTAACAGTACTTTCTGTTGCAGTGGAATGTTCCTGAGTGGTTACTTCTGAACTTGCTGAAATCCCAGTAGAAAACACATCACTAGTTATAACCTCTGATGTTGATTCAGTTGTTTTTTCTTCCAAAGTTACTATAGTTGTTGTTGGATTGGTTGATGCATCTGTCTCTATTTCAACTTTGGTGGAACTTCCTTCACTTGTTGATGAAATGAGAGTACCTTGTTCAGTACTTTCTGCAGAAGAGGATGGTGTCTCAGTGGTGATGATTCCTTTGGTACTGGAGGCAACCTCCTGACTTATGTTTGTAAAAGGAGATATTTTATCATCAGTAGTGGAATGAAAGGTAGTAGCTGCTGTAGATGACTCTGTAACAGTACTTTCTGTTGCAGTGGAATGTTCCTGAGTGGTTACTTCTGAACTTGCTGAAATCCCAGTATTAAACACATCACTAGTTATAACCTCTGATGTTGATTCAGTTGTTTTTTCTTCCAAAGTTACTATAGTTGTTGTTGGATTGTGTGATGCATCTGTCTCTATTTCAACTTTGGTGGAACTTCCTTGACTTGTTGATGAAATGAGAGTACCTTGTTCAGTACTTTCTGCAGAAGAGGATGGTGTCTCAGTGGTGATGATTCTTTTCATACTGGAGGCAACCTCCTGACTTATGTTTGTAAAAGGAGATATTTTACCATCAGTAGTGGAATGAAAGGTAGTAGCTGCTGTAGATGACTCTGTAACAGTACTTTCTGTTGCAGTGGAATGTTCCTGAGTGGTTCCCTCTGAACTTGCTGAAATCCCAGTAGAAAACACATCACTAGTTATAACCTCTGATGTTGATTCAGTTGTTTTTTCTTCCAAAGTTACTATAGTTGTTGTTGGATTGGTTGATGCATCTGTCTCTATTTCAACTTTGGTGGAACTTCCTTCACTTGTTGATGAAATGAGAGTACCTTGTTCAGTACTTTCTGCAGAAGAGGATGGTGTCTCAGTGGTGATCATTCCTTTGGTACTGGAGGCAACCTCCTGACTTATGTTTGTAAAAGGAGATATTGTACCATCAGTAGTGGAATGAAAGGTAGTAGCTGCTGTAGATGACTCTGTAACAGTACTTTCTGTTGCAGTGGAATGTTCCTGAGTGGTTACTTCTGAACTTGCTGAAATCCCAGTAGAAAACACATCACTAGTTATAACCTCTGATGTTGATTCAGTTGTTTTTTCTTCCAAAGTTACTATAGTTGTTGTTGGATTGGTTGATGCATCTGTCTCTATTTCAACTTTGGTGGAACTTCCTTCACTTGTTGATGAAATGAGAGTACCTTGTTCAGTACTTTCTGCAGAAGAGGATGGTGTCTCAGTGGTGATGATTCCTTTGGTACTGGAGGCAACCTCCTGACTTATCTTTGTAAAAGGAGATATTGTACCATCAGTAGTGGAATGAAAGGTAGTAGCTGCTGTAGATGACTCTGTAACAGTACTTTCTGTTGCAGTGGAATGTTCCTGAGTGGTTACTTCTGAACTTGCTGAAATCCCAGTAGAGAACACATCACTAGTTATAACCTCTGATGTTGATTCAGTTGTTTTTTCTTCCAAAGTTACTATAGTTGTTGTTGGATTGGTTGATGCATCTGTCTCTATTTCAACTTTGGTGGAACTTCCTTCACTTGTTGATGAAATGAGAATACCTTGTTCAGTACTTTCTGCAGAAGAGGATGGTGTCTCAGTGGTGATGATTCCTTTGGTACTGGAGGCAACCTCCTGACTTATGTTTGTAAAAGGAGATATTGTACCATCAGTAGTGGAATGAAAGGTAGTAGCTGCTGTAGATGACTCTGTAACAGTACTTTCTGTTGCAGTGGAATGTTCCTGAGTGGTTACTTCTGAACTTGCTGAAATCCCAGTAGAAAACACATCACTAGTTATAACCTCTGATGTTGATTCAGTTGTTTTTTCTTCCAAAGTTACTATAGTTGTTGTTGGATTGGTTGATGCATCTGTCTCTATTTCAACTTTGGTGGAACTTCCTTCACTTGTTGATGAAATGAGAATACCTTGTTCAGTACTTTCTGCAGAAGAGGATGGTGTCTCAGTGGTGATGATTCCTTTGGTACTGGAGGCAACCTCCTGACTTATGTTTGTAAAAGGAGATATTGTACCATCAGTAGTGGAATGAAAGGTAGTAGCTGCTGTAGATGACTCTGTAACAGTACTTTCTGTTGCAGTGGAATGTTCCTGAGTGGTTACTTCTGAACTTGCTGAAATCCCAGTAGAAAACACATCACTAGTTATAACCTCTGATGTTGATTCAGGTGTTGTTTCTTCCAAAGTTACTACAGTTGTTGTTGGTATGGTTGATGCATCTGTCTCTATTTCAACCTTGGTGGAACTTCCTTCACTTGTTGATGAAATGAGAGTACCTTGTTCAGTACTTTCTGCAGAAGAGGATGGTGTCTCAGTGGTGATGATTCTTTTCATACTGGAGGCAACCTCCTGACTTATGTTTGTAAAAGGAGATATTGTACCATCAGTAGTGGAATGAAAGGTAGTAGCTGCTGTAGATGACTCTGTAACAGTACTTTCTGTTGCAGTGGAATGTTCCTGAGTGGTTACTTCTGAACTTGCTGAAATCCCAGTAGAAAACACATCACTAGTTATAACCTCTGATGTTGATTCAGTTGTTTTTTCTTCCAAAGTTACTATAGTTGTTGTTGGATTGGTTGATGCATCTGTCTCTATTTCAACTTTGGTGGAACTTCCTTCACTTGTTAATGAAATGATAATACCTTGTTCAGTACTTTCTGCAGAAGAGGATGGTGTCTCAGTGGTGATGATTCCTTTGGTACTGGAGGCAACCTCCTGACTTATGTTTGTAAAAGGAGATATTGTACCATCAGTAGTGGAATGAAAGGTAGTAGCTGCTGTAGATGACTCTGTAACAGTACTTTCTGTTGCAGTGGAATGTTCCTGAGTGGTTACTTCTGAACTTGCTGAAATCCCAGTAGAAAACACATCACTAGTTATAACCTCTGATGTTGATTCAGTTGTTTTTTCTTCCAAAGTTACTATAGTTGTTGTTGGATTGGTTGATGCATCTGTCTCTATTTCAACTTTGGTGGAACTTCCTTCACTTGTTGATGAAATGAGAATACCTTGTTCAGTACTTTCTGCAGAAGAGGATGGTGTCTCAGTGGTGATGATTCTTTTCATACTGGAGGCAACCTCCTGACTTATGTTTGTAAAAGGAGATATTGTACCATCAGTAGTGGAATGAAAGGTAGTAGCTGCTGTAGATGACTCTGTAACAGTACTTTCTGTTGCAGTGGAATGTTCCTGAGTGGTTACTTCTGAACTTGCTGAAATCCTAGTAGAAAACACATCACTAGTTATAACCTCTGATGTTGATTCAGTTGTTTTTTCTTCCAAAGTTACTATAGTTGTTGTTGGATTGGTTGATGCATCTGTCTCTATTTCAACTTTGGTGGAACTTCCTTCACTTGTTGATGAAATGAGAGTACCTTGTTCAGTACTTTCTGCAGAAGAGGATGGTGTCTCAGTGGTGATGATTCTTTTCATACTGGAGGCAACCTCCTGACTTATGTTTGTAAAAGGAGATATTGTACCATCAGTAGTGGAATGAAAGGTAGTAGCTGCTGTAGATGACTCTGTAACAGTACTTTCTGTTTCAGTGGAATGTTCCTGAGTGGTTACTTCTGAACTTGCTGAAATCCCAGTAGAAAACACATCACTAGTTATAACCTCTGATGTTGATTCAGTTGTTTTTTCTTCCAAAGTTACTATAGTTGTTGTTGGATTGGTTGATGCATCTGTCTCTATTTCAACTTTGGTGGAACTTCCTTGACTTGTTGATGAAATGAGAATACCTTGTTCAGTACTTTCTGCAGAAGAGGATGGTGTCTCAGTGGTGATGATTCTTTTCATACTGGAGGCAACCTCCTGACTTATGTTTGTAAAAGGAGATATTTTACCATCAGTAGTGGAATGAAAGGTAGTAGCTGCTGTAGATGACTCTGTAACAGTACTTTCTGTTGCAGTGGAATGTTCCTGAGTGGTTCCCTCTGAACTTGCTGAAATCCCAGTAGAAAACACATCACTAGTTATAACCTCTGATGTTGATTCAGTTGTTTTTTCTTCCAAAGTTACTATAGTTGTTGTTGGATTGGTTGATGCATCTGTCTCTATTTCAACTTTGGTGGAACTTCCTTCACTTGTTGATGAAATGAGAGTACCTTGTTCAGTACTTTCTGCATAAGAGGATGGTGTCTCAGTGGTGATGATTCCTTTGGTACTGGAGGCAACCTCCTGACTTATATTTGTAAAAGGAGATATTGTACCATCAGTAGTGGAATGAAAGGTAGTAGCTGCTGTAGATGACTCTGTAACAGTACTTTCTGTTGCAGTGGAATGTTCCTGAGTGGTTACTTCTGAACTTGCTGAAATCCCAGTAGAAAACACATCACTAGTTATAACCTCTGATGTTGATTCAGTTGTTTTTTCTTCCAAAGTTACTATAGTTGTTGTTGGATTGGTTGATGCATCTGTCTCTATTTCAACTTTGGTGGAACTTCCTTCACTTGTTGATGAAATGAGAGTACCTTGTTCAGTACTTTCTGCAGAAGAGGATGGTGTCTCAGTGGTGATGATTCCTTTGGTACTGGAGGCAACCTCCTGACTTATCTTTGTAAAAGGAGATATTGTACCATCAGTAGTGGAATGAAAGGTAGTAGCTGCTGTAGATGACTCTGTAACAGTACTTTCTGTTGCAGTGGAATGTTCCTGAGTGGTTACTTCTGAACTTGCTGAAATCCCAGTAGAGAACACATCACTAGTTATAACCTCTGATGTTGATTCAGTTGTTTTTTCTTCCAAAGTTACTATAGTTGTTGTTGGATTGGTTGATGCATCTGTCTCTATTTCAACTTTGGTGGAACTTCCTTCACTTGTTGATGAAATGAGAATACCTTGTTCAGTACTTTCTGCAGAAGAGGATGGTGTCTCAGTGGTGATGATTCCTTTGGTACTGGAGGCAACCTCCTGACTTATGTTTGTAAAAGGAGATATTGTACCATCAGTAGTGGAATGAAAGGTAGTAGCTGCTGTAGATGACTCTGTAACAGTACTTTCTGTTGCAGTGGAATGTTCCTGAGTGGTTACTTCTGAACTTGCTGAAATCCCAGTAGAAAACACATCACTAGTTATAACCTCTGATGTTGATTCAGTTGTTTTTTCTTCCAAAGTTACTATAGTTGTTGTTGGATTGGTTGATGCATCTGTCTCTATTTCAACTTTGGTGGAACTTCCTTCACTTGTTGATGAAATGAGAATACCTTGTTCAGTACTTTCTGCAGAAGAGGATGGTGTCTCAGTGGTGATGATTCCTTTGGTACTGGAGGCAACCTCCTGACTTATGTTTGTAAAAGGAGATATTGTACCATCAGTAGTGGAATGAAAGGTAGTAGCTGCTGTAGATGACTCTGTAACAGTACTTTCTGTTGCAGTGGAATGTTCCTGAGTGGTTACTTCTGAACTTGCTGAAATCCCAGTAGAAAACACATCACTAGTTATAACCTCTGATGTTGATTCAGTTGTTTTTTCTTCCAAAGTTACTATAGTTGTTGTTGGATTGGTTGATGCATCTGTCTCTATTTCAACTTTGGTGGAACTTCCTTCACTTGTTGATGAAATGAGAATACCTTGTTCAGTACTTTCTGCAGAAGAGGATGGTGTCTCAGTGGTGATGATTCCTTTGGTACTGGAGGCAACCTCCTGACTTATGTTTGTAAAAGGAGATATTGTACCATCAGTAGTGGAATGAAAGGTAGTAGCTGCTGTAGATGACTCTGTAACAGTACTTTCTGTTGCAGTGGAATGTTCCTGAGTGGTTACTTCTGAACTTGCTGAAATCCCAGTAGAAAACACATCACTAGTTATAACCTCTGATGTTGATTCAGGTGTTGTTTCTTCCAAAGTTACTACAGTTGTTGTTGGTATGGTTGATGCATCTGTCTCTATTTCAACCTTGGTGGAACTTCCTTCACTTGTTGATGAAATGAGAGTACCTTGTTCAGTACTTTCTGCAGAAGAGGATGGTGTCTCAGTGGTGATGATTCTTTTCATACTGGAGGCAACCTCCTGACTTATGTTTGTAAAAGGAGATATTGTACCATCAGTAGTGGAATGAAAGGTAGTAGCTGCTGTAGATGACTCTGTAACAGTACTTTCTGTTGCAGTGGAATGTTCCTGAGTGGTTACTTCTGAACTTGCTGAAATCCCAGTAGAAAACACATCACTAGTTATAACCTCTGATGTTGATTCAGTTGTTTTTTCTTCCAAAGTTACTATAGTTGTTGTTGGATTGGTTGATGCATCTGTCTCTATTTCAACTTTGGTGGAACTTCCTTCACTTGTTAATGAAATGATAATACCTTGTTCAGTACTTTCTGCAAAAGAGGATGGTGTCTCAGTGGTGATGATTCCTTTGGTACTGGAGGCAACCTCCTGACTTATGTTTGTAAAAGGAGATATTGTACCATCAGTAGTGGAATGAAAGGTAGTAGCTGCTGTAGATGACTCCGTAACAGTACTTTCTGTTGCAGTGGAATGTTCCTGAGTGGTTACTTCTGAACTTGCTGAAATCCTAGTAGAAAACACATCACTAGTTATAACCTCTGATGTTGATTCAGTTGTTTTTTCTTCCAAAGTTACTATAGTTGTTGTTGGATTGGTTGATGCATCTGTCTCTATTTCAACTTTGGTGGAACTTCCTTCACTTGTTGATGAAATGAGAATACCTTGTTCAGTACTTTCTGCAGAAGAGGATGGTGTCTCAGTGGTGATGATTCTTTTCATACTGGAGGCAACCTCCTGACTTCTGTTTGTAAAAGGAGATATTGTACCATCAGTAGTGGAATGAAAGGTAGTAGCTGCTGTAGATGACTCTGTAACAGTACTTTCTGTTGCAGTGGAATGTTCCTGAGTGGTTACTTCTGAACTTGCTGAAATCCTAGTAGAAAACACATCACTAGTTATAACCTCTGATGTTGATTCAGTTGTTTTTTCTTCCAAAGTTACTATAGTTGTTGTTGGATTGGTTGATGCATCTGTCTCTATTTCAACTTTGGTGGAACTTCCTTCACTTGTTGATGAAATGAGAATACCTTGTTCAGTACTTTCTGCAGAAGAGGATGGTGTCTCAGTGGTGATGATTCCTTTGGTATTGGAGGCAACCTCCTGACTTATGTTTGTAAAAGGAGATATTGTACCATCAGTAGTGGAATGAAAGGTAGTAGCTGCTGTAGATGACTCTGTAACAGTACTTTCTGTTGCAGTGGAATGTTCCTGAGTGGTTACTTCTGAACTTGCTGAAATCCCAGTAGAAAACACATCACTAGTTATAACCTCTGATGTTGATTCAGGTGTTGTTTCTTCCAAAGTTACTACAGTTGTTGTTGGTATGGTTGATGCATCTGTCTCTATTTCAACCTTGGTGGAACTTCCTTCACTTGTTGATGAAATGAGAGTACCTTGTTCAGTACTTTCTGCAGAAGAGGATGGTGTCTCAGTGGTGATGATTCTTTTCATACTGGAGGCAACCTCCTGACTTATGTTTGTAAAAGGAGATATTGTACCATCAGTAGTGGAATGAAAGGTAGTAGCTGCTGTAGATGACTCTGTAACAGTACTTTCTGTTGCAGTGGAATGTTCCTGAATGGTTAGTTCTGAACTTGCTGAAATCCCAGTAGAAAACACATCACTAGTTATAACCTCTGATGTTGATTCAGTTGTTTTTTCTTCCAAAGTTACTATAGTTGTTGTTGGATTGGTTGATGCATCTGTCTCTATTTCAACTTTGGTGGAACTTCCTTCACTTGTTGATGAAATGAGAGTACCTTGTTCAGTACTTTCTGCAGAAGAGGATGGTGTCTCAGTGGTGATGATTCCTTTGGTACTGGAGGCAACCTCCTGACTTATGTTTGTAAAAGGAGATATTGTACCATCAGTAGTGGAATGAAAGGTAGTAGCTGCTGTAGATGACTCTGTAACAGTACTTTCTGTTGCAGTGGAATGTTCCTGAGTGGTTACTTCTGAACTTGCTGAAATCCCAGTAGAAAACACATCACTAGTTATAACCTCTGATGTTGATTCAGGTGTTGTTTCTTCCAAAGTTACTACAGTTGTTGTTGGTATGGTTGATGCATCTGTCTCTATTTCAACCTTGGTGGAACTTCCTTCACTTGTTGATGAAATGAGAGTACCTTGTTCAGTACTTTCTGCAGAAGAGGATGGTGTCTCAGTGGTGATGATTCTTTTCATACTGGAGGCAACCTCCTGACTTATGTTTGTAAAAGGAGATATTGTACCATCAGTAGTGGAATGAAAGGTAGTAGCTGCTGTAGATGACTCTGTAACAGTACTTTCTGTTGCAGTGGAATGTTCCTGAGTGGTTACTTCTGAACTTGCTGAAATCCCAGTAGAAAACACATCACTAGTTATAACCTCTGATGTTGATTCAGGTGTTGTTTCTTCCAAAGTTACTACAGTTGTTGTTGGTATGGTTGATGCATCTGTCTCTATTTCAACCTTGGTGGAACTTCCTTCACTTGTTGATGAAATGAGAGTACCTTGTTCAGTACTTTCTGCAGAAGAGGATGGTGTCTCAGTGGTGATGATTCTTTTCATACTGGAGGCAACCTCCTGACTTATGTTTGTAAAAGGAGATATTGTACCATCAGTAGTGGAATGAAAGGTAGTAGCTGCTGTAGATGACTCTGTAACAGTACTTTCTGTTTCAGTGGAATGTTCCTGAGTGGTTACTTCTGAACTTGCTGAAATCCCAGTAGAAAACACATCACTAGTTATAACCTCTGATGTTGATTCAGTTGTTTTTTCTTCCAAAGTTACTATAGTTGTTGTTGGATTGGTTGATGCATCTGTCTCTATTTCAACTTTGGTGGAACTTCCTTCACTTGTTGATGAAATGAGAATACCTTGTTCAGTACTTTCTGCAGAAGAGGATGGTGTCTCAGTGGTGATGATTCCTTTGGTACTGTAGGCAACCTCCTGACTTATGTTTGTAAAAGGAGATATTGTACCATCAGTAGTGGAATGAAAGGTAGTAGCTGCTGTAGATGACTCTGTAACAGTACTTTCTGTTGCAGTGGAATGTTCCTGAGTGGTTACTTCTGAACTTGCTGAAATCCCAGTAGAAAACACATCACTAGTTATAACCTCTGATGTTGATTCAGTTGTTTTTTCTTCCAAAGTTTCTATAGTTGTTGTTGGATTGGTTGATGCATCTGTCTCTATTTCAACTTTGGTGGAACTTCCTTCACTTGTTGATGAAATGAGAATACCTTGTTCAGTACTTTCTGCAGAAGAGGATGGTGTCTCAGTGGTGATGATTCTTTTCATACTGGAGGCAACCTCCTGACTTATGTTTGTAAAAGGAGATATTGTAACATCAGTAGTGGAATGAAAGGTAGTAGCTGCTGTAGATGACTCTGTAACAGTACTTTCTGTTGCAGTGGAATGTTCCTGAGTGGTTACTTCTGAACTTGCTGAAATCCCAGTAGAAAACACATCACTAGTTATAACCTCTGATGTTGATTCAGGTGTTGTTTCTTCCAAAGTTACTACAGTTGTTGTTGGTATGGTTGATGCATCTGTCTCTATTTCAACTTTGGTGGAACTTCCTTCACTTGTTGATGAAATGAGAGTACCTTGTTCAGTACTTTCTGCAGAAGAGGATGGTGTCTCAGTGGTGATGATTCTTTTCATACTGGAGGCAACCTCCTGACTTATGTTTGTAAAAGGAGATATTGTACCATCAGTAGTGGAATGAAAGGTAGTAGCTGCTGTAGATGACTCTGTAACAGTACTTTCTGTTGCAGTGGAATGTTCCTGAGTGGTTACTTCTGAACTTGCTGAAATCCCAGTAGAAAACACATCACTAGTTATAACCTCTGATGTTGATTCAGGTGTTGTTTCTTCCAAAGTTACTACAGTTGTTGTTGGTATGGTTGATGCATCTGTCTCTATTTCCACTTTGGTGGAACTTCCTTGACTTGTTGATGAAATTAGAGTACCTTGTTCAGTACTTTCTGCAGAAGAGGATGGTGTCTCAGTGGTGATGATTCCTTTGGTACTAGAGGCAACCTCCTGACTTATGTTTGTAAAAGAAGATATTGTACCATCAGTAGTGGAATGAAAGGTAGTAGCTGCTGTAGATGACTCTGTAACAGTACTTTCTGTTGCAGTGGAATGTTCCTGAGTGGTTACTTCTGAACTTGCTGAAATCCCAGTAGAAAACACATCACTAGTTATAACCTCTGATGTTGATTCAGGTGTTGTTTCTTCCAAAGTTACTACAGTTGTTGTTGGTATGGTTGATGCATCTGTCTCTATTTCCACTTTGGTGGAACTTCCTTGACTTGTTGATGAAATTAGAGTACCTTGTTCAGTACTTTCTGCAGAAGAGGATGGTGTCTCAGTGGTGATGATTCCTTTGGTACTAGAGGCAACCTCCTGACTTATGTTTGTAAAAGGAGATATTGTACCATCAGCAGTGGAATGAAAGGTAGTAGCTGCTGTAGATGACTCTGTAACAGTACTTTCTGTTGCAGTGGAATGTTCCTGAGTGGTTACTTCTGAACTTGCTGAAATCCCAGTAGAAAACACATCACTAGTTATAACCTCTGATGTTGATTCAGTTGTTTTTTCTTCCAAAGTTACTATAGTTGTTGTTGGATTGGTTGATGCATCTGTCTCTATTTCAACCTTGGTGGAACTTCCTTGACTTGTTGATGAAATGAGAGTACCTTGTTCAGTACTTTCTGCAGAAGAGGATGGTGTCTCAGTGGTGATGATTCCTTTGGTACTGGAGGCAACCTCCTGACTTATGTTTGTAAAAGGAGATATTGTACCATCAGTAGTGGAATGAAAGGTAGTAGCTGCTGTAGATGACTCTGTAACAGTACTTTCTGTTGCAGTGGAATGTTCCTGAGTGGTTACTTCTGAACTTGCTGAAATCCCAGTAGAAAACACATCACTAGTTATAACCTCTGATGTTGATTCAGGTGTTGTTTCTTCCAAGGTTACTACAGTTGTTGTTGGTATGGTTGATGCATCTGTCTCTATTTCAACCTTGGTGGAACTTCCTTCACTTGTTAATGAAATGAGAGTACCTTGTTCAGTACTTTCTGCAGAAGAGGATGGTGTCTCAGTGGTGATGATTCTTTTCATACTGGAGGCAACCTCCTGACTTATGTTTGTAAAAGGAGATATTGTACCATCAGTAGTGGAATGAAAGGTAGTAGCTGCTGTAGATGACTCTGTAACAGTACTTTCTGTTGCAGTGGAATGTTCCTGAGTGGTTACTTCTGAACTTGCTGAAATCCCAGTAGAAAACACATCACTAGTTATAACCTCTGATGTTGATTCAGGTGTTGTTTCTTCCAAAGTTACTACAGTTGTTGTTGGTATGGTTGATGCATCTGTCTCTATTTCAACTTTGGTGGAACTTCCTTCACTTGTTGATGAAATGAGAGTACCTTGTTCAGTACTTTCTGCAGAAGAGGATGGTGTCTCAGTGGTGATGATTCTTTTCATACTGGAGGCAACCTCCTGACTTATGTTTGTAAAAGGAGATATTGTACCATCAGTAGTGGAATGAAAGGTAGTAGCTGCTGTAGATGACTCTGTAACAGTACTTTCTGTTGCAGTGGAATGTTCCTGAGGGGTTACTTCTGAACTTGCTGAAATCCCAGTAGAAAACACATCACTAGTTATAACCTCTGATGTTGATTCACTTGTTTTTTCTTCCAAAGTTACTATAGTTGTTGTTGGATTGGTTGATGCATCTGTCTCTATTTCAACTTTGGTGGAACTTCCTTCACTTGTTGATGAAATGAGAATACCTTGTTCAGTACTTTCTGCAGAAGAGGATGGTGTCTCAGTGGTGATGATGCCTTTGGTATTGGAGGCAACCTCCTGACTTATGTTTGTAAAAGGAGATATTGTACCATCAGTAGTGGAATGAAAGGTAGTAGCTGCTGTAGATGACTCTGTAACAGTACTTTCTGTTGCAGTGGAATGTTCCTGAGTGGTTACTTCTGAACTTGCTGAAATCCCAGTAGAAAACACATCACTAGTTATAACCTCTGATGTTGATTCAGGTGTTGTTTCTTCCAAAGTTACTACAGTTGTTGTTGGTATGGTTGATGCATCTGTCTCTATTTCCACTTTGGTGGAACTTCCTTGACTTGTTGATGAAATGAGAGTACCTTGTTCAGTACTTTCTGCAGAAGAGGATGGTGTGTCAGTGGTGATGATTCTTTTCATACTGGAGGCAACCTCCTGACTTATGTTTGTAAAAGGAGATATTGTACCATCAGTAGTGGAATGAAAGGTAGTAGCTGCTGTAGATGACTCTGTAACAGTACTTTCTGTTGCAGTGGAATGTTCCTGAGTGGTTACTTCTGAACTTGCTGAAATCCCAGTAGAAAACACATCACTAGTTATAACCTCTGATGTTGATTCAGGTGTTGTTTCTTCCAAAGTTACTACAGTTGTTGTTGGTATGGTTGATGCATCTGTCTCTATTTCAACTTTGGTGGAACTTCCTTCACTTGTTGATGAAATGAGAGTACCTTGTTCAGTACTTTCTGCAGAAGAGGATGGTGTCTCAGTGGTGATGATTCTTTTCATACTGGAGGCAACCTCCTGACTTATGTTTGTAAAAGGAGATATTGTACCATCAGTAGTGGAATGAAAGGTAGTAGCTGCTGTAGATGACTCTGTAACAGTACTTTCTGTTGCAGTGGAATGTTCCTGAGGGGTTACTTCTGAACTTGCTGAAATCCCAGTAGAAAACACATCACTAGTTATAACCTCTGATGTTGATTCAGTTGTTTTTTCTTCCAAAGTTACTATAGTTGTTGTTGGATTGGTTGATGCATCTGTCTCTATTTCAACTTTGGTGGAACTTCCTTCACTTGTTGATGAAATGAGAATACCTTGTTCAGTACTTTCTGCAGAAGAGGATGGTGTCTCAGTGGTGATGATTCCTTTGGTACTGGAGGCAACCTCCTGACTTATGTTTGTAAAAGGAGATATTGTACCATCAGTAGTGGAATGAAAGGTAGTAGCTGCTGTAGATGACTCTGTAACAGTACTTTCTGTTGCAGTGGAATGTTCCTGAGTGGTTACTTCTGAACTTGCTGAAATCCCAGTAGAAAACACATCACTAGTTATAACCTCTGATGTTGATTCAGTTGTTTTTTCTTCCAAAGTTACTATAGTTGTTGTTGGATTGGTTGATGCATCTGTCTCTATTTCAACTTTGGTGGAACTTCCTTCACTTGTTGATGAAATGAGAGTACCTTGTTCAGTACTTTCTGCAGAAGAGGATGGTGTCTCAGTGGTGATGATTCCTTTGGTACTGGAGGCAACCTCCTGACTTATGTTTGTAAAAGGAGATATTGTACCATCAGTAGTGGAATGAAAGGTAGTAGCTGCTGTAGATGACTCTGTAACAGTACTTTCTGTTGCAGTGGAATGTTCCTGAGTGGTTACTTCTGAACTTGCTGAAATCCCAGTAGAAAACACATCACTAGTTATAACCTCTGATGTTGATTCAGTTGTTTTTTCTTCCAAAGTTACTATAGTTGTTGTTGGATTGGTTGATGCATCTGTCTCTATTTCAACTTTGGTGGAACTTCCTTCACTTGTTGATGAAATGAGAATACCTTGTTCAGTACTTTCTGCAGAAGAGGATGGTGTCTCAGTGGTGATGATTCCTTTGGTACTGGAGGCAACCTCCTGACTTATGTTTGTAAAAGGAGATATTGTACCATCAGTAGTGGAATGAAAGGTAGTAGCTGCTGTAGATGACTCTGTAACAGTACTTTCTGTTGCAGTGGAATGTTCCTGAGTGGTTACTTCTGAACTTGCTGAAATCCCAGTAGAAAACACATCACTAGTTATAACCTCTGATGTTGATTCAGTTGTTTTTTCTTCCAAAGTTACTATAGTTGTTGTTGGATTGGTTGATGCATCTGTCTCTATTTCAACTTTGGTGGAACTTCCTTCACTTGTTGATGAAATGAGAATACCTTGTTCAGTACTTTCTGCAGAAGAGGATGGTGTCTCAGTGGTGATGATTCTTTTCATACTGGAGGCAACCTCCTGACTTATGTTTGTAAAAGGAGATATTGTACCATCAGTAGTGGAATGAAAGGTAGTAGCTGCTGTAGATGACTCTGTAACAGTACTTTCTGTTGCAGTGGAATGTTCCTGAGTGGTTACTTCTGAACTTGCTGAAATCCCAGTAGAAAACACATCACTAGTTATAACCTCTGATGTTGATTCAGTTGTTTTTTCTTCCAAAGTTACTATAGTTGTTGTTGGATTGGTTGATGCATCTGTCTCTATTTCAACTTTGGTGGAACTTCCTTCACTTGTTGATGAAATGAGAATACCTTGTTCAGTACTTTCTGCAGAATAGGATGGTGTCTCAGTGGTGATGATTCCTTTGGTACTGGAGGCAACCTCCTGACTTATGTTTGTAAAAGGAGATATTGTACCATCAGTAGTGGAATGAAAGGTAGTAGCTGCTGTAGATGACTCTGTAACAGTACTTTCTGTTGCAGTGGAATGTTCCTGAGTGGTTACTTCTGAACTTGCTGAAATCCCAGTAGAAAACACATCACTAGTTATAACCTCTGATGTTGATTCACTTGTTTTTTCTTCCAAAGTTACTATAGTTGTTGTTGGATTGGTTGATGCATCTGTCTCTATTTCAACTTTGGTGGAACTTCCTTCACTTGTTGATGAAATGAGAATACCTTGTTCAGTACTTTCTGCAGAAGAGGATGGTGTCTCAGTGGTGATGATTCCTTTGGTACTGGAGGCAACCTCCTGACTTATGTTTGTAAAAGGAGATATTGTACCATCAGTAGTGGAATGAAAGGTAGTAGCTGCTGTAGATGACTCTGTAACAGTACTTTCTGTTGCAGTGGAATGTTCCTGAGTGGTTACTTCTGAACTTGCTGAAATCCCAGTAGAAAACACATCACTAGTTATAACCTCTGATGTTGATTCAGTTGTTTTTTCTTCCAAAGTTACTATAGTTGTTGTTGGATTGGTTGATGCATCTGTCTCTATTTCAACTTTGGTGGAACTTCCTTCACTTGTTGATGAAATGAGAATACCTTGTTCAGTACTTTCTGCAGAAGAGGATGGTGTCTCAGTGGTGATGATTCTTTTCATACTGGAGGCAACCTCCTGACTTATGTTTGTAAAAGGAGATATTGTACCATCAGTAGTGGAATGAAAGGTAGTAGCTGCTGTAGATGACTCTGTAACAGTACTTTCTGTTGCAGTGGAATGTTCCTGAGTGGTTACTTCTGAACTTGCTGAAATCCCAGTAGAAAACACATCACTAGTTATAACCTCTGATGTTGATTCAGGTGTTGTTTCTTCCAAAGTTACTATAGTTGTTGTTGGTATGGTTGATGCATCTGTCTCTATTTCAACTTTGGTGGAACTTCCTTCACTTGTTGATGAAATGAGAGTACCTTGTTCAGTACTTTCTGCAGAAGAGGATGGTGTCTCAGTGGTGATGATTCTTTTCATACTGGAGGCAACCTCCTGACTTATGTTTGTAAAAGGAGATATTGTACCATCAGTAGTGGAATGAAAGGTAGTAGCTGCTGTAGATGACTCTGTAACAGTACTTTCTGTTGCAGTGGAATGTTCCTGAGTGGTTACTTCTGAACTTGCTGAAATCCTAGTAGAAAACACATCACTAGTTATAACCTCTGATGTTGATTCACTTGTTTTTTCTTCCAAAGTTACTATAGTTGTTGTTGGATTGGTTGATGCATCTGTCTCTATTTCAACTTTGGTGGAACTTCCTTCACTTGTTAATGAAATGAGAATACCTTGTTCAGTACTTTCTGCAGAAGAGGATGGTGTCTCAGTGGTGATGATTCCTTTGGTATTGGAGGCAACCTCCTGACTTATGTTTGTAAAAGGAGATATTGTACCATCAGTAGTGGAATGAAAGGTAGTAGCTGCTGTAGATGACTCTGTAACAGTACTTTCTGTTGCAGTGGAATGTTCCTGAGTGGTTACTTCTGAACTTGCTGAAATCCCAGTAGAAAACACATCACTAGTTATAACCTCTGATGTTGATTCAGGTGTTGTTTCTTCCAAAGTTACTACAGTTGTTGTTGGTATGGTTGATGCATCTGTCTCTATTTCAACCTTGGTGGAACTTCCTTCACTTGTTGATGAAATGAGAGTACCTTGTTCAGTACTTTCTGCAGAAGAGGATGGTGTCTCAGTGGTGATGATTCTTTTCATACTGGAGGCAACCTCCTGACTTATGTTTGTAAAAGGAGATATTGTACCATCAGTAGTGGAATGAAAGGTAGTAGCTGCTGTAGATGACTCTGTAACAGTACTTTCTGTTGCAGTGGAATGTTCCTGAGTGGTTACTTCTGAACTTGCTGAAATCCCAGTAGAAAACACATCACTAGTTATAACCTCTGATGTTGATTCAGTTGTTTTTTCTTCCAAAGTTACTATAGTTGTTGTTGGATTGGTTGATGCATCTGTCTCTATTTCAACTTTGGTGGAACTTCCTTCACTTGTTGATGAAATGAGAATACCTTGTTCAGTACTTTCTGCAGAAGAGGATGGTGTCTCAGTGGTGATGATTCCTTTGGTACTAGAGGCAACCTCCTGACTTATGTTTGTAAAAGGAGATATTGTACCATCAGTAGTGGAATGAAAGGTAGTAGCTGCTGTAGATGACTCTGTAACAGTACTTTCTGTTGCAGTGGAATGTTCCTGAGTGGTTACTTCTGAACTTGCTGAAATCCCAGTAGAAAACACATCACTAGTTATAACCTCTGATGTTGATTCAGTTGTTTTTTCTTCCAAAGTTACTATAGTTGTTGTTGGATTGGTTGATGCATCTGTCTCTATTTCAACTTTGGTGGAACTTCCTTCACTTGTTGATGAAATGAGAATACCTTGTTCAGTACTTTCTGCAGAATAGGATGGTGTCTCAGTGGTGATGATTCCTTTGGTACTGGAGGCAACCTCCTGACTTATGTTTGTAAAAGGAGATATTGTACCATCAGTAGTGGAATGAAAGGTAGTAGCTGCTGTAGATGACTCTGTAACAGTACTTTCTGTTGCAGTGGAATGTTCCTGAGTGGTTACTTCTGAACTTGCTGAAATCCCAGTAGAAAACACATCACTAGTTATAACCTCTGATGTTGATTCACTTGTTTTTTCTTCCAAAGTTACTATAGTTGTTGTTGGATTGGTTGATGCATCTGTCTCTATTTCAACTTTGGTGGAACTTCCTTCACTTGTTGATGAAATGAGAATACCTTGTTCAGTACTTTCTGCAGAAGAGGATGGTGTCTCAGTGGTGATGATTCCTTTGGTACTGGAGGCAACCTCCTGACTTATGTTTGTAAAAGGAGATATTGTACCATCAGTAGTGGAATGAAAGGTAGTAGCTGCTGTAGATGACTCTGTAACAGTACTTTCTGTTGCAGTGGAATGTTCCTGAGTGGTTACTTCTGAACTTGCTGAAATCCTAGTAGAAAACACATCACTAGTTATAACCTCTGATGTTGATTCACTTGTTTTTTCTTCCAAAGTTACTATAGTTGTTGTTGGATTGGTTGATGCATCTGTCTCTATTTCAACTTTGGTGGAACTTCCTTCACTTGTTAATGAAATGAGAATACCTTGTTCAGTACTTTCTGCAGAAGAGGATGGTGTCTCAGTGGTGATGATTCCTTTGGTACTGGAGGCAACCTCCTGACTTATGTTTGTAAAAGGAGATATTGTACCATCAGTAGTGGAATGAAAGGTAGTAGCTGCTGTAGATGACTCTGTAACAGTACTTTCTGTTGCAGTGGAATGTTCCTGAGTGGTTACTTCTGAACTTGCTGAAATCCCAGTAGACAACACATCACTAGTTATAACCTCTGATGTTGATTCAGGTGTTGTTTCTTCCAAAGTTACTACAGTTGTTGTTGGTATGGTTGATGCATCTGTCTCTATTTCAACTTTGGTGGAACTTCCTTCACTTGTTGATGAAATGAGAGTACCTTGTTCAGTACTTTCTGCAGAAGAGGATGGTGTCTCAGTGGTGATGATTCTTTTCATACTGGAGGCAACCTCCTGACTTATGTTTGTAAAAGGAGATATTGTACCATCAGTAGTGGAATGAAAGGTAGTAGCTGCTGTAGATGACTCTGTAACAGTACTTTCTGTTGCAGTGGAATGTTCCTGAGTGGTTACTTCTGAACTTGCTGAAATCCCAGTAGAAAACACATCACTAGTTATAACCTCTGATGTTGATTCAGTTGTTTTTTCTTCCAAAGTTACTATAGTTGTTGTTGGATTGGTTGATGCATCTGTCTCTATTTCAACTTTGGTGGAACTTCCTTCACTTGTTGATGAAATGAGAGTACCTTGTTCAGTACTTTCTGCAGAAGAGGATGGTGTCTCAGTGGTGATGATTCCTTTGGTACTGGAGGCAACCTCCTGACTTATGTTTGTAAAAGGAGATATTGTACCATCAGTAGTGGAATGAAAGGTAGTAGCTGCTGTAGATGACTCTGTAACAGTACTTTCTGTTGCAGTGGAATGTTCCTGAGTGGTTACTTCTGAACTTGCTGAAATCCCAGTAGAAAACACATCACTAGTTATAACCTCTGATGTTGATTCAGGTGTTGTTTCTTCCAAAGTTACTACAGTTGTTGTTGGTATGGTTGATGCATCTGTCTCTATTTCAACCTTGGTGGAACTTCCTTCACTTGTTGATGAAATGAGAATACCTTGTTCAGTACTTTCTGCAGAAGAGGATGGTGTCTCAGTGGTGATGATTCCTTTGGTATTGGAGGCAACCTCCTGACTTATGTTTGTAAAAGGAGATATTGTACCATCAGTAGTGGAATGAAAGGTAGTAGCTGCTGTAGATGACTCTGTAACAGTACTTTCTGTTGCAGTGGAATGTTCCTGAGTGGTTACTTCTGAACTTGCTGAAATCCCAGTAGAAAACACATCACTAGTTATAACCTCTGATGTTGATTCAGGTGTTGTTTCTTCCAAAGTTACTACAGTTGTTGTTGGTATGGTTGATGCATCTGTCTCTATTTCAACCTTGGTGGAACTTCCTTCACTTGTTGATGAAATGAGAATACCTTGTTCAGTACTTTCTGCAGAAGAGGATGGTGTCTCAGTGGTGATGATTCCTTTGGTATTGGAGGCAACCTCCTGACTTATGTTTGTAAAAGGAGATATTGTACCATCAGTAGTGGAATGAAAGGTAGTAGCTGCTGTAGATGACTCTGTAACAGTACTTTCTGTTGCAGTGGAATGTTCCTGAGTGGTTACTTCTGAACTTGCTGAAATCCTAGTAGAAAACACATCACTAGTTATAACCTCTGATGTTGATTCACTTGTTTTTTCTTCCAAAGTTACTATAGTTGTTGTTGGATTGGTTGATGCATCTGTCTCTATTTCAACTTTGGTGGAACTTCCTTCACTTGTTAATGAAATGAGAATACCTTGTTCAGTACTTTCTGCAGAAGAGGATGGTGTCTCAGTGGTGATGATTCCTTTGGTATTGGAGGCAACCTCCTGACTTATGTTTGTAAAAGGAGATATTGTACCATCAGTAGTGGAATGAAAGGTAGTAGCTGCTGTAGATGACTCTGTAACAGTACTTTCTGTTGCAGTGGAATGTTCCTGAGTGGTTACTTCTGAACTTGCTGAAATCCCAGTAGAAAACACATCACTAGTTATAACCTCTGATGTTGATTCAGGTGTTGTTTCTTCCAAAGTTACTACAGTTGTTGTTGGTATGGTTGATGCATCTGTCTCTATTTCAACCTTGGTGGAACTTCCTTCACTTGTTGATGAAATGAGAGTACCTTGTTCAGTACTTTCTGCAGAAGAGGATGGTGTCTCAGTGGTGATGATTCTTTTCATACTGGAGGCAACCTCCTGACTTATGTTTGTAAAAGGAGATATTGTACCATCAGTAGTGGAATGAAAGGTAGTAGCTGCTGTAGATGACTCTGTAACAGTACTTTCTGTTGCAGTGGAATGTTCCTGAGTGGTTACTTCTGAACTTGCTGAAATCCCAGTAGAAAACACATCACTAGTTATAACCTCTGATGTTGATTCAGTTGTTTTTTCTTCCAAAGTTACTATAGTTGTTGTTGGATTGGTTGATGCATCTGTCTCTATTTCAACTTTGGTGGAACTTCCTTCACTTGTTGATGAAATGAGAATACCTTGTTCAGTACTTTCTGCAGAAGAGGATGGTGTCTCAGTGGTGATGATTCCTTTGGTACTAGAGGCAACCTCCTGACTTATGTTTGTAAAAGGAGATATTGTACCATCAGTAGTGGAATGAAAGGTAGTAGCTGCTGTAGATGACTCTGTAACAGTACTTTCTGTTGCAGTGGAATGTTCCTGAGTGGTTACTTCTGAACTTGCTGAAATCCCAGTAGAAAACACATCACTAGTTATAACCTCTGATGTTGATTCAGTTGTTTTTTCTTCCAAAGTTACTATAGTTGTTGTTGGATTGGTTGATGCATCTGTCTCTATTTCAACTTTGGTGGAACTTCCTTCACTTGTTGATGAAATGAGAATACCTTGTTCAGTACTTTCTGCAGAATAGGATGGTGTCTCAGTGGTGATGATTCCTTTGGTACTGGAGGCAACCTCCTGACTTATGTTTGTAAAAGGAGATATTGTACCATCAGTAGTGGAATGAAAGGTAGTAGCTGCTGTAGATGACTCTGTAACAGTACTTTCTGTTGCAGTGGAATGTTCCTGAGTGGTTACTTCTGAACTTGCTGAAATCCCAGTAGAAAACACATCACTAGTTATAACCTCTGATGTTGATTCACTTGTTTTTTCTTCCAAAGTTACTATAGTTGTTGTTGGATTGGTTGATGCATCTGTCTCTATTTCAACTTTGGTGGAACTTCCTTCACTTGTTGATGAAATGAGAATACCTTGTTCAGTACTTTCTGCAGAAGAGGATGGTGTCTCAGTGGTGATGATTCCTTTGGTACTGGAGGCAACCTCCTGACTTATGTTTGTAAAAGGAGATATTGTACCATCAGTAGTGGAATGAAAGGTAGTAGCTGCTGTAGATGACTCTGTAACAGTACTTTCTGTTGCAGTGGAATGTTCCTGAGTGGTTACTTCTGAACTTGCTGAAATCCTAGTAGAAAACACATCACTAGTTATAACCTCTGATGTTGATTCACTTGTTTTTTCTTCCAAAGTTACTATAGTTGTTGTTGGATTGGTTGATGCATCTGTCTCTATTTCAACTTTGGTGGAACTTCCTTCACTTGTTAATGAAATGAGAATACCTTGTTCAGTACTTTCTGCAGAAGAGGATGGTGTCTCAGTGGTGATGATTCCTTTGGTACTGGAGGCAACCTCCTGACTTATGTTTGTAAAAGGAGATATTGTACCATCAGTAGTGGAATGAAAGGTAGTAGCTGCTGTAGATGACTCTGTAACAGTACTTTCTGTTGCAGTGGAATGTTCCTGAGTGGTTACTTCTGAACTTGCTGAAATCCCAGTAGACAACACATCACTAGTTATAACCTCTGATGTTGATTCAGGTGTTGTTTCTTCCAAAGTTACTACAGTTGTTGTTGGTATGGTTGATGCATCTGTCTCTATTTCAACTTTGGTGGAACTTCCTTCACTTGTTGATGAAATGAGAGTACCTTGTTCAGTACTTTCTGCAGAAGAGGATGGTGTCTCAGTGGTGATGATTCTTTTCATACTGGAGGCAACCTCCTGACTTATGTTTGTAAAAGGAGATATTGTACCATCAGTAGTGGAATGAAAGGTAGTAGCTGCTGTAGATGACTCTGTAACAGTACTTTCTGTTGCAGTGGAATGTTCCTGAGTGGTTACTTCTGAACTTGCTGAAATCCCAGTAGAAAACACATCACTAGTTATAACCTCTGATGTTGATTCACTTGTTTTTTCTTCCAAAGTTACTATAGTTGTTGTTGGATTGGTTGATGCATCTGTCTCTATTTCAACTTTGGTGGAACTTCCTTCACTTGTTGATGAAATGAGAGTACCTTGTTCAGTACTTTCTGCAGAAGAGGATGGTGTCTCAGTGGTGATGATTCCTTTGGTACTGGAGGCAACCTCCTGACTTATGTTTGTAAAAGGAGATATTGTACCATCAGTAGTGGAATGAAAGGTAGTAGCTGCTGTAGATGACTCTGTAACAGTACTTTCTGTTGCAGTGGAATGTTCCTGAGTGGTTACTTCTGAACTTGCTGAAATCCCAGTAGAAAACACATCACTAGTTATAACCTCTGATGTTGATTCAGGTGTTGTTTCTTCCAAAGTTACTATAGTTGTTGTTGGTATGGTTGATGCATCTGTCTCTATTTCAACCTTGGTGGAACTTCCTTCACTTGTTGATGAAATGAGAATACCTTGTTCAGTACTTTCTGCAGAAGAGGATGGTGTCTCAGTGGTGATGATTCCTTTGGTATTGGAGGCAACCTCCTGACTTATGTTTGTAAAAGGAGATATTGTACCATCAGTAGTGGAATGAAAGGTAGTAGCTGCTGTAGATGACTCTGTAACAGTACTTTCTGTTGCAGTGGAATGTTCCTGAGTGGTTACTTCTGAACTTGCTGAAATCCCAGTAGAAAACACATCACTAGTTATAACCTCTGATGTTGATTCAGGTGTTGTTTCTTCCAAAGTTACTACAGTTGTTGTTGGTATGGTTGATGCATCTGTCTCTATTTCAACCTTGGTGGAACTTCCTTCACTTGTTGATGAAATGAGAATACCTTGTTCAGTACTTTCTGCAGAAGAGGATGGTGTCTCAGTGGTGATGATTCCTTTGGTATTGGAGGCAACCTCCTGACTTATGTTTGTAAAAGGAGATATTGTACCATCAGTAGTGGAATGAAAGGTAGTAGCTGCTGTAGATGACTCTGTAACAGTACTTTCTGTTGCAGTGGAATGTTCCTGAGTGGTTACTTCTGAACTTGCTGAAATCCCAGTAGAAAACACATCACTAGTTATAACCTCTGATGTTGATTCACTTGTTTTTTCTTCCAAAGTTACTATAGTTGTTGTTGGATTGGTTGATGCATCTGTCTCTATTTCAACTTTGGTGGAACTTCCTTCACTTGTTGATGAAATGAGAGTACCTTGTTCAGTACTTTCTGCAGAAGAGGATGGTGTCTCAGTGGTGATGATTCTTTTCATACTGGAGGCAACCTCCTGACTTATGTTTGTAAAAGGAGATATTGTACCATCAGTAGTGGAATGAAAGGTAGTTGCTGCTGTAGATGACTCTGTAACAGTACTTTCTGTTGCAGTGGAATGTTCCTGAGTGGTTACTTCTGAACTTGCTGAAATCCCAGTAGAAAACACATCACTAGTTATAACCTCTGATGTTGATTCAGTTGTTTTTTCTTCCAAAGTTACTATAGTTGTTGTTGGATTGGTTGATGCATCTGTCTCTATTTCAACTTTGGTGGAACTTCCTTCACTTGTTGATGAAATGAGAATACCTTGTTCAGTACTTTCTGCAGAAGAGGATGGTGTCTCAGTGGTGATGATTCCTTTGGTACTGGAGGCAACCTCCTGACTTATGTTTGTAAAAGGAGATATTGTACCATCAGTAGTGGAATGAAAGGTAGTAGCTGCTGTAGATGACTCTGTAACAGTACTTTCTGTTGCAGTGGAATGTTCCCGAGTGGTTACTTCTGAACTTGCTGAAATCCCAGTAGAAAACACATCACTAGTTATAACCTCTGATGTTGATTCAGTTGTTTTTTCTTCCAAAGTTACTATAGTTGTTGTTGGATTGGTTGATGCATCTGTCTCTATTTCAACTTTGGTGGAACTTCCTTCACTTGTTGATGAAATGAGAATACCTTGTTCAGTACTTTCTGCAGAAGAGGATGGTGTCTCAGTGGTGATGATTCCTTTGGTACTGGAGGCAACCTCCTGACTTATCTTTGTAAAAGGAGATATTGTACCATCAGTAGTGGAATGAAAGGTAGTAGCTGCTGTAGATGACTCTGTAACAGTACTTTCTGTTGCAGTGGAATGTTCCTGAGTGGTTACTTCTGAACTTGCTGAAATCCCAGTAGAAAACACATCACTAGTTATAACCTCTGATGTTGATTCAGTTGTTTTTTCTTCCAAAGTTACTATAGTTGTTGTTGGATTGGTTGATGCATCTGTCTCTATTTCAACTTTGGTGGAACTTCCTTCACTTGTTGATGAAATGAGAATACCTTGTTCAGTACTTTCTGCAGAAGAGGATGGTGTCTCAGTGGTGATGATTCCTTTGGTATTGGAGGCAACCTCCTGACTTATGTTTGTAAAAGGAGATATTGTACCATCAGTAGTGGAATGAAAGGTAGTAGCTGCTGTAGATGACTCTGTAACAGTACTTTCTGTTGCAGTGGAATGTTCCTGAGTGGTTACTTCTGAACTTGCTGAAATCCCAGTAGAAAACACATCACTAGTTATAACCTCTGATGTTGATTCACTTGTTTTTTCTTCCAAAGTTACTATAGTTGTTGTTGGATTGGTTGATGCATCTGTCTCTATTTCAACTTTGGTGGAACTTCCTTCACTTGTTGATGAAATGAGAGTACCTTGTTCAGTACTTTCTGCAGAAGAGGATGGTGTCTCAGTGGTGATGATTCTTTTCATACTGGAGGCAACCTCCTGACTTATGTTTGTAAAAGGAGATATTGTACCATCAGTAGTGGAATGAAAGGTAGTAGCTGCTGTAGATGACTCTGTAACAGTACTTTCTGTTGCAGTGGAATGTTCCTGAGTGGTTACTTCTGAACTTGCTGAAATCCCAGTAGAAAACACATCACTAGTTATAACCTCTGATGTTGGTTCAGTTGTTTTTTCTTCCAAAGTTACTATAGTTGTTGTTGGATTGGTTGATGCATCTGTCTCTATTTCAACTTTGGTGGAACTTCCTTCACTTGTTGATGAAATGAGAATACCTTGTTCAGTACTTTCTGCAGAAGAGGATGGTGTCTCAGTGGTGATGATTCCTTTGGTACTGGAGGCAACCTCCTGACTTATGTTTGTAAAAGGAGATATTGTACCATCAGTAGTGGAATGAAAGGTAGTAGCTGCTGTAGATGACTCTGTAACAGTACTTTCTGTTGCAGTGGAATGTTCCTGAGTGGTTACTCCTGAACTTGCTGAAATCCCAGTAGAAAACACATCACTAGTTATAACCTCTGATGTTGATTCAGTTGTTTTTTCTTCCAAAGTTACTATAGTTGTTGTTGGATTGGTTGATGCATCTGTCTCTATTTCCACTTTGGTGGAACTTCCTTCACTTGTTGATGAAATGAGAGTACCTTGTTCAGTACTTTCTGCAGAAGAGGATGGTGTCTCAGTGGTGATGATTCCTTTGGTACTGGAGGCAACCTCCTGACTTATATATGTAAAAGGAGATATTGTACCATCAGTAGTGGAATGAAAGGTAGTAGCTGCTGTAGATGACTCTGTAACAGTACTTTCTGTTGCAGTGGAATGTTCCTGAGTGGTTACTTCTGAACTTGCTGAAATCCCAGTAGAAAACACATCACTAGTTATAACCTCTGATGTTGATTCAGTTGTTTTTTCTTCCAAAGTTACTATAGTTGTTGTTGGATTGGTTGATGCATCTGTCTCTATTTCCACTTTGGTGGAACTTCCTTCACTTGTTGATGAAATGAGAATACCTTGTTCAGTACTTTCTGCAGAAGAGGATGGTGTCTCAGTGGTGATGATTCCTTTGGTATTGGAGGCAACCTCCTGACTTATGTTTGTAAAAGGAGATATTGTACCATCAGTAGTGGAATGAAAGGTAGTAGCTGCTGTAGATGACTCTGTAACAGTACTTTCTGTTGCAGTGGAATGTTCCTGAGTGGTTACTTCTGAACTTGCTGAAATCCCAGTAGAAAACACATCACTAGTTATAACCTCTGATGTTGATTCACTTGTTTTTTCTTCCAAAGTTACTATAGTTGTTGTTGGATTGGTTGATGCATCTGTCTCTATTTCAACTTTGGTGGAACTTCCTTCACTTGTTGATGAAATGAGAGTACCTTGTTCAGTACTTTCTGCAGAAGAGGATGGTGTCTCAGTGGTGATGATTCTTTTCATACTGGAGGCAACCTCCTGACTTATGTTTGTAAAAGGAGATATTGTACCATCAGTAGTGGAATGAAAGGTAGTAGCTGCTGTAGATGACTCTGTAACAGTACTTTCTGTTGCAGTGGAATGTTCCTGAGTGGTTACTTCTGAACTTGCTGAAATCCCAGTAGAAAACACATCACTAGTTATAACCTCTGATGTTGGTTCAGTTGTTTTTTCTTCCAAAGTTACTATAGTTGTTGTTGGATTGGTTGATGCATCTGTCTCTATTTCAACTTTGGTGGAACTTCCTTCACTTGTTGATGAAATGAGAATACCTTGTTCAGTACTTTCTGCAGAAGAGGATGGTGTCTCAGTGGTGATGATTCCTTTGGTACTGGAGGCAACCTCCTGACTTATGTTTGTAAAAGGAGATATTGTACCATCAGTAGTGGAATGAAAGGTAGTAGCTGCTGTAGATGACTCTGTAACAGTACTTTCTGTTGCAGTGGAATGTTCCTGAGTGGTTACTCCTGAACTTGCTGAAATCCCAGTAGAAAACACATCACTAGTTATAACCTCTGATGTTGATTCAGTTGTTTTTTCTTCCAAAGTTACTATAGTTGTTGTTGGATTGGTTGATGCATCTGTCTCTATTTCCACTTTGGTGGAACTTCCTTCACTTGTTGATGAATTGAGAGTACCTTGTTCAGTACTTTCTGCAGAAGAGGATGGTGTCTCAGTGGTGATGATTCCTTTGGTACTGGAGGCAACCTCCTGACTTATATATGTAAAAGGAGATATTGTACCATCAGTAGTGGAATGAAAGGTAGTAGCTGCTGTAGATGACTCTGTAACAGTACTTTCTGTTGCAGTGGAATGTTCCTGAGTGGTTACTTCTGAACTTGCTGAAATCCCAGTAGAAAACACATCACTAGTTATAACCTCTGATGTTGATTCAGTTGTTTTTTCTTCCAAAGTTACTATAGTTGTTGTTGGATTGGTTGATGCATCTGTCTCTATTTCCACTTTGGTGGAACTTCCTTCACTTGTTGATGAAATGAGAATACCTTGTTCAGTACTTTCTGCAGAAGAGGATGGTGTCTCAGTGGTGATGATTCCTTTGGTACTGGAGGCAACCTCCTGACTTATGTTTGTAAAAGGAGATATTGTACCATCAGTAGTGGAATGAAAGGTAGTAGCTGCTGTAGATGACTCTGTAACAGTACTTTCTGTTACAGTGGAATGTTCCTGAGTGGTTACTTCTGAACTTGCTGAAATCCCAGTAGAAAACACATCACTAGTTATAACCTCTGATGTTGATTCAGTTGTTTTTTCTTCCAAAGTTACTATAGTTGTTGTTGGATTGGTTGATGCATCTGTCTCTATTTCAACTTTGGTGGAACTTCCTTCACTTGTTGATGAAATGAGAATACCTTGTTCAGTACTTTCTGCAGAAGAGGATGGTGTCTCAGTGGTGATGATTCCTTTGGTACTGGAGGCAACCTCCTGACTTATGTTTGTAAAAGGAGATATTGTACCATCAGTAGTGGAATGAAAGGTAGTAGCTGCTGTAGATGACTCTGTAACAGTACTTTCTGTTGCAGTGGAATGTTCCTGAGTGGTTACTTCTGAACTTGCTGAAATCCCAGTAGAAAACACATCACTAGTTATAACCTCTGATGTTGATTCAGTTGTTTTTTCTTCCAAAGTTACTATAGTTGTTGTTGGATTGGTTGATGCAACTGTCTCTATTTCAACTTTGGGGGAACTTCCTTCACTTGTTGATGAAATGAGAATACCTTGTTCAGTACTTTCTGCAGAAGAGGATGGTGTCTCAGTGGTGATGATTCCTTTGGTACTGGAGGCAACCTCCTGACTTATGTTTGTAAAAGGAGATATTGTACCATCAGTAGTGGAATGAAAGGTAGTAGCTGCTGTAGATGACTCTGTAACAGTACTTTCTGTTGCAGTGGAATGTTCCTGAGTGCTTACTTCTGAACTTGCTGAAATCCCAGTAGAAAACACATCACTAGTTATAACCTCTGATGTTGATTCAGGTGTTGTTTCTTCCAAAGTTACTACAGTTGTTGTTGGTATGGTTGATGCATCTGTCTCTATTTCAACCTTGGTGGAACTTCCTTCACTTGTTGATGAAATGAGAGTACCTTGTTCAGTACTTTCTGCAGAAGAGGATGGTGTCTCAGTGGTGATGATTCTTTTCATACTGGAGGCAACCTCCTGACTTATGTTTGTAAAAGGAGATATTGTACCATCAGTAGTGGAATGAAAGGTAGTAGCTGCTGTAGATGACTCTGTAACAGTACTTTCTGTTGCAGTGGAATGTTCCTGAGTGGTTACTTCTGAACTTGCTGAAATCCCAGTAGAAAACACATCACTAGTTATAACCTCTGATGTTGATTCAGTTGTTTTTTCTTCCAAAGTTACTATAGTTGTTGTTGGATTGGTTGATGCATCTGTCTCTATTTCAACTTTGGTGGAACTTCCTTCACTTGTTGATGAAATGAGAATACCTTGTTCAGTACTTTCTGCAGAAGAGGATGGTGTCTCAGTGGTGATGATTCCTTTGGTACTGGAGGCAACCTCCTGACTTATGTCTGTAAAAGGAGATATTGTACCATCAGTAGTGGAATGAAAGGTAGTAGCTGCTGTAGATGACTCTGTAACAGTACTTTCTGTTGCAGTGGAATGTTCCTGAGTGGTTACTTCTGAACTTGCTGAAATCCCAGTAGAAAACACATCACTAGTTATAACCTCTGATGTTGATTCAGTTGTTTTTTCTTCCAAAGTTACTATAGTTGTTGTTGGATTGGTTGATGCATCTGTCTCTATTTCAACTTTGGTGGAACTTCCTTCACTTGTTGATGAAATGAGAATACCTTGTTCAGTACTTTCTGCAGAAGAGGATGGTGTCTCAGTGGTGATGATTCTTTTCATACTGGAGGCAACCTCCTGACTTATGTTTGTAAAAGGAGATATTGTACCATCAGTAGTGGAATGAAAGGTAGTAGCTGCTGTAGATGACTCTGTAACAGTACTTTCTGTTGCAGTGGAATGTTCCTGAGTGGTTACTTCTAAACTTGCTGAAATCCCAGTAGAAAACACATCACTAGTTATAACCTCTGATGTTGATTCAGTTGTTTTTTCTTCCAAAGTTACTATAGTTGTTGTTGGATTGGTTGATGCATCTGTCTCTATTTCAACTTTGGTGGAACTTCCTTCACTTGTTGATGAAATGAGAATACCTTGTTCAGTACTTTCTGCAGAAGAGGATGGTGTCTCAGTGGTGATGATTCCTTTGGTACTGGAGGCAACCTCCTGACTTATGTCTGTAAAAGGAGATATTGTACCATCAGTAGTGGAATGAAAGGTAGTAGCTGCTGTAGATGACTCTGTAACAGTACTTTCTGTTGCAGTGGAATGTTCCCGAGTGGTTACTTCTGAACTTGCTGAAATCCCAGTAGAAAACACATCACTAGTTATAACCTCTGATGTTGATTCAGTTGTTTTTTCTTCCAAAGTTACTATAGTTGTTGTTGGATTGGTTGATGCATCTGTCTCTATTTCAACTTTGGTGGAACTTCCTTCACTTGTTGATGAAATGAGAATACCTTGTTCAGTACTTTCTGCAGAAGAGGATGGTGTCTCAGTGGTGATGATTCCTTTGGTACTGGAGGCAACCTCCTGACTTATCTTTGTAAAAGGAGATATTGTACCATCAGTAGTGGAATGAAAGGTAGTAGCTGCTGTAGATGACTCTGTAACAGTACTTTCTGTTGCAGTGGAATGTTCCTGAGTGGTTACTTCTGAACTTGCTGAAATCCCAGTAGAAAACACATCACTAGTTATAACCTCTGATGTTGATTCAGGTGTTGTTTCTTCCAAAGTTACTACAGTTGTTGTTGGTATGGTTGATGCATCTGTCTCTATTTCAACCTTGGTGGAACTTCCTTCACTTGTTGATGAAATGAGAGTACCTTGTTCAGTACTTTCTGCAGAAGAGGATGGTGTCTCAGTGGTGATGATTCTTTTCATACTGGAGGCAACCTCCTGACTTATGTTTGTAAAAGGAGATATTGTACCATCAGTAGTGGAATGAAAGGTAGTAGCTGCTGTAGATGACTCTGTAACAGTACTTTCTGTTGCAGTGGAATGTTCCTTAGTGGTTACTTCTGAACTTGCTGAAATCCCAGTAGAAAACACATCACTAGTTATAACCTCTGATGTTGATTCAGTTGTTTTTTCTTCCAAAGTTACTATAGTTGTTGTTGGATTGGTTGATGCATCTGTCTCTATTTCAACTTTGGTGGAACTTCCTTCACTTGTTGATGAAATGAGAATACCTTGTTCAGTACTTTCTGCAGAAGAGGATGGTGTCTCAGTGGTGATGATTCCTTTGGTACTGGAGGCAACCTCCTGACTTATGTTTGTAAAAGGAGATATTGTACCATCAGTAGTGGAATGAAAGGTAGTAGCTGCTGTAGATGACTCTGTAACAGTACTTTCTGTTGCAGTGGAATGTTCCTGAGTGGTTACTTCTGAACTTGCTGAAATCCCAGTAGAAAACACATCACTAGTTATAACCTCTGATGTTGATTCAGTTGTTTTTTCTTCCAAAGTTACTATAGTTGTTGTTGGATTGGTTGATGCATCTGTCTCTATTTCCACTTTGGTGGAACTTCCTTCACTTGTTGATGAAATGAGAGTACCTTGTTCAGTACTTTCTGCAGAAGAGGATGGTGTCTCAGTGGTGATGATTCCTTTGGTACTGGAGGCAACCTCCTGACTTATGTTTGTAAAAGGAGATATTGTACCATCAGTAGTGGAATGAAAGGTAGTAGCTGCTGTAGATGACTCTGTAACAGTACTTTCTGTTGCAGTGGAATGTTCCTGAGTGGTTACTTCTGAACTTGCTGAAATCACAGTAGAAAACACATCACTAGTTATAACCTCTGATGTTGATTCAGTTGTTTTTTCTTCCAAAGTTACTATAGTTGTTGTTGGATTGGTTGATGCATCTGTCTCTATTTCAACTTTGGTGGAACTTCCTTCACTTGTTGATGAAATGAGAGTACCTTGTTCAGTACTTTCTGCAGAAGAGGATGGTGTCTCAGTGGTGATGATTCTTTTCATACTGGAGGCAACCTCCTGACTTATGTTTGTAAAAGGAGATATTGTACCATCAGTAGTGGAATGAAAGGTAGTAGCTGCTGTAGATGACTCTGTAACAGTACTTTCTGTTGCTGTGGAATGTTCCTGAGTGGTTACTTCTGAACTTGCTGAAATCCCAGTAGAAAACACATCACTAGTTATAACCTCTGATGTTGATTCAGTTGTTTTTTCTTCCAAAGTTACTATAGTTGTTGTTGGATTGGTTGATGCATCTGTCTCTATTTCCACTTTGGTGGAACTTCCTTCACTTGTTGATGAAATGAGAGTACCTTGTTCAGTACTTTCTGCAGAAGAGGATGGTGTCTCAGTGGTGATGATTCTTTTCATACTGGAGACAATCTCCTGACTTATGTTTGTAAAAGGAGATATTGTACCATCAGTAGTGGAATGAAAGGTAGTAGCTGCTGTAGATGACTCTGTAACAGTACTTTCTGTTGCAGTGGAATGTTCCTGAGTGGTTACTTCTGAACTTGCTGAAATCCCAGTAGAAAACACATCACTAGTTATAACCTCTGATGTTGATTCAGGTGTTTTTTCTTCCAAAGTTACTATAGTTGTTGTTGGATTGGTTGATGCATCTGTCTCTATTTCAACTTTGGTGGAACTTCCTTCACTTGTTGATGAAATGAGAATACCTTGTTCAGTACTTTCTGCAGAAGAGGATGGTGTCTCAGTGGTGATGATTCCTTTGGTACTGGAGGCAACCTCCTGACTTATGTTTGTAAAAGGAGATATTGTACCATCAGTAGTGGAATGAAAGGTAGTAGCTGCTGTAGATGACTCTGTAACAGTACTTTCTGTTGCAGTGGAATGTTCCTGAGTGGTTACTTCTGACCTTGCTGAAATCCCAGTAGAAAACACATCACTAGTTATAACCTCTGATGTTGATTCAGTTGTTTTTTCTTCCAAAGTTACTATAGTTGTTGTTGGATTGGTTGATGCATCTGTCTCTATTTCAACTTTGGTGGAACTTCCTTCACTTGTTGATGAAATGAGAGTACCTTGTTCAGTACTTTCTGCAGAAGAGGATGGTGTCTCAGTGGTGATGATTCCTTTGGTATTGGAGGCAACCTCCTGACTTATGTTTGTAAAAGGAGATATTGTACCATCAGTAGTGGAATGAAAGGTAGTAGCTGCTGTAGATGACTCTGTAACAGTACTTTCTGTTGCAGTGGAATGTTCCTGAGTGGTTACTTCTGAACTTGCTGAAATCCCAGTAGAAAACACATCACTAGTTATAACCTCTGATGTTGATTCAGGTGTTGTTTCTTCCAAAGTTACTACAGTTGTTGTTGGTATGGTTGATGCATCTGTCTCTATTTCCACTTTGGTGGAACTTCCTTCACTTGTTGATGAAATGAGAGTACCTTGTTCAGTACTTTCTGCAGAAGAGGATGGTGTCTCAGTGGTGATGATTCTTTTCATACTGGAGGCAACCTCCTGACTTATGTTTGTAAAAGGAGATATTGTACCATCAGTAGTGGAATGAAAGGTAGTAGCTGCTGTAGATGACTCTGTAACAGTACTTTCTGTTGCAGTGGAATGTTCCTGAGTGGTTACTTCTGAACTTGCTGAAATCCCAGTAGAAAACACATCACTAGTTATAACCTCTGATGTTGATTCAGTTGTTTTTTCTTCCAAAGTTACTATAGTTGTTGTTGGATTGGTTGATGCATCTGTCTCTATTTCAACTTTGGTGGAACTTCCTTCACTTGTTGATGAAATGAGAATACCTTGTTCAGTACTTTCTGCAGAAGAGGATGGTGTCTCAGTGGTGATGATTCCTTTGGTACTGGAGGCAACCTCCTGACTTATGTTTGTAAAAGGAGATATTGTACCATCAGTAGTGGAATGAAAGGTAGTAGCTGCTGTAGATGACTCTGTAACAGTACTTTCTGTTGCAGTGGAATGTTCCTGAGTGGTTACTTCTGACCTTGCTGAAATCCCAGTAGAAAACACATCACTAGTTATAACCTCTGATGTTGATTCAGTTGTTTTTTCTTCCAAAGTTACTATAGTTGTTGTTGGATTGGTTGATGCATCTGTCTCTATTTCAACTTTGGTGGAACTTCCTTCACTTGTTGATGAAATGAGAGTACCTTGTTCAGTACTTTCTGCAGAAGAGGATGGTGTCTCAGTGGTGATGATTCCTTTGGTATTGGAGGCAACCTCCTGACTTATGTTTGTAAAAGGAGATATTGTACCATCAGTAGTGGAATGAAAGGTAGTAGCTGCTGTAGATGACTCTGTAACAGTACTTTCTGTTGCAGTGGAATGTTCCTGAGTGGTTACTTCTGAACTTGCTGAAATCCCAGTAGAAAACACATCACTAGTTATAACCTCTGATGTTGATTCAGGTGTTGTTTCTTCCAAAGTTACTACAGTTGTTGTTGGTATGGTTGATGCATCTGTCTCTATTTCCACTTTGGTGGAACTTCCTTCACTTGTTGATGAAATGAGAGTACCTTGTTCAGTACTTTCTGCAGAAGAGGATGGTGTCTCAGTGGTGATGATTCTTTTCATACTGGAGGCAACCTCCTGACTTATGTTTGTAAAAGGAGATATTGTACCATCAGTAGTGGAATGAAAGGTAGTAGCTGCTGTAGATGACTCTGTAACAGTACTTTCTGTTGCAGTGGAATGTTCCTGAGTGGTTACTTCTGAACTTGCTGAAATCCCAGTAGAAAACACATCACTAGTTATAACCTCTGATGTTGATTCAGTTGTTTTTTCTTCCAAAGTTACTATAGTTGTTGTTGGATTGGTTGATGCATCTGTCTCTATTTCCACTTTGGTGGAACTTCCTTCACTTGTTGATGAAATGAGAATACCTTGTTCAGTACTTTCTGCAGAAGAGGATGGTGTCTCAGTGGTGATGATTCCTTTGGTACTGGAGGCAACCTCCTGACTTATGTTTGTAAAAGGAGATATTGTACCATCAGTAGTGGAATGAAAGGTAGTAGCTGCTGTAGATGACTCTGTAACAGTACTTTCTGTTGCAGTGGAATGTTCCTGAGTGCTTACTTCTGAACTTGCTGAAATCCCAGTAGAAAACACATCACTAGTTATAACCTCTGATGTTGATTCAGTTGTTTTTTCTTCCAAAGTTACTATAGTTGTTGTTGGATTGGTTGATGCATCTGTCTCTATTTCAACTTTGGGGGAACTTCCTTCACTTGTTGATGAAATGAGAATACCTTGTTCAGTACTTTCTGCAGAAGAGGATGGTGTCTCAGTGGTGATGATTCCTTTGGTACTGGAGGCAACCTCCTGACTTATGTTTGTAAAAGGAGATATTGTACCATCAGTAGTGGAATGAAAGGTAGTAGCTGCTGTAGATGACTCTGTAACAGTACTTTCTGTTGCAGTGGAATGTTCCTGAGTGCTTACTTCTGAACTTGCTGAAATCCCAGTAGAAAACACATCACTAGTTATAACCTCTGATGTTGATTCAGTTGTTTTTTCTTCCAAAGTTACTATAGTTGTTGTTGGATTGGTTGATGCAACTGTCTCTATTTCAACTTTGGGGGAACTTCCTTCACTTGTTGATGAAATGAGAATACCTTGTTCAGTACTTTCTGCAGAAGAGGATGGTGTCTCAGTGGTGATGATTCCTTTGGTACTGGAGGCAACCTCCTGACGTATGTTTGTAAAAGGAGATATTGTACCATCAGTAGTGGAATGAAAGGTAGTAGCTGCTGTAGATGACTCTGTAACAGTACTTTCTGTTGCAGTGGAATGTTCCTGAGTGGTTACTTCTGAACTTGCTGAAATCCCAGTAGAAAACACATCACTAGTTATAACCTCTGATGTTGATTCAGGTGTTGTTTCTTCCAAAGTTACTACAGTTGTTGTTGGTATGGTTGATGCATCTGTCTCTATTTCAACCTTGGTGGAACTTCCTTCACTTGTTGATGAAATGAGAGTACCTTGTTCAGTACTTTCTGCAGAAGAGGATGGTGTCTCAGTGGTGATGATTCTTTTCATACTGGAGGCAACCTCCTGACTTATGTTTGTAAAAGGAGATATTGTACCATCAGTAGTGGAATGAAAGGTAGTAGCTGCTGTAGATGACTCTGTAACAGTACTTTCTGTTGCAGTGGAATGTTCCTGAGTGGTTACTTCTGAACTTGCTGAAATCCCAGTAGAAAACACATCACTAGTTATAACCTCTGATGTTGATTCAGTTGTTTTTTCTTCCAAAGTTACTATAGTTGTTGTTGGATTGGTTGATGCATCTGTCTCTATTTCAACTTTGGTGGAACTTCCTTCACTTGTTGATGAAATGAGAATACCTTGTTCAGTACTTTCTGCAGAAGAGGATGGTGTCTCAGTGGTGATGATTCCTTTGGTACTGGAGGCAACCTCCTGACTTATGTCTGTAAAAGGAGATATTGTACCATCAGTAGTGGAATGAAAGGTAGTAGCTGCTGTAGATGACTCTGTAACAGTACTTTCTGTTGCAGTGGAATGTTCCTGAGTGCTTACTTCTGAACTTGCTGAAATCCCAGTAGAAAACACATCACTAGTTATAACCTCTGATGTTGATTCAGTTGTTTTTTCTTCCAAAGTTACTATAGTTGTTGTTGGATTGGTTGATGCATCTGTCTCTATTTCAACTTTGGGGGAACTTCCTTCACTTGTTGATGAAATGAGAATACCTTGTTCAGTACTTTCTGCAGAAGAGGATGGTGTCTCAGTGGTGATGATTCTTTTCATACTGGAGGCAACCTCCTGACTTATGTTTGTAAAAGGAGATATTGTACCATCAGTAGTGGAATGAAAGGTAGTAGCTGCTGTAGATGACTCTGTAACAGTACTTTCTGTTGCAGTGGAATGTTCCTGAGTGGTTACTTCTGAACTTGCTGAAATCCCAGTAGAAAACACATCACTAGTTATAACCTCTGATGTTGATTCAGTTGTTTTTTCTTCCAAAGTTACTATAGTTGTTGTTGGATTGGTTGATGCATCTGTCTCTATTTCAACTTTGGTGGAACTTCCTTCACTTGTTGATGAAATGAGAATACCTTGTTCAGTACTTTCTGCAGAAGAGGATGGTGTCTCAGTGGTGATGATTCCTTTGGTACTGGAGGCAACCTCCTGACTTATGTCTGTAAAAGGAGATATTGTACCATCAGTAGTGGAATGAAAGGTAGTAGCTGCTGTAGATGACTCTGTAACAGTACTTTCTGTTGCAGTGGAATGTTCCCGAGTGGTTACTTCTGAACTTGCTGAAATCCCAGTAGAAAACACATCACTAGTTATAACCTCTGATGTTGATTCAGTTGTTTTTTCTTCCAAAGTTACTATAGTTGTTGTTGGATTGGTTGATGCATCTGTCTCTATTTCAACTTTGGTGGAACTTCCTTCACTTGTTGATGAAATGAGAATACCTTGTTCAGTACTTTCTGCAGAAGAGGATGGTGTCTCAGTGGTGATGATTCCTTTGGTACTGGAGGCAACCTCCTGACTTATCTTTGTAAAAGGAGATATTGTACCATCAGTAGTGGAATGAAAGGTAGTAGCTGCTGTAGATGACTCTGTAACAGTACTTTCTGTTGCAGTGGAATGTTCCTGAGTGGTTACTTCTGAACTTGCTGAAATCCCAGTAGAAAACACATCACTAGTTATAACCTCTGATGTTGATTCAGGTGTTGTTTCTTCCAAAGTTACTACAGTTGTTGTTGGTATGGTTGATGCATCTGTCTCTATTTCAACCTTGGTGGAACTTCCTTCACTTGTTGATGAAATGAGAGTACCTTGTTCAGTACTTTCTGCAGAAGAGGATGGTGTCTCAGTGGTGATGATTCTTTTCATACTGGAGGCAACCTCCTGACTTATGTTTGTAAAAGGAGATATTGTACCATCAGTAGTGGAATGAAAGGTAGTAGCTGCTGTAGATGACTCTGTAACAGTACTTTCTGTTGCAGTGGAATGTTCCTGAGTGGTTACTTCTGAACTTGCTGAAATCCCAGTAGAAAACACATCACTAGTTATAACCTCTGATGTTGATTCAGTTGTTTTTTCTTCCAAAGTTACTATAGTTGTTGTTGGATTGGTTGATGCATCTGTCTCTATTTCAACTTTGGTGGAACTTCCTTCACTTGTTGATGAAATGAGAATACCTTGTTCAGTACTTTCTGCAGAAGAGGATGGTGTCTCAGTGGTGATGATTCCTTTGGTACTGGAGGCAACCTCCTGACTTATCTTTGTAAAAGGAGATATTGTACCATCAGTAGTGGAATGAAAGGTAGTAGCTGCTGTAGATGACTCTGTAACAGTACTTTCTGTTGCAGTGGAATGTTCCTGAGTGGTTACTTCTGAACTTGCTGAAATCCCAGTAGAAAACACATCACTAGTTATAACCTCTGATGTTGATTCAGTTGTTTTTTCTTCCAAAGTTACTATAGTTGTTGTTGGATTGGTTGATGCATCTGTCTCTATTTCAACTTTGGTGGAACTTCCTTCACTTGTTGATGAAATGAGAGTACCTTGTTCAGTACTTTCTGCAGAAGAGGATGGTGTCTCAGTGGTGATGATTCCTTTGGTATTGGAGGCAACCTCCTGACTTATGTTTGTAAAAGGAGATATTGTACCATCAGTAGTGGAATGAAAGGTAGTAGCTGCTGTAGATGACTCTGTAACAGTACTTTCTGTTGCAGTGGAATGTTCCTGAGTGCTTACTTCTGAACTTGCTGAAATCCCAGTAGAAAACACATCACTAGTTATAACCTCTGATGTTGATTCAGGTGTTGTTTCTTCCAAAGTTACTACAGTTGTTGTTGGATTGGTTGATGCATCTGTCTCTATTTCAACCTTGGTGGAACTTCCTTCACTTGTTGATGAAATGAGAGTACCTTGTTCAGTACTTTCTGCAGAAGAGGATGGTGTCTCAGTGGTGATGATCATTTTCATACTGGAGGCAACCTCCTGACTTATGTTTGTAAAAGGAGATATTGTACCATCAGTAGTGGAATGAAAGGTAGTAGCTGCTGTAGATGACTCTGTAACAGTACTTTCTGTTGCAGTGGAATGTTCCTGAGTGGTTACTTCTGAACTTGCTGAAATCCCAGTAGAAAACACATCACTAGTTATAACCTCTGATGTTGATTCAGTTGTTTTTTCTTCCAAAGTTACTATAGTTGTTGTTGGATTGGTTGATGCATCTGTCTCTATTTCAACTTTGGTGGAACTTCCTTCACTTGTTGATGAAATGAGAATACCTTGTTCAGTACTTTCTGCAGAAGAGGATGGTGTCTCAGTGGTGATGATTCCTTTGGTACTGGAGGCAACCTCCTGACTTATGTTTGTAAAAGGAGATATTGTACCATCAGTAGTGGAATGAAAGGTAGTAGCTGCTGTAGATGACTCTGTAACAGTACTTTCTGTTGCAGTGGAATGTTCCTGAGTGGTTACTTCTGAACTTGCTGAAATCCCAGTAGAAAACACATCACTAGTTATAACCTCTGATGTTGATTCAGTTGTTTTTTCTTCCAAAGTTACTATAGTTGTTGTTGGATTGGTTGATGCATCTGTCTCTATTTCAACTTTGGTGGAACTTCCTTCACTTGTTGATGAAATGAGAATACCTTGTTCAGTACTTTCTGCAGAAGAGGATGGTGTCTCAGTGGTGATGATTCCTTTGGTACTGGAGGCAACCTCCTGACTTATGTTTGTAAAAGGAGATATTGTACCATCAGTAGTGGAATGAAAGGTAGTAGCTGCTGTAGATGACTCTGTAACAGTACTTTCTGTTGCAGTGGAATGTTCCTGAGTGGTTACTTCTGAACTTGCTGAAATCCCAGTAGAAAACACATCACTAGTTATAACCTCTGATGTTGATTCAGTTGTTTTTTCTTCCAAAGTTACTATAGTTGTTGTTGGATTGGTTGATGCATCTGTCTCTATTTCAACTTTGGTGGAACTTCCTTCACTTGTTGATGAAATGAGAATACCTTGTTCAGTACTTTCTGCAGAAGAGGATGGTGTCTCAGTGGTGATGATTCCTTTGGTACTGGAGGCAACCTCCTGACTTATGTTTGTAAAAGGAGATATTGTACCATCAGTAGTGGAATGAAAGGTAGTAGCTGCTGTAGATGACTCTGTAACAGTACTTTCTGTTGCAGTGGAATGTTCCTGAGTGCTTACTTCTGAACTTGCTGAAATCCCAGTAGAAAACACATCACTAGTTATAACCTCTGATGTTGATTCAGGTGTTGTTTCTTCCAAAGTTACTATAGTTGTTGTTGGATTGGTTGATGCATCTGTCTCTATTTCAACTTTGGTGGAACTTCCTTCACTTGTTGATGAAATGAGAATACCTTGTTCAGTACTTTCTGCAGAAGAAGATGGTGTCTCAGTGGTGATGATTCCTTTGGTATTGGAGGCAACCTCCTGACTTATGTTTGTAAAAGGAGATATTGTACCATCAGTAGTGGAATGAAAGGTAGTAGCTGCTGTAGATGACTCTGTAACAGTACTTTCTGTTGCAGTGGAATGTTCCTGAGTGGTTACTTCTGAACTTGCTGAAATCCCAGTAGAAAACACATCACTAGTTATAACCTCTGATGTTGATTCAGTTGTTTTTTCTTCCAAAGTTACTATAGTTGTTGTTGGATTGGTTGATGCATCTGTCTCTATTTCAACTTTGGTGGAACTTCCTTGACTTGTTAATGAAATGAGAATACCTTGTTCAGTACTTTCTGCAGAAGAGGATGGTGTCTCAGTGGTGATGATTCCTTTGGTATTGGAGGCAACCTCCTGACTTATGTTTGTAAAAGGAGATATTGTACCATCAGTAGTGGAATGAAAGGTAGTAGCTGCTGTAGATGACTCTGTAACAGTACTTTCTGTTGCAGTGGAATGTTCCTGAGTGGTTACTTCTGAACTTGCTGAAATCCCAGTAGAAAACACATCACTAGTTATAACCTCTGATGTTGATTCAGGTGTTGTTTCTTCCAAAGTTACTACAGTTGTTGTTGGTATGGTTGATGCATCTGTCTCTATTTCAACCTTGGTGGAACTTCCTTCACTTGTTGATGAAATGAGAGTACCTTGTTCAGTACTTTCTGCAGAAGAGGATGGTGTCTCAGTGGTGATGATTCTTTTCATACTGGAGGCAACCTCCTGACTTATGTTTGTAAAAGGAGATATTGTACCATCAGTAGTGGAATGAAAGGTAGTAGCTGCTGTAGATGACTCTGTAACAGTACTTTCTGTTGCAGTGGAATGTTCCTGAGTGGTTACTTCTGAACTTGCTGAAATCCCAGTAGAAAACACATCACTAGTTATAACCTCTGATGTTGATTCAGTTGTTTTTTCTTCCAAAGTTACTACAGTTGTTGTTGGATTGGTTGATGCATCTGTCTCTATTTCAACTTTGGTGGAACTTCCTTCACTTGTTGATGAAATGAGAATACCTTGTTCAGTACTTTCTGCAGAAGAGGATGGTGTCTCAGTGGTGATGATTCCTTTGGTACTGGAGGCAACCTCCTGACTTATGTTTGTAAAAGGAGATATTGTACCATCAGTAGTGGAATGAAAGGTAGTAGCTGCTGTAGATGACTCTGTAACAGTACTTTCTGTTGCAGTGGAATGTTCCTGAGTGGATACTTCTGAACTTGCTGAAATCCCAGTAGAAAACACATCACTAGTTATAACCTCTGATGTTGATTCAGTTGTTTTTTCTTCCAAAGTTACTATAGTTGTTGTTGGATTGGTTGATGCATCTGTCTCTATTTCAACTTTGGTGGAACTTCCTTGACTTGTTGATGAAATGAGAATACCTTGTTCAGTACTTTCTGCAGAAGAGGATGGTGTCTCAGTGGTGATGATTCCTTTGGTACTGGAGGCAACCTCCTGACTTATGTTTGTAAAAGGAGATATTGTACCATCAGTAGTGGAATGAAAGGTAGTAGCTGCTGTAGATGACTCTGTAACAGTACTTTCTGTTGCAGTGGAATGTTCCTGAGTGGTTACTTCTGAACTTGCTGAAATCCCAGTAGAAAACACATCACTAGTTATAACCTCTGATGTTGATTCAGTTGTTTTTTCTTCCAAAGTTACTACAGTTGTTGTTGGATTGGTTGATGCATCTGTCTCTATTTCAACTTTGGTGGAACTTCCTTGACTTGTTGATGAAATGAGAATACCTTGTTCAGTACTTTCTGCAGAAGAGGATGGTGTCTCAGTGGTGATGATTCCTTTGGTACTGGAGGCAACCTCCTGACTTATGTTTGTAAAAGGAGATATTGTACCATCAGTAGTGGAATGAAAGGTAGTAGCTGCTGTAGATGACTCTGTAACAGTACTTTCTGTTGCAGTGGAATGTTCCTGAGTGGATACTTCTGAACTTGCTGAAATCCCAGTAGAAAACACATCACTAGTTATAACCTCTGATGTTGATTCAGTTGTTTTTTCTTCCAAAGTTACTATAGTTGTTGTTGGATTGGTTGATGCATCTGTCTCTATTTCAACTTTGGTGGAACTTCCTTGACTTGTTGATGAAATGAGAATACCTTGTTCAGTACTTTCTGCAGAAGAGGATGGTGTCTCAGTGGTGATGATTCCTTTGGTACTGGAGGCAACCTCCTGACTTATGTTTGTAAAAGGAGATATTGTACCATCAGTAGTGGAATGAAAGGTAGTAGCTGCTGTAGATGACTCTGTAACAGTACTTTCTGTTGCAGTGGAATGTTCCTGAGTGGTTACTTCTGAACTTGCTGAAATCCCAGTAGAAAACACATCACTAGTTATAACCTCTGATGTTGATTCAGTTGTTTTTTCTTCCAAAGTTACTACAGTTGTTGTTGGATTGGTTGATGCATCTGTCTCTATTTCAACTTTGGTGGAACTTCCTTCACTTGTTGATGAAATGAGAATACCTTGTTCAGTACTTTCTGCAGAAGAGGATGGTGTCTCAGTGGTGATGATTCCTTTGGTACTGGAGGCAACCTCCTGACTTATGTTTGTAAAAGGAGATATTGTACCATCAGTAGTGGAATGAAAGGTAGTAGCTGCTGTAGATGACTCTGTAACAGTACTTTCTGTTTCAGTGGAATGTTCCTGAGTGGATACTTCTGAACTTGCTGAAATCCCAGTAGAAAACACATCACTAGTTATAACCTCTGATGTTGATTCAGTTGTTTTTTCTTCCAAAGTTACTATAGTTGTTGTTGGATTGGTTGATGCATCTGTCTCTATTTCAACTTTGGTGGAACTTCCTTCACTTGTTGATGAAATGAGAGTACCTTGTTCAGTACTTTCTGCAGAAGAGGATGGTGTCTCAGTGGTGATGATTCTTTTCATACTGGAGGCAACCTCCTGACTTATGTTTGTAAAAGGAGATATTGTACCATCAGTAGTGGAATGAAAGGTAGTAGCTGCTGTAGATGACTCTGTAACAGTACTTTCTGTTGCAGTGGAATGTTCCTGAGTGGTTACTTCTGAACTTGCTGAAATCCCAGTAGAAAACACATCACTAGTTATAACCTCTGATGTTGATTCAGTTGTTTTTTCTTCCAAAGTTACTACAGTTGTTGTTGGATTGGTTGATGCATCTGTCTCTATTTCAACTTTGGTGGAACTTCCTTCACTTGTTGATGAAATGAGAATACCTTGTTCAGTACTTTCTGCAGAAGAGGATGGTGTCTCAGTGGTGATGATTCCTTTGGTACTGGAGGCAACCTCCTGACTTATGTTTGTAAAAGGAGATATTGTACCATCAGTAGTGGAATGAAAGGTAGTAGCTGCTGTAGATGACTCTGTAACAGTACTTTCTGTTGCAGTGGAATGTTCCTGAGTGGATACTTCTGAACTTGCTGAAATCCCAGTAGAAAACACATCACTAGTTATAACCTCTGATGTTGATTCAGTTGTTTTTTCTTCCAAAGTTACTATAGTTGTTGTTGGATTGGTTGATGCATCTGTCTCTATTTCAACTTTGGTGGAACTTCCTTGACTTGTTGATGAAATGAGAATACCTTGTTCAGTACTTTCTGCAGAAGAGGATGGTGTCTCAGTGGTGATGATTCCTTTGGTACTGGAGGCAACCTCCTGACTTATGTTTGTAAAAGGAGATATTGTACCATCAGTAGTGGAATGAAAGGTAGTAGCTGCTGTAGATGACTCTGTAACAGTACTTTCTGTTGCAGTGGAATGTTCCTGAGTGGTTACTTCTGAACTTGCTGAAATCCCAGTAGAAAACACATCACTAGTTATAACCTCTGATGTTGATTCAGTTGTTTTTTCTTCCAAAGTTACTACAGTTGTTGTTGGATTGGTTGATGCATCTGTCTCTATTTCAACTTTGGTGGAACTTCCTTGACTTGTTGATGAAATGAGAATACCTTGTTCAGTACTTTCTGCAGAAGAGGATGGTGTCTCAGTGGTGATGATTCCTTTGGTACTGGAGGCAACCTCCTGACTTATGTTTGTAAAAGGAGATATTGTACCATCAGTAGTGGAATGAAAGGTAGTAGCTGCTGTAGATGACTCTGTAACAGTACTTTCTGTTGCAGTGGAATGTTCCTGAGTGGATACTTCTGAACTTGCTGAAATCCCAGTAGAAAACACATCACTAGTTATAACCTCTGATGTTGATTCAGTTGTTTTTTCTTCCAAAGTTACTATAGTTGTTGTTGGATTGGTTGATGCATCTGTCTCTATTTCAACTTTGGTGGAACTTCCTTGACTTGTTGATGAAATGAGAATACCTTGTTCAGTACTTTCTGCAGAAGAGGATGGTGTCTCAGTGGTGATGATTCCTTTGGTACTGGAGGCAACCTCCTGACTTATGTTTGTAAAAGGAGATATTGTACCATCAGTAGTGGAATGAAAGGTAGTAGATGCTGTAGATGACTCTGTAACAGTACTTTCTGTTGCAGTGGAATGTTCCTGAGTGGTTACTTCTGAACTTGCTGAAATCCCAGTAGAAAACACATCACTAGTTATAACCTCTGATGTTGATTCAGTTGTTTTTTCTTCCAAAGTTACTACAGTTGTTGTTGGATTGGTTGATGCATCTGTCTCTATTTCAACTTTGGTGGAACTTCCTTGACTTGTTGATGAAATGAGAATACCTTGTTCAGTACTTTCTGCAGAAGAGGATGGTGTCTCAGTGGTGATGATTCCTTTGGTACTGGAGGCAACCTCCTGACTTATGTTTGTAAAAGGAGATATTGTACCATCAGTAGTGGAATGAAAGGTAGTAGCTGCTGTAGATGACTCTGTAACAGTACTTTCTGTTGCAGTGGAATGTTCCTGAGTGGATACTTCTGAACTTGCTGAAATCCCAGTAGAAAACACATCACTAGTTATAACCTCTGATGTTGATTCAGTTGTTTTTTCTTCCAAAGTTACTATAGTTGTTGTTGGATTGGTTGATGCATCTGTCTCTATTTCAACTTTGGTGGAACTTCCTTGACTTGTTGATGAAATGAGAATACCTTGTTCAGTACTTTCTGCAGAAGAGGATGGTGTCTCAGTGGTGATGATTCCTTTGGTACTGGAGGCAACCTCCTGACTTATGTTTGTAAAAGGAGATATTGTACCATCAGTAGTGGAATGAAAGGTAGTAGCTGCTGTAGATGACTCTGTAACAGTACTTTCTGTTGCAGTGGAATGTTCCTGAGTGGTTACTTCTGAACTTGCTGAAATCCCAGTAGAAAACACATCACTAGTTATAACCTCTGATGTTGATTCAGTTGTTTTTTCTTCCAAAGTTACTACAGTTGTTGTTGGATTGGTTGATGCATCTGTCTCTATTTCAACTTTGGTGGAACTTCCTTGACTTGTTGATGAAATGAGAATACCTTGTTCAGTACTTTCTGCAGAAGAGGATGGTGTCTCAGTGGTGATGATTCCTTTGGTACTGGAGGCAACCTCCTGACTTATGTTTGTAAAAGGAGATATTGTACCATCAGTAGTGGAATGAAAGGTAGTAGCTGCTGTAGATGACTCTGTAACAGTACTTTCTGTTGCAGTGGAATGTTCCTGAGTGGATACTTCTGAACTTGCTGAAATCCCAGTAGAAAACACATCACTAGTTATAACCTCTGATGTTGATTCAGTTGTTTTTTCTTCCAAAGTTACTATAGTTGTTGTTGGATTGGTTGATGCATCTGTCTCTATTTCAACTTTGGTGGAACTTCCTTGACTTGTTGATGAAATGAGAATACCTTGTTCAGTACTTTCTGCAGAAGAGGATGGTGTCTCAGTGGTGATGATTCCTTTGGTACTGGAGGCAACCTCCTGACTTATGTTTGTAAAAGGAGATATTGTACCATCAGTAGTGGAATGAAAGGTAGTAGCTGCTGTAGATGACTCTGTAACAGTACTTTCTGTTGCAGTGGAATGTTCCTGAGTGGATACTTCTGAACTTGCTGAAATCCCAGTAGAAAACACATCACTAGTTATAACCTCTGATGTTGATTCAGTTGTTTTTTCTTCCAAAGTTACTATAGTTGTTGTTGGATTGGTTGATGCATCTGTCTCTATTTCAACTTTGGTGGAACTTCCTTGACTTGTTGATGAAATGAGAATACCTTGTTCAGTACTTTCTGCAGAAGAGGATGGTGTCTCAGTGGTGATGATTCCTTTGGTACTGGAGGCAACCTCCTGACTTATGTTTGTAAAAGGAGATATTGTACCATCAGTAGTGGAATGAAAGGTAGTAGCTGCTGTAGATGACTCTGTAACAGTACTTTCTGTTGCAGTGGAATGTTCCTGAGTGGTTACTTCTGAACTTGCTGAAATCCCAGTAGAAAACACATCACTAGTTATAACCTCTGATGTTGATTCAGTTGTTTTTTCTTCCAAAGTTACTACAGTTGTTGTTGGATTGGTTGATGCATCTGTCTCTATTTCAACTTTGGTGGAACTTCCTTGACTTGTTGATGAAATGAGAATACCTTGTTCAGTACTTTCTGCAGAAGAGGATGGTGTCTCAGTGGTGATGATTCCTTTGGTACTGGAGGCAACCTCCTGACTTATGTTTGTAAAAGGAGATATTGTACCATCAGTAGTGGAATGAAAGGTAGTAGCTGCTGTAGATGACTCTGTAACAGTACTTTCTGTTGCAGTGGAATGTTCCTGAGTGGATACTTCTGAACTTGCTGAAATCCCAGTAGAAAACACATCACTAGTTATAACCTCTGATGTTGATTCAGTTGTTTTTTCTTCCAAAGTTACTATAGTTGTTGTTGGATTGGTTGATGCATCTGTCTCTATTTCAACTTTGGTGGAACTTCCTTGACTTGTTGATGAAATGAGAATACCTTGTTCAGTACTTTCTGCAGAAGAGGATGGTGTCTCAGTGGTGATGATTCCTTTGGTACTGGAGGCAACCTCCTGACTTATGTTTGTAAAAGGAGATATTGTACCATCAGTAGTGGAATGAAAGGTAGTAGCTGCTGTAGATGACTCTGTAACAGTACTTTCTGTTGCAGTGGAATGTTCCTGAGTGGTTACTTCTGAACTTGCTGAAATCCCAGTAGAAAACACATCACTAGTTATAACCTCTGATGTTGATTCAGTTGTTTTTTCTTCCAAAGTTACTACAGTTGTTGTTGGATTGGTTGATGCATCTGTCTCTATTTCAACTTTGGTGGAACTTCCTTCACTTGTTGATGAAATGAGAATACCTTGTTCAGTACTTTCTGCAGAAGAGGATGGTGTCTCAGTGGTGATGATTCCTTTGGTACTGGAGGCAACCTCCTGACTTATGTTTGTAAAAGGAGATATTGTACCATCAGTAGTGGAATGAAAGGTAGTAGCTGCTGTAGATGACTCTGTAACAGTACTTTCTGTTGCAGTGGAATGTTCCTGAGTGGATACTTCTGAACTTGCTGAAATCCCAGTAGAAAACACATCACTAGTTATAACCTCTGATGTTGATTCAGTTGTTTTTTCTTCCAAAGTTACTATAGTTGTTGTTGGATTGGTTGATGCATCTGTCTCTATTTCAACTTTGGTGGAACTTCCTTCACTTGTTGATGAAATGAGAGTACCTTGTTCAGTACTTTCTGCAGAAGAGGATGGTGTCTCAGTGGTGATGATTCTTTTCATACTGGAGGCAACCTCCTGACTTATGTTTGTAAAAGGAGATATTGTACCATCAGTAGTGGAATGAAAGGTAGTAGCTGCTGTAGATGACTCTGTAACAGTACTTTCTGTTGCAGTGGAATGTTCCTGAGTGGTTACTTCTGAACTTGCTGAAATCCCAGTAGAAAACACATCACTAGTTATAACCTCTGATGTTGATTCAGTTGTTTTTTCTTCCAAAGTTACTACAGTTGTTGTTGGATTGGTTGATGCATCTGTCTCTATTTCAACTTTGGTGGAACTTCCTTCACTTGTTGATGAAATGAGAATACCTTGTTCAGTACTTTCTGCAGAAGAGGATGGTGTCTCAGTGGTGATGATTCCTTTGGTACTGGAGGCAACCTCCTGACTTATGTTTGTAAAAGGAGATATTGTACCATCAGTAGTGGAATGAAAGGTAGTAGCTGCTGTAGATGACTCTGTAACAGTACTTTCTGTTGCAGTGGAATGTTCCTGAGTGGATACTTCTGAACTTGCTGAAATCCCAGTAGAAAACACATCACTAGTTATAACCTCTGATGTTGATTCAGTTGTTTTTTCTTCCAAAGTTACTATAGTTGTTGTTGGATTGGTTGATGCATCTGTCTCTATTTCAACTTTGGTGGAACTTCCTTGACTTGTTGATGAAATGAGAATACCTTGTTCAGTACTTTCTGCAGAAGAGGATGGTGTCTCAGTGGTGATGATTCCTTTGGTACTGGAGGCAACCTCCTGACTTATGTTTGTAAAAGGAGATATTGTACCATCAGTAGTGGAATGAAAGGTAGTAGCTGCTGTAGATGACTCTGTAACAGTACTTTCTGTTGCAGTGGAATGTTCCTGAGTGGTTACTTCTGAACTTGCTGAAATCCCAGTAGAAAACACATCACTAGTTATAACCTCTGATGTTGATTCAGTTGTTTTTTCTTCCAAAGTTACTACAGTTGTTGTTGGATTGGTTGATGCATCTGTCTCTATTTCAACTTTGGTGGAACTTCCTTGACTTGTTGATGAAATGAGAATACCTTGTTCAGTACTTTCTGCAGAAGAGGATGGTGTCTCAGTGGTGATGATTCCTTTGGTACTGGAGGCAACCTCCTGACTTATGTTTGTAAAAGGAGATATTGTACCATCAGTAGTGGAATGAAAGGTAGTAGCTGCTGTAGATGACTCTGTAACAGTACTTTCTGTTGCAGTGGAATGTTCCTGAGTGGATACTTCTGAACTTGCTGAAATCCCAGTAGAAAACACATCACTAGTTATAACCTCTGATGTTGATTCAGTTGTTTTTTCTTCCAAAGTTACTGTAGTTGTTGTTGGATTGGTTGATGCATCTGTCTCTATTTCAACTTTGGTGGAACTTCCTTGACTTGTTGATGAAATGAGAATACCTTGTTCAGTACTTTCTGCAGAAGAGGATGGTGTCTCAGTGGTGATGATTCCTTTGGTACTGGAGGCAACCTCCTGACTTATGTTTGTAAAAGGAGATATTGTACCATCAGTAGTGGAATGAAAGGTAGTAGATGCTGTAGATGACTCTGTAACAGTACTTTCTGTTGCAGTGGAATGTTCCTGAGTGGTTACTTCTGAACTTGCTGAAATCCCAGTAGAAAACACATCACTAGTTATAACCTCTGATGTTGATTCAGTTGTTTTTTCTTCCAAAGTTACTATAGTTGTTGTTGGATTGGTTGATGCATCTGTCTCTATTTCAACTTTGGTGGAACTTCCTTGACTTGTTGATGAAATGAGAATACCTTGTTCAGTACTTTCTGCAGAAGAGGATGGTGTCTCAGTGGTGATGATTCCTTTGGTACTGGAGGCAACCTCCTGACTTATGTTTGTAAAAGGAGATATTGTACCATCAGTAGTGGAATGAAAGGTAGTAGCTGCTGTAGATGACTCTGTAACAGTACTTTCTGTTGCAGTGGAATGTTCCTGAGTGGTTACTTCTGAACTTGCTGAAATCCCAGTAGAAAACACATCACTAGTTATAACCTCTGATGTTGATTCAGTTGTTTTTTCTTCCAAAGTTACTATAGTTGTTGTTGGATTGGTTGATGCATCTGTCTCTATTTCAACTTTGGTGGAACTTCCTTCACTTGTTGATGAAATGAGAATACCTTGTTCAGTACTTTCTGCAGAAGAGGATGGTGTCTCAGTGGTGATGATTCCTTTGGTACTGGAGGCAACCTCCTGACTTATGTTTGTAAAAGGAGATATTGTACCATCAGTAGTGGAATGAAAGGTAGTAGCTGCTGTAGATGACTCTGTAACAGTACTTTCTGTTGCAGTGGAATGTTCCTGAGTGGTTACTTCTGAACTTGCTGAAATCCCAGTAGAAAACACATCACTAGTTATAACCTCTGATGTTGATTCAGTTGTTTTTTCTTCCAAAGTTACTATAGTTGTTGTTGGATTGGTTGATGCATCTGTCTCTATTTCAACTTTGGTGGAACTTCCTTCACTTGTTGATGAAATGAGAATACCTTGTTCAGTACTTTCTGCAGAAGAGGATGGTGTCTCAGTGGTGATGATTCCTTTGGTACTGGAGGCAACCTCCTGACTTATGTTTGTAAAAGGAGATATTGTACCATCAGTAGTGGAATGAAAGGTAGTAGCTGCTGTAGATGACTCTGTAACAGTACTTTCTGTTGCAGTGGAATGTTCCTGAGTGCTTACTTCTGAACTTGCTGAAATCCCAGTAGAAAACACATCACTAGTTATAACCTCTGATGTTGATTCAGGTGTTGTTTCTTCCAAAGTTACTATAGTTGTTGTTGGATTGGTTGATGCATCTGTCTCTATTTCAACTTTGGTGGAACTTCCTTCACTTGTTGATGAAATGAGAATACCTTGTTCAGTACTTTCTGCAGAAGAAGATGGTGTCTCAGTGGTGATGATTCCTTTGGTATTGGAGGCAACCTCCTGACTTATGTTTGTAAAAGGAGATATTGTACCATCAGTAGTGGAATGAAAGGTAGTAGCTGCTGTAGATGACTCTGTAACAGTACTTTCTGTTGCAGTGGAATGTTCCTGAGTGGTTACTTCTGAACTTGCTGAAATCCCAGTAGAAAACACATCACTAGTTATAACCTCTGATGTTGATTCAGTTGTTGTTTCTTCCAAAGTTACTATAGTTGTTGTTGGATTGGTTGATGCATCTGTCTCTATTTCAACTTTGGTGGAACTTCCTTCACTTGTTGATGAAATGAGAATACCTTGTTCAGTACTTTCTGCAGAAGAGGATGGTGTCTCAGTGGTGATGATTCCTTTGGTACTGGAGGCAACCTCCTGACTTATGTTTGTAAAAGGAGATATTGTACCATCAGTAGTGGAATGAAAGGTAGTAGCTGCTGTAGATGACTCTGTAACAGTACTTTCTGTTGCAGTGGAATGTTCCTGAGTGGTTACTTCTGAACTTGCTGAAATCCCAGTAGAAAACACATCACTAGTTATAACCTCTGATGTTGATTCAGGTGTTGTTTCTTCCAAAGTTACTACAGTTGTTGTTGGTATGGTTGATGCATCTGTCTCTATTTCAACCTTGGTGGAACTTCCTTCACTTGTTGATGAAATGAGAGTACCTTGTTCAGTACTTTCTGCAGAAGAGGATGGTGTCTCAGTGGTGATGATTCTTTTCATACTGGAGGCAATCTCCTGACTTATGTTTGTAAAAGGAGATATTGTACCATCAGTAGTGGAATGAAAGGTAGTAGCTGCTGTAGATGACTCTGTAACAGTACTTTCTGTTGCAGTGGAATGTTCCTGAGTGGTTACTTCTGAACTTGCTGAAATCCCAGTAGAAAACACATCACTAGTTATAACCTCTGATGTTGATTCAGTTGTTTTTTCTTCCAAAGTTACTATAGTTGTTGTTGGATTGGTTGATGCATCTGTCTCTATTTCAACTTTGGTGGAACTTCCTTGACTTGTTGATGAAATGAGAATACCTTGTTCAGTACTTTCTGCAGAAGAGGATGGTGTCTCAGTGGTGATGATTCCTTTGGTATTGGAGGCAACCTCCTGACTTATGTTTGTAAAAGGAGATATTGTACCATCAGTAGTGGAATGAAAGGTAGTAGCTGCTGTAGATGACTCTGTAACAGTACTTTCTGTTGCAGTGGAATGTTCCTGAGTGGTTACTTCTGAACTTGCTGAAATCCCAGTAGAAAACACATCACTAGTTATAACCTCTGATGTTGATTCAGGTGTTGTTTCTTCCAAAGTTACTACAGTTGTTGTTGGTATGGTTGATGCATCTGTCTCTATTTCAACTTTGGTGGAACTTCCTTCACTTGTTGATGAAATGAGAATACCTTGTTCAGTACTTTCTGCAGAAGAGGATGGTGTCTCAGTGGTGGTGATTCCTTTGGTACTGGAGGCAACCTCCTGACTTATGTTTGTAAAAGGAGATATTGTACCATCAGTAGTGGAATGAAAGGTAGTAGCTGCTGTAGATGACTCTGTAACAGTACTTTCTGTTGCAGTGGAATGTTCCTGAGTGGTTACTTCTGAACTTGCTGAAATCCCAGTAGAAAACACATCACTAGTTATAACCTCTGATGTTGATTCAGTTGTTTTTTCTTCCAAAGTTACTATAGTTGTTGTTGGATTGGTTGATGCATCTGTCTCTATTTCCACTTTGGTGGAACTTCCTTCACTTGTTGATGAAATGAGAATACCTTGTTCAGTACTTTCTGCAGAAGAGGATGGTGTCTCAGTGGTGATGATTCCTTTGGTACTGGAGGCAACCTCCTGACTTATGTTTGTAAAAGGAGATATTGTACCATCAGTAGTGGAATGAAAGGTAGTAGCTGCTGTAGATGACTCTGTAACAGTACTTTCTGTTGCAGTGGAATGTTCCTGAGTGGTTACTTCTGAACTTGCTGAAATCCCAGTAGAAAACACATCACTAGTTATAACCTCTGATGTTGATTCAGTTGTTTTTTCTTCCAAAGTTACTATAGTTGTTGTTGGATTGGTTGATGCATCTGTCTCCATTTCCACTTTGGTGGAACTTCCTTCACTTGTTGATGAAATGAGAATACCTTGTTCAGTACTTTCTGCAGAAGAGGATGGTGTCTCAGTGGTGATGATTCCTTTGGTACTGGAGGCAACCTCCTGACTTATGTTTGTAAAAGGAGATATTGTACCATCAGTAGTGGAATGAAAGGTAGTAGCTGCTGTAGATGACTCTGTAACAGTACTTTCTGTTGCAGTGGAATGTTCCTGAGTGGTTACTTCTGACCTTGCTGAAATCCCAGTAGAAAACACATCACTAGTTATAACCTCTGATGTTGATTCAGTTGTTTTTCCTTCCAAAGTTACTATAGTTGTTGTTGGATTGGTTGATGCATCTGTCTCTATTTCAACTTTGGTGGAACTTCCTTCACTTGTTGATGAAATGAGAGTACCTTGTTCAGTACTTTCTGCAGAAGAGGATGGTGTCTCAGTGGTGATGATTCCTTTGGTATTGGAGGCAACCTCCTGACTTATGTTTGTAAAAGGAGATATTGTACCATCAGTAGTGGAATGAAAGGTAGTAGCTGCTGTAGATGACTCTGTAACAGTACTTTCTGTTGCAGTGGAATGTTCCTGAGTGGTTACTTCTGAACTTGCTGAAATCCCAGTAGAAAACACATCACTAGTTATAACCTCTGATGTTGATTCAGGTGTTGTTTCTTCCAAAGTTACTACAGTTGTTGTTGGTATGGTTGATGCATCTGTCTCTATTTCAACCTTGGTGGAACTTCCTTCACTTGTTGATGAAATGAGAGTACCTTGTTCAGTACTTTCTGCAGAAGAGGATGGTGTCTCAGTGGTGATGATTCTTTTCATACTGGAGGCAACCTCCTGACTTATGTTTGTAAAAGGAGATATTGTACCATCAGTAGTGGAATGAAAGGTAGTAGCTGCTGTAGATGACTCTGTAACAGTACTTTCTGTTGCAGTGGAATGTTCCTGAGTGGTTACTTCTGAACTTGCTGAAATCCCAGTAGAAAACACATCACTAGTTATAACCTCTGATGTTGATTCAGTTGTTTTTTCTTCCAAAGTTACTACAGTTGTTGTTGGATTGGTTGATGCATCTGTCTCTATTTCAACTTTGGTGGAACTTCCTTCACTTGTTGATGAAATGAGAATACCTTGTTCAGTACTTTCTGCAGAAGAGGATGGTGTCTCAGTGGTGATGATTCCTTTGGTACTGGAGGCAACCTCCTGACTTATGTTTGTAAAAGGAGATATTGTACCATCAGTAGTGGAATGAAAGGTAGTAGCTGCTGTAGATGACTCTGTAACAGTACTTTCTGTTGCAGTGGAATGTTCCTGAGTGGTTACTTCTGAACTTGCTGAAATCCCAGTAGAAAACACATCACTAGTTATAACCTCTGATGTTGATTCAGTTGTTTTTTCTTCCAAAGTTACTATAGTTGTTGTTGGATTGGTTGATGCATCTGTCTCTATTTCCACTTTGGTGGAACTTCCTTCACTTGTTGATGAAATGAGAATACCTTGTTCAGTACTTTCTGCAGAAGAGGATGGTGTCTCAGTGGTGATGATTCCTTTGGTACTGGAGGCAACCTCCTGACTTATGTTTGTAAAAGGAGATATTGTACCATCAGTAGTGGAATGAAAGGTAGTAGCTGCTGTAGATGACTCTGTAACAGTACTTTCTGTTGCAGTGGAATGTTCCTGAGTGGTTACTTCTGAACTTGCTGAAATCCCAGTAGAAAACACATCACTAGTTATAACCTCTGATGTTGATTCAGTTGTTTTTTCTTCCAAAGTTACTATAGTTGTTGTTGGATTGGTTGATGCATCTGTCTCTATTTCAACTTTGGGGGAACTTCCTTCACTTGTTGATGAAATGAGAATACCTTGTTCAGTACTTTCTGCAGAAGAGGATGGTGTCTCAGTGGTGATGATTCCTTTGGTACTGGAGGCAACCTCCTGACTTATGTTTGTAAAAGGAGATATTGTACCATCAGTAGTGGAATGAAAGGTAGTAGCTGCTGTAGATGACTCTGTAACAGTACTTTCTGTTGCAGTGGAATGTTCCTGAGTGGTTACTTCTGAACTTGCTGAAATCCCAGTAGAAAACACATCACTAGTTATAACCTCTGATGTTGATTCAGGTGTTGTTTCTTCCAAAGTTACTACAGTTGTTGTTGGTATGGTTGATGCATCTGTCTCTATTTCAACCTTGGTGGAACTTCCTTCACTTGTTGATGAAATGATAGTACCTTGTTCAGTTCTTTCTGCAGAAGAGGATGGTGTCTCAGTGGTGATGATTCTTTTCATACTGGAGGCAACCTCCTGACTTATGTTTGTAAAAGGAGATATTGTACCATCAGTAGTGGAATGAAAGGTAGTAGCTGCTGTAGATGACTCTGTAACAGTACTTTCTGTTGCAGTGGAATGTTCCTGAGTGGTTACTTCTGAACTTGCTGAAATCCCAGTAGAAAACACATCACTAGTTATAACCTCTGATGTTGATTCAGTTGTTTTTTCTTCCAAAGTTACTTTAGTTGTTGTTGGATTGGTTGATGCATCTGTCTCTATTTCAACTTTGGTGGAACTTCCTTCACTTGTTGATGAAATGAGAATACCTTGTTCAGTACTTTCTGCAGAAGAGGATGGTGTCTCAGTGGTGATGATTCCTTTGGTACTGGAGGCAACCTCCTGACTTATGTTTGTAAAAGGAGATATTGTACCATCAGTAGTGGAATGAAAGGTAGTAGCTGCTGTAGATGACTCTGTAACAGTACTTTCTGTTGCAGTGGAATGTTCCTGAGTGGTTACTTCTGAACTTGCTGAAATCCCAGTAGAAAACACATCACTAGTTATAACCTCTGATGTTGATTCAGGTGTTGTTTCTTCCAAAGTTACTACAGTTGTTGTTGGTATGGTTGATGCATCTGTCTTTATTTCAACCTTGGTGGAACTTCCTTCACTTGTTGATGAAATGAGAGTACCTTGTTCAGTACTTTCTGCAGAAGAGGATGGTGTCTCAGTGGTGATGATTCTTTTCATACTGGAGGCAACCTCCTGACTTATGTTTGTAAAAGGAGATATTGTACCATCAGTAGTGGAATGAAAGGTAGTAGCTGCTGTAGATGACTCTGTAACAGTACTCTCTGTTGCAGTGGAATGTTCCTGAGTGGTTACTTCTGAACTTGCTGAAATCCCAGTAGAAAACACATCACTAGTTATAACCTCTGATGTTGATTCAGTTGTTTTTTCTTCCAAAGTTACTATAGCTGTTGTTGGATTGGTTGATGCATCTGTCTCTATTTCCACTTTGGTGGAACTTCCTTGACTTGTTGATGAAATGAGAGTACCTTGTTCAGTACTTTGTGCAGAAGAGGATGGTGTCTCGGTGGTGATGATTCCTTTGGTACTAGAGGCAACCTCCTGACTTATGTTTGTAAAAGGAGATATTGTACCATCAGTAGTGGAATGAAAGGTAGTAGCTGCTGTAGATGACTCTGTAACAGTACTTTCTGTTGCAGTGGAATGTTCCTGAGTGGTTACTTCTGAACTTGCTGAAATCCCAGTAGAAAACACATCACTAGTTATAACCTCTGATGTTGATTCAGTTGTTTTTTCTTCCAAAGTTACTATAGTTGTTGTTGGATTGGTTGATGCATCTGTCTCTATTTCAACTTTGGTGGAACTTCCTTCACTTGTTGATGAAATGAGAGTACCTTGTTCAGTACTTTCTGCAGAAGAGGATGGTGTCTCAGTGGTAATGATTCTTTTCATACTGGAGGCAATCTCCTGACTTATGTTTGTAAAAGGAGATATTGTACCATCAGTAGTGGAATGAAAGGTAGTAGCTGCTGTAGATGACTCTGTAACAGTACTTTCTGTTGCAGTGGAATGTTCCTGAGTGGTTACTTCTGAACTTGCTGAAATCCCAGTAGAAAACACATCACTAGTTATAACCTCTGATGTTGATTCAGTTGTTGTTTCTTCCAAAGTTACTACAGTTGTTGTTGGTATGGTTGATGCATCTGTCTCTATTTCCACTTTGGTGGAACTTCCTTCACTTGTTGATGAAATGAGAGTACCTTGTTCAGTACTTTCTGCAGAAGAGGATGGTGTCTCAGTGGTGATGATTCTTTTCATACTGGAGGCAACCTCCTGACTTATGTTTGTAAAAGGAGATATTGTACCATCAGTAGTGGAATGAAAGGTAGTAGCTGCTGTAGATGACTCTGTAACAGTACTTTCTGTTGCAGTGGAATGTTCCTGAGTGGTTACTTCTGAACTTGCTGAAATCCCAGTAGAAAACACATCACTAGTTATAACCTCTGATGTTGATTCAGTTGTTGTTTCTTCCAAAGTTACTACAGTTGTTGTTGGTATGGTTGGTGCATCTGTCTCTATTTCCACTTTGGTGGAACGTCCTTCACTTGTTGATGAAATGAGAGTACCTTGTTCAGTACTTTCTGCAGAAGAGGATGGTGTCTCAGTGGTGATGATTCCTTTGGTACTGGAGGCAACCTCCTGACTTATGTTTGTAAAAGGAGATATTGTACCATCAGCAGTGGAATGAAAGGTAGTAGCTGCTGTAGATGGCTCTTTAACAGTACTTTCTGTTGCAGTGGAATGTTCCTGAGAGGTTACTTCTGAACTTGCTGAAATCCCAGTAGAAAACACATCACTAGTTATAACCTCTGATGTTGATTCAGGTGTTGTTTCTTCCAAAGTTACTACAGTTTTTGTTGGTATGGTTGATGCATCTGTCTCTATTTCCACTTTGGTGGAACTTCCTTCACTTGTTGATGAAATGAGAGTACCTTGTTCAGTACTTTCTGCAGAAGAGGATGGTGTCTCAGTGGTGATGATTCCTTTGGTACTGGAGGCAACCTCCTGACTTATGTTTGTAAAAGGAGATATTGTACCATCAGTAGTGGAATGAAAGGTAGTAGCTGCTGTAGATGACTCTGTAACAGTACTTTCTGTTGCAGTGGAATGTTCCTGAGTGGTTACTTCTGAACTTGCTGAAATCCCAGTAGAAAACACATCACTAGTTATAACCTCTGATGTTGATTCAGGTGTTGTTTCTTCCAAAGTTACTACAGTTTTTGTTGGTATGGTTGATGCATCTGTCTCTTTTTCCACTTTGGTGGAACTTCCTTCACTTGTTGATGAAATGAGAGTACCTTGTTCAGTACTTTCTGCAGAAGAGGATGGTGTCTCAGTGGTGATGATTCCTTTGGTACTGGAGGCAACCTCCTGACTTATGTTTGTAAAAGGAGATATTGTACCATCAGTAGTGGAATGAAAGGTAGTAGCTGCTGTAGATGACTCTGTAACAGTACTTTCTGTTGCAGTGGAATGTTCCTGAGTGGTTACTTCTGAACTTGCTGAAATCCCAGTAGAAAACACATCACTAGTTATAACCTCTGATGTTGATTCAGGTGTTGTTTCTTCCAAAGTTACTACAGTTTTTGTTGGTATGGTTGATGCATCTGTCTCTTTTTCCACTTTGGTGGAACTTCCTTCACTTGTTGATGAAATGAGAGTACCTTGTTCAGTACTTTCTGCAGAAGAGGATGGTGTCTCAGTGGTGATGATTCCTTTGGTACTGGAGGCAACCTCCTGACTTATGTTTGTAAAAGGAGATATTGTACCATCAGTAGTGGAATGAAAGGTAGTAGCTGCTGTAGATGACTCTGTAACAGTACTTTCTGTTACAGTGGAATGTTCCTGAGTGGTTACTTCTGAACTTGCTGAAATCCCAGTAGAAAACACATCACTAGTTATAACCTCTGATGTTGATTCAGTTGTTTTTTCTTCCAAAGTTACTATAGTTGTTGTTGGATTGGTTGATGCATCTGTCTCTATTTCAACTTTGGTGGAACTTCCTTGACTTGTTGATGAAATGAGAGTACCTTGTTCAGTACTTTCTGCAGAAGAGGATGGTGTCTCAGTGGTGATGATTCTTTTCATACTGGAGGCAACCTCCTGACTTATGTTTGTAAAAGGAGATATTGTACCATCAGTAGTGGAATGAAAGGTAGTAGCTGCTGTAGATGACTCTGTAACAGTACTTTCTGTTGCAGTGGAATGTTCCTGAGTGGTTACTTCTGAACTTGCTGAAATCCCAGTAGAAAACACATCACTAGTTATAACCTCTGATGTTGATTCAGTTGTTGTTTCTTCCAAAGTTACTACAGTTGTTGTTGGTATGGTTGGTGCATCTGTCTCTATTTCCACTTTGGTGGAACGTCCTTCACTTGTTGATGAAATGAGAGTACCTTGTTCAGTACTTTCTGCAGAAGAGGATGGTGTCTCAGTGGTGATGATTCCTTTGGTACTGGAGGCAACCTCCTGACTTATGTTTGTAAAAGGAGATATTGTACCATCAGCAGTGGAATGAAAGGTAGTAGCTGCTGTAGATGGCTCTTTAACAGTACTTTCTGTTGCAGTGGAATGTTCCTGAGAGGTTACTTCTGAACTTGCTGAAATCCCAGTAGAAAACACATCACTAGTTATAACCTCTGATGTTGATTCAGGTGTTGTTTCTTCCAAAGTTACTACAGTTTTTGTTGGTATGGTTGATGCATCTGTCTCTATTTCCACTTTGGTGGAACTTCCTTCACTTGTTGATGAAATGAGAGTACCTTGTTCAGTACTTTCTGCAGAAGAGGATGGTGTCTCAGTGGTGATGATTCCTTTGGTACTGGAGGCAACCTCCTGACTTATCTTTGTAAAAGGAGATATTGTACCATCAGTAGTGGAATGAAAGGTAGTAGCTGCTGTAGATGACTCTGTAACAGTACTCTCTGTTGCAGTGGAATGTTCCTGAGTGGTTACTTCTGAACTTGCTGAAATCCCAGTAGAAAACACATCACTAGTTATAACCTCTGATGTTGATTCAGTTGTTTTTTCTTCCAAAGTTACTATAGCTGTTGTTGGATTGGTTGATGCATCTGTCTCTATTTCCACTTTGGTGGAACTTCCTTGACTTGTTGATGAAATGAGAGTACCTTGTTCAGTACTTTCTGCAGAAGAGGATGGTGTCTCAGTGGTGATGATTCCTTTGGTACTGGAGGCAACCTCCTGACTTATGTTTGTAAAAGGAGATATTGTACCATCAGTAGTGGAATGAAAGGTAGTAGCTGCTGTAGATGACTCTGTAACAGTACTTTCTGTTGCAGTGGAATGTTCCTGAGTGGTTACTTCTGAACTTGCTGAAATCCCAGTAGAAAACACATCACTAGTTATAACCTCTGATGTTGATTCAGGTGTTGTTTCTTCCAAAGTTACTACAGTTTTTGTTGGTATGGTTGATGCATCTGTCTCTTTTTCCACTTTGGTGGAACTTCCTTCACTTGTTGATGAAATGAGAGTACCTTGTTCAGTACTTTCTGCAGAAGAGGATGGTGTCTCAGTGGTGATGATTCCTTTGGTACTGGAGGCAACCTCCTGACTTATGTTTGTAAAAGGAGATATTGTACCATCAGTAGTGGAATGAAAGGTAGTAGCTGCTGTAGATGACTCTGTAACAGTACTTTCTGTTGCAGTGGAATGTTCCTGAGTGGTTACTTCTGAACTTGCTGAAATCCCAGTAGAAAACACATCACTAGTTATAACCTCTGATGTTGATTCAGGTGTTGTTTCTTCCAAAGTTACTACAGTTTTTGTTGGTATGGTTGATGCATCTGTCTCTTTTTCCACTTTGGTGGAACTTCCTTCACTTGTTGATGAAATGAGAGTACCTTGTTCAGTACTTTCTGCAGAAGAGGATGGTGTCTCAGTGGTGATGATTCCTTTGGTACTGGAGGCAACCTCCTGACTTATGTTTGTAAAAGGAGATATTGTACCATCAGTAGTGGAATGAAAGGTAGTAGCTGCTGTAGATGACTCTGTAACAGTACTTTCTGTTACAGTGGAATGTTCCTGAGTGGTTACTTCTGAACTTGCTGAAATCCCAGTAGAAAACACATCACTAGTTATAACCTCTGATGTTGATTCAGTTGTTTTTTCTTCCAAAGTTACTATAGTTGTTGTTGGATTGGTTGATGCATCTGTCTCTATTTCAACTTTGGTGGAACTTCCTTCACATGTTGATGAAATGAGAGTACCTTGTTCAGTACTTTCTGCAGAAGAGGATGTTGTCTCAGTGGTGATGATTCCTTTGGTACTGGAGGCAACCTCCTGACTTATGTTTGTAAAAGGAGATATTGTACCATCAGTAGTGGAATGAAAGGTAGTAGCTGCTGTAGATGACTCTGTAACAGTACTTTCTGTTGCAGTGGAATGTTCCTGAGTGGTTACTTCTGAACTTGCTGAAATCCCAGTAGAAAACACATCACTAGTTATAACCTCTGATGTTGATTCAGTTGTTTTTTCTTCCAAAGTTACTATAGTTGTTGTTGGATTAGTTGATGCATCTGTCTCTATTTCAACTTTGGTGGAACTTCCTTCACTTGTTGATGAAATGAGAGAACCTTGTTCAGTACTTTCTGCAGAAGAGGATGGTGTCTCAGTGGTGATGATTCTTTTCATACTGGAGGCAACCTCCTGACTTATGTTTGTAAAAGGAGATATTGTACCATCAGTAGTGGAATGAAAGGTAGTAGCTGCTGTAGATGACTCTGTAACAGTACTTTCTGTTGCAGTGGAATGTTCCTGAGTGGTTACTTCTGAACTTGCTGAAATCCCAGTAGAAAACACATCACTAGTTATAACCTCTGATGTTGATTCAGTTGTTTTTTCTTCCAAAGTTACTATAGCTGTTGTTGGATTGGTTGATGCATCTGTCTCTATTTCCACTTTGGTGGAACTTCCTTGACTTGTTGATGAAATGAGAGTACCTTGTTCAGTACTTTCTGCAGAAGAGGATGGTGTCTCAGTGGTGATGATTCCTTTGGTACTGGAGGCAACCTCCTGACTTATGTTTGTAAAAGGAGATATTGTACCATCAGTAGTGGAATGAAAGGTAGTAGCTGCTGTAGATGACTCTGTAACAGTACTTTCTGTTGCAGTGGAATGTTCCTGAGTGGTTACTTCTGAACTTGCTGAAATCCCAGTAGAAAACACATCACTAGTTATAACCTCTGATGTTGATTCAGGTGTTGTTTCTTCCAAAGTTACTACAGTTTTTGTTGGTATGGTTGATGCATCTGTCTCTTTTTCCACTTTGGTGGAACTTCCTTGACTTGTTGATGAAATGAGAGTACCTTGTTCAGTACTTTCTGCAGAAGAGGATGGTGTCTCAGTGGTGATGATTCCTTTGGTACTGGAGGCAACCTCCTGACTTATGTTTGTAAAAGGAGATATTGTACCATCAGTAGTGGAATGAAAGGTAGTAGCTGCTGTAGATGACTCTGTAACAGTACTTTCTGTTACAGTGGAATGTTCCTGAGTGGTTACTTCTGAACTTGCTGAAATCCCAGTAGAAAACACATCACTAGTTATAACCTCTGATGTTGATTCAGTTGTTTTTTCTTCCAAAGTTACTATAGTTGTTGTTGGATTGGTTGATGCATCTGTCTCTATTTCAACTTTGGTGGAACTTCCTTCACATGTTGATGAAATGAGAGTACCTTGTTCAGTACTTTCTGCAGAAGAGGATGTTGTCTCAGTGGTGATGATTCCTTTGGTACTGGAGGCAACCTCCTGACTTATGTTTGTAAAAGGAGATATTGTACCATCAGTAGTGGAATGAAAGGTAGTAGCTGCTGTAGATGACTCTGTAACAGTACTTTCTGTTGCAGTGGAATGTTCCTGAGTGGTTACTTCTGAACTTGCTGAAATCCCAGTAGAAAACACATCACTAGTTATAACCTCTGATGTTGATTCAGTTGTTTTTTCTTCCAAAGTTACTATAGTTGTTGTTGGATTGGTTGATGCATCTGTCTCTATTTCAACTTTGGTGGAACTTCCTTCACTTGTTGATGAAATGAGAGAACCTTGTTCAGTACTTTCTGCAGAAGAGGATGGTGTCTCAGTGGTGATGATTCTTTTCATACTGGAGGCAACCTCCTGACTTATGTTTGTAAAAGGAGATATTGTACCATCAGTAGTGGAATGAAAGGTAGTAGCTGCTGTAGATGACTCTGTAACAGTACTTTCTGTTGCAGTGGAATGTTCCTGAGTGGTTACTTCTGAACTTGCTGAAATCCCAGTAGAAAACACATCACTAGTTATAACCTCTGATGTTGATTCAGTTGTTTTTTCTTCCAAAGTTACTACAGTTTTTGTTGGTATGGTTGATGCATCTGTCTCTATTTCCACTTTGGTGGAACTTCCTTGACTTGTTGATGAAATGAGAGTACCTTGTTCAGTACTTTCTGCAGAAGAGGATGGTGTCTCAGTGGTGATGATTCCTTTGGTACTGGAGGCAACCTCCTGACTTATGTTTGTAAAAGGAGATATTGTACCATCAGTAGTGGAATGAAAGGTAGTAGCTGCTGTAGATGACTCTGTAACAGTACTTTCTGTTGCAGTGGAATGTTCCTGAGTGGTTACTTCTGAACTTGCTGAAATCCCAGTAGAAAACACATCACTAGTTATAACCTCTGATGTTGATTCAGTTGTTTTTTCTTCCAAAGTTTCTATAGTTGTTGTTGGATTGGTTGATGCATCTGTCTCTATTTCAACTTTGGTGGAACTTCCTTGACTTGTTGATGAAATGAGAGTACCTTGTTCAGTACTTTCTGCAGAAGAGGATGTTGTCTCAGTGGTGATGATTCCTTTGGTACTGGAGGCAACCTCCTGACTTATGTTTGTAAAAGGAGATATTGTACCATCAGTAGTGGAATGAAAGGTAGTAGCTGCTGTAGATGACTCTGTAACAGTACTTTCTGTTGCAGTGGAATGTTCCTGAGTGGTTACTTCTGAACTTGCTGAAATCCCAGTAGAAAACACATCACTAGTTATAACCTCTGATGTTGATTCAGGTGTTGTTTCTTCCAAAGTGACTACAGTTGTTGTTGGTATGGTTGATGCATCTGTCTCTATTTCAACCTTGGTGGAACTTCCTTGACTTGTTGATGAAATGAGAGTACCTTGTTCAGTACTTTCTGCAGAAGAGGATGGTGTCTCAGTGGTGATGATTCTTTTCATACTGGAGGCAACCTCCTGACTTATGTTTGTAAAAGGAGATATTGTACCATCAGTAGTGGAATGAAAGGTAGTAGCTGCTGTAGATGACTCTGTAACAGTACTTTCTGTTGCAGTGGAATGTTCCTGAGTGGTTACTTCTGAACTTGCTGAAATCCCAGTAGAAAACACATCACTAGTTATAACCTCTGATGTTGATTCAGGTGTTGTTTCTTCCAAAGTTACTACAGTTGTTGTTGGTATGGTTGATGCATCTGTCTCTATTTCAACCTTGGTGGAACTTCCTTCACTTGTTGATGAAATGAGAGTACCTTGTTCAGTACTTTCTGCAGAAGAGGATGGTGTCTCAGTGGTGATGATTCTTTTCATACTGGAGGCAACCTCCTGACTTATGTTTGTAAAAGGAGATATTGTACCATCAGTAGTGGAATGAAAGGTAGTAGCTGCTGTAGATGACTCTGTAACAGTACTCTCTGTTGCAGTGGAATGTTCCTGAGTGGTTACTTCTGAACTTGCTGAAATCCCAGTAGAAAACACATCACTAGTTATAACCTCTGATGTTGATTCAGTTGTTTTTTCTTCCAAAGTTAATATAGCTGTTGTTGGATTGGTTGATGCATCTGTCTCTATTTCCACTTTGGTGGAACTTCCTTGACTTGTTGATGAAATTAGAGTACCTTGTTCAGTACTTTCTGTAGAAGAGGATGGTGTCTCAGTGGTGATGATTCCTTTGGTACTAGAGGCAACCTCCTGACTTATGTTTGTAAAAGGAGATATTGTACCATCAGTAGTGGAATGAAAGGTAGTAGCTGCTGTAGATGACTCTGTAACAGTACTTTCTGTTGCAGTGGAATGTTCCTGAGTGGTTACTTCTGAACTTGCTGAAATCCCAGTAGAAAACACATCACTAGTTATAACCTCTGATGTTGATTCAGTTGTTTTTTCTTCCAAAGTTACTATAGTTGTTGTTGGATTGGTTGATGCATCTGTCTCTATTTCAACTTTGGTGGAACTTCCTTCACTTGTTGATGAAATGAGAATACCTTGTTCAGTACTTTCTGCAGAAGAGGATGGTGTCTCAGTGGTGATGATTCTTTTCATACTGGAGGCAATCTCCTGACTTATGTTTCTAAAAGGAGATATTGTACCATCAGTAGTGGAATGAAAGGTAGTAGCTGCTGTAGATGACTCTGTAACAGTACTTTCTGTTGCAGTGGAATGTTCCTGAGTGGTTACTTCTGAACTTGCTGAAATCCCAGTAGAAAACACATCACTAGTTATAACCTCTGATGTTGATTCAGTTGTTTTTTCTTCCAAAGTTACTATAGTTGTTGTTGGATTGGTTGATGCATCTGTCTCTATTTCAACTTTGGTGGAACTTCCTTGACTTGTTGATGAAATGAGAGTACCTTGTTCAGTACTTTCTGCAGAAGAGGATGGTGTCTCAGTGGTGATGATTCTTTTCATACTGGAGGCAATCTCCTGACTTATGTTTGTAAAAGGAGATATTGTACCATCAGTAGTGGAATGAAAGGTAGTAGCTGCTGTAGATGACTCTGTAACAGTACTTTCTGTTGCAGTGGAATGTTCCTGAGTGGTTACTTCTGAACTTGCTGAAATCCCAGTAGAAAACACATCACTAGTTATAACCTCTGATGTTGATTCAGGTGTTTTTTCTTCCAAAGTTACTATAGTTGTTGTTGGATTGGTTGATGCATCTGTCTCTATTTCAAGTTTGGTGGAACTTCCTTCACTTGTTGATGAAATGAGAGTACCTTGTTCAGTACTTTCTGCAGAAGAGGATGGTGTCTCAGTGGTGATGATTCCTTTGGTACTGGAGGCAACCTCCTGACTTATCTTTGTAAAAGGAGATATTGTACCATCAGTAGTGGAATGAAAGGTAGTAGCTGCTGTAGATGACTCTGTAACAGTACTTTCTGTTGCAGTGGAATGTTCCTGAGTGGTTACTTCTGAACTTGCTGAAATCCCAGTAGAAAACACATCACTAGTTATAACCTCTGATGTTGATTCAGGTGTTGTTTCTTCCAAAGTTACTACAGTTGTTGTTGGTATGGTTGATGCATCTGTCTCTATTTCCACTTTGGTGGAACTTCCTTCACTTGTTGATGAAATGAGAGTACCTTGTTCAGTACTTTCTGCAGAAGAGGATGGTGTCTCAGTGGTGATGATTCTTTTCATACTGGAGGCAACCTCCTGACTTATGTTTGTAAAAGGAGATATTGTACCATCAGTAGTGGAATGAAAGGTAGTAGCTGCTGTAGATGACTCTGTAACAGTACTTTCTGTTGCAGTGGAATGTTCCTGAGTGGTTACTTCTGAACTTGCTGAAATCCCAGTAGAAAACACATCACTAGTTATAACCTCTGATGTTGATTCAGGTGTTGTTTCTTCCAAAGTTACTACAGTTGTTGTTGGTATGGTTGATGCATCTGTCTCTATTTCCACTTTGGTGGAACGTCCTTCACTTGTTGATGAAATGAGAGTACCTTGTTCAGTACTTTCTGCAGAAGAGGATGGTGTCTCAGTGGTGACGATTCCTTCGGTACTGGAGGCAACCTCCTGACTTATGTTTGTAAAAGGAGATATTGTACCATCAGTAGTGGAATGAAAGGTAGTAGCTGCTGTAGATGACTCTGTAACAGTTCTTTCTGTTGCAGTGGAATGTTCCTGAGTGGTTACTTCTGACCTTGCTGAAATCCCAGTAGAAATCACATCACTAGTTATAACCTCTGATGTTGATTCAGGTGTTGTTTCTTCCAAAGTTACTACAGTTTTTGTTGGATTGGTTGATGCATCTGTCTCTATTTCCACTTTGGTGGAACTTCCTTGACTTGTTGATGAAATTAGAGTACCTTGTTCAGTACTTTCTGCAGAAGAGGATGGTGTCTCAGTGGTGATGATTCCTTTGGTACTGGAGGCAACCTCCTGACTTATGTTTGTAAAAGGAGATATTGTACCATCAGTAGTGGAATGAAAGGTAGTAGCTGCTGTAGATGACTCTGTAACAGTACTCTCTGTTGCAGTGGAATGTTCCTGAGTGGTTACTTCTGAACTTGCTGAAATCCCAGTAGAAAACACATCACTAGTTATAACCTCTGATGTTGATTCAGTTGTTTTTTCTTCCAAAGTTACTATAGCTGTTGTTGGTATGGTTGATGCATCTGTCTCTATTTCCACTTTGGTGGAACTTCCTTGACTTGTTGATGAAATGAGAGTACCTTGTTCAGTACTTTCTGCAGAAGAGGATGGTGTCTCAGTGGTGATGATTCCTTTGGTACTGGAGGCAACCTCCTGACTTATGTTTGTAAAAGGAGATATTGTACCATCAGTAGTGGAATGAAAGGTAGTAGCTGCTGTAGATGACTCTGTAACAGTACTTTCTGTTGCAGTGGAATGTTCCTGAGTGGTTACTTCTGAACTTGCTGAAATCCCAGTAGAAAACACATCACTAGTTATGACCTCTGATGTTGTTTCAGTTGTTTTTTCTTCCAAAGTTACTATAGTTGTTGTTGGATTGGTTGATGCATCTGTCTCTATTTCAAGTTTGGTGGAACTTCCTTGACTTGTTGATGAAATGAGAGTACCTTGTTCAGTACTTTCTGCAGAAGAGGATGGTGTCTCAGTGGTGATGATTCCTTTGGTACTGGAGGCAACCTCCTGACTTATGTTTGTAAAAGGAGATATTGTACCATCAGTAGTGGAATGAAAGGTAGTAGCTGCTGTAGATGACTCTGTAACAGTACTTTCTGTTGCAGTGGAATGTTCCTGAGTGGTTACTTCTGAACTTGCTGAAATCCCAGTAGAAAACACATCACTAGTTATAACCTCTGATGTTGATTCAGGTGTTGTTTCTTCCAAAGTTACAACAGTTGTTGTTGGTATGGTTGATGCATCTGTCTCTATTTCCACTTTGGTGGAACTTCCTTCACTTGTTGATGAAATGAGAGTACCTTGTTCAGTACTTTCTGCAGAAGAGGATGGTGTCTCAGTGGTGATGATTCTTTTCATACTGGAGGCAACCTCCTGACTTATGTTTGTAAAAGGAGATATTGTACCATCAGTAGTGGAATGAAAGGTAGTAGCTGCTGTAGATGACTCTGTAACAGTACTTTCTGTTGCAGTGGAATGTTCCTGAGTGGTTACTTCTGAACTTGCTGAAATCCCAGTAGAAAACACATCACTAGTTATAACCTCTGATGTTGATTCAGGTGTTGTTTCTTCCAAAGTTACTACAGTTGTTGTTGGTATGGTTGATGCATCTGTCTCTATTTCCACTTTGGTGGAACGTCCTTCACTTGTTGATGAAATGAGAGTACCTTGTTCAGTACTTTCTGCAGAAGAGGATGGTGTCTCAGTGGTGACGATTCCTTCGGTACTGGAGGCAACCTCCTGACTTATGTTTGTAAAAGGAGATATTGTACCATCAGTAGTGGAATGAAAGGTAGTAGCTGCTGTAGATGACTCTGTAACAGTACTTTCTGTTGCAGTGGAATGTTCCTGAGTGGTTACTTCTGAACTTGCTGAAATCCCAGTAGAAATCACATCACTAGTTATAACCTCTGATGTTGATTCAGTTGTTTTTTCTTCCAAAGTTACTATAGTTGTTGTTGGATTGGTTGATGCATCTGTCTCTATTTCAACTTTGGTGGAACTTCCTTGACTTGTTGATGAAATGAGAGTACCTTGTTCAGTACTTTCTGCAGAAGAGGATGGTGTCTCAGTGGTGATGATTCCTTTGGTACTGGAGGCAACCTCCTGACTTATGTTTGTAAAAGGAGATATTGTACCATCAGTAGTGGAATGAAAGGTAGTAGCTGCTGTAGATGACTCTGTAACAGTACTTTCTGTTGCAGTGGAATGTTCCTGAGTGGTTACTTCTGAACTTGCTGAAATCCCAGTAGAAAACACATCACTAGTTATAACCTCTGATGTTGATTCAGTTGTTTTTTCTTCCAAAGTTACTACAGTTGTTGTTGGATTGGTTGATGCATCTGTCTCTATTTCAACTTTGGTGGAACTTCCTTCACTTGTTGATGAAATGAGAGTACCTTGTTCAGTATCTTCTGCAGAAGAGGATGGTGTCTCAGTGGTGATGATTCTTTTCATACTGGAGGCAACCTCCTGACTTATGTTTGTAAAAGGAGATATTGTACCATCAGTAGTGGAATGAAAGGTAGTAGCTGCTGTAGATGACTCTGTAACAGTACTTTCTGTTGCAGTGGAATGTTCCTGAGTGGTTACTTCTGAACTTGCTGAAATCCCAGTAGAAAACACATCACTAGTTATAACCTCTGATGTTGATTCAGTTGTTTTTTCTTCCAAAGTTACTATAGCTGTTGTTGGATTAGTTGATGCATCTGTCTCTATTTCCACTTTGGTGGAACTTCCTTGACTTGTTGATGAAATTAGAGTACCTTGTTCAGTACTTTCTGCAGAAGAGGATGGTGTCTCAGTGGTGATGATTCCTTTGGTACTAGAGGCAACCTCCTGACTTATGTTTGTAAAAGGAGATATTGTACCATCAGTAGTGGAATGAAAGGTAGTAGCTGCTGTAGATGACTCTGTAACAGTACTTTCTGTTGCAGTGGAATGTTCCTGAGTGGTTACTTCTGAACTTGCTGAAATCCCAGTAGAAAACACATCACTAGTTATAACCTCTGATGTTGATTCAGTTGTTTTTTCTTCCAAAGTTACTATAGTTTTTGTTGGATTGGTTGATGCATCTGTCTCTATTTCAACTTTGGTGAAACTTCCTTCACTTGTTGATGAAATGAGAGTACCTTGTTCAGTACCTTCTGCAGAAGAGGATGGTGTCTCAGTGGTGATGATTCTTTTCATACTGGAGGCAATCTCCTGACTTATGTTTGTAAAAGGAGATATTGTACCATCAGTAGTGGAATGAAAGGTAGTAGCTGCTGTAGATGACTCTGTAACAGTACTTTCTGTTGCAGTGGAATGTTCCTGAGTGGTTACTTCTGAACTTGCTGAAATCCCAGTAGAAAACACATCACTAGTTATAACCTCTGATGTTGATTCAGGTGTTGTTTCTTCCAAAGTTACTACAGTTGTTGTTGGTTTGGTTGATGCATCTGTCTCTATTTCCACTTTGGTGGAACTTCCTTCACTTCTTGATGAAATGAGAGTACCTCGTTCAGTACTTTCTGTAGAAGAGGATGGTGTCTCAGTGGTGATTATTCCTTTGGTACTGGAGGCAACCTCCTGACTTATGTTTGTAAAAGGAGATATTGTACCATCAGTAGTGGAATGAAAGGTAGTAGCTGCTGTAGATGACTCTGTAACAGTACTTTCTGTTGCAGTGGAATGTTCCTGAGTGGTTACTTCTGAACTTGCTGAAATCCCAGTAGAAAACACATCACTAGTTATAACCTCTGATGTTGATTCAGGTGTTGTTTCTTCCAAAGTTACTACAGTTGTTGTTGGTATGGTTGATGCATCTGTCTCTATTTCCACTTTGGTGGAACTTCCTTCACTTGTTGATGAAATGAGAGTACCTTGTTCAGTACTTTCTGCAGAAGAGGATGGTGTCTCAGTGGTGATGATTCCTTCGGTACTGGAGGCAACCTCCTGACTTATTATTGGTAACGGAGATGTTGTTCCATCAGTAGTGGGATGAACTGTAGTACCTACTGTAGATGACTCTGTAACAGTACTTTCTGTTGCAGTGGAATGTTCCTGAGTGGTAACTTCTGAACTTGCTGAAATCCCAGTAGCATACACATCACTAGTTATAACCTCTGATGTTGATTCAGTTGTTGTTTCTTCCAAAGTTACTACAGTTGTTGCTGGTTTGTTTGATGCATCAGTCTCTATTTCCACTTTGGTGGAACTTCCTTCACTTGTTGATGAAATTAGAGTACCTTCATTAGTCCTTCCTGCAGAAGAGGATGTTGTCTCAATGGTGATGATTTTGGTACTAGAAGCCACCTCCTGACTTATTTTTGGTAAAGGAGATATTGTACCATCAGTAGTGGGATGAACTGTAGTACCTACTGTAGATGACTCTGTAACAGTACTTTCTGTTGCAGTGGAATGTTCCTGAGTGGTTACTTCTGAACTTGCTGAAATCCCAGTAGTAAAAACATCACTACTTATAACCTCTGATGTTGATTCAGGTGTTGTTTCTTCCAAAGTTACTACAGTTGTTGTTGGTTTGGTTGATGCATCAGTCTCTATTTCCACTTTGGTGGAACTTCCTTCACTTGTTGATGAAATAAGAGTACCTTCATCAGTCCTTCTTGCAGAAGAGGATTTTGTCTCAATAATGATGATCCCTTCGGTACTGGAAGCCACCTCCTGAGTTATTTTTGGTAACGGAGATATTGTACCATCAGAAGTGGGATGAACTGTAGTACCTACTGTAGATGACTCTGTAGCAGTACTTTCTGTTGCTGTGGAATGTTTCTGAGTGGTTACTTCTGAACTTGCTGAAATCCCAGTAGGAAACACATCACTAGTTACAACCTCTGATGTAGATTCAGATGTTGTTTCTTCCAAAGTTGCTAGTGTTGGTACACTTGATGCATCTGTCTCTATTTCCACTTTGGTGGAACTTTCTTCTCTTCTTGTTGACATTAGAGTACCTTCATCAGTACTTCCTGCAGAAGAGGATGTTGTCTCAGTGGTGATGATCCCTTCGGCACTGGAGGACACTTCCTGACTTATCTTTGGTAAAGGAGATATTGTACCATCAGTAGTGGGATGAACTGTAGTACCCACGGCAGATGACTCTGTAACAGTACTTTCTGTTGCTGTGGAATGCTCCTGAGTGGTTACTTCTGAACTTGCTGAAATCCCAGTAGCATAAACATCACTAGTTATAACCTCTGATGTTGATTCAGGTGTTGCTTCTTCCAAAGTTACTACAGTTGTTGTTGGTTTGGTTGATGCATCAGTTTCTATTTCCACTTTGGTGGAACTTCCTTCACTTGTTGATGAAATTAGAGTACCTTCGTCAGTACTTCCTGTAGAAGAGGATGTTGTCTCAGTGGTGATGATCCCTTCGGTACTGCGGGCCACCTCCTGACTTATCTTTGGTAAAGGAGATATTGTACCATCAGAAGTGGGATGAACTGTAGTACCTACTGTAGATGACTCTGTAACAGTACTTTCTGTTGCAGTGGAATGTTCCTGAGTGGTAACTTCTGAACTTGCTGAAATCCCAGTAGAAAACACATCACTAGTTATAACCTCTGATGTTGATTCAGGTGTTGTTTCTTCCAAAGTTACTACAGTTGTTGTTGGTATGGTTGATGCATCTGTCTCTATTTCCACTTTGGTGGAACTTCCTTGACTTGTTGATGAAATGAGAGTACCTTGTTCAGTACTTTCTGCAGAAGAGGATGGTGTCTCAGTGGTGATGATTCCTTTGGTACTGGAGGCAACCTCCTGACTTATGTTTGTAAAAGGAGATATTGTACTATCAGTAGTGGAATGAAAGGTAGTAGCTGCTGTAGATGACTCTGTAACAGTACTTTCTGTTGCAGTGGAATGTTCCTGAGTGGTTACTTCTGAACTTGCTGAAATCCCAGTAGAAAACACATCACTAGGTATAACCTCTGATGTTGATTCAGGTGTTGTTTCTTCCAAAGTTACTACAGTTGTTGTTGGTATGGTTGATGCATCTGTCTCTATTTCCACTTTGGTGGAACTTCCTTCACTTGTTGATGAAATGAGAGTACCTTGTTCAGTACTTTCTGCAGAAGAGGATGGTGTCTCAGTGGTGACGATTTCTTCGGTACTGGAGGCAACCTCCTGACTTATTATTGGTAACGGAGATGTTGTTCCATCAGTAGTGGGATGAACTGTAGTACCTACTGTAGATGACTCTGTAAGAGTACTTTCTGTTGCAGTGGAATGTTCCTGAGTGGTAACTTCTGAACTTGCTGAAATCCCAGTAGCATACACATCACTAGTTATAACCTCTGATGTTGATTCAGTTGTTGTTTCTTCCAAAGTTACTACAGTTGTTGCTGGTTTGGTTGATGCATCAGTCTCTATTTCCACTTTGGTGGAACTTCCTTCACTTGTTGATGAAATTAGAGTACCTTCATTAGTCCTTCCTGCAGAAGAGGATGTTGTCTCAATGGTGATGATTTTGGTACTAGAAGCCACCTCCTGACTTATTTTTGGTAAAGGAGATATTGTACCATCAGTAGTGGGATGAACTGTAGTACCTACTGTAGATGACTCTGTAACAGTACTTTCTGTTGCAGTGGAATGTTCCTGAGTGGTTACTTCTGAACTTGCTGAAATCCCAGTATTAAAAACATCACTACTTATAACCTCTGATGTTGATTCAGGTGTTGTTTCTTCCAAAGTTACTACAGTTGTTGTTGGTTTGGTTGATGCATCAGTCTCTATTTCCACTTTGGTGGAACTTCCTTCACTTGTTGATGAAATAAGAGTACCTTCATCAGTCCTTCTTGCAGAAGAGGATTTTGTCTCAATAATGATGATCCCTTCGGTACTGGAAGCCACCTCCTGAGTTATTTTTGGTAACGGAGATATTGTACCATCAGAAGTGGGATGAACTGTAGTACCTACTGTAGATGACTCTGTAGCAGTACTTTCTGTTGCTGTGGAATGTTCCTGAGTGGTTACTTCTGAACTTGCTGAAATCCCAGTAGGAAACACATCACTAGTTACAACCTCTGATGTAGATTCAGATGTTGTTTCTTCCAAAGTTGCTAGTGTTGGTACACTTGATGCATCTGTCTCTATTTCCACTTTGGTGGAACTTTCTTCTCTTCTTGTTGACATTAGAGTACCTTCATCAGTACTTCCTGCAGAAGAGGATTTTGTCTCAGTGGTGATGATCCCTTCGGCACTGGAGGACACTTCCTGACTTATTTTTGGTAAAGGAGATATTGTACCATCAGTAGTGGGATGAACTGAAGTACCCACGGCAGATGACTCTGTAACAGTACTTTCTGTTGCTGTGGAATGCTCCTGAGTGGTTACTTCTGAACTTGCTGAAATCCCAGTAGCATAAACATCACTAGTTATAACCTCTGATGTTAATTCAGGTGTTGCTTCTTCCAAAGTTACTACAGTTGTTGTTGGTTTGGTTGATGCATCAGTTTCTATTTCCACTTTGGTGGAACTTCCTTCACTTGTTGATGAAATTAGAGTACCTTCATCAGTACTTCCTGTAGAAGAGGATGTTGTCTCAGTGGTGATGATCCCTTCGGTACTGCGGGCCACCTCCTGACTTATCTTTGGTAAAGGAGATATTGTACCATCAGAAGTGGGATGAACTGTAGTACCTACTGTAGATGACTCTGTAACAGTACTTTCTGTTGCTGTGGAATGTTCCTGAGTGGTTACTTCTGAACTTGCTGAAATCCCAGTAGTAAAAACATCACTAGTTATAACCTCTGATGTTGATTCAGGTGTTGTTTCTTCCAAAGTTACTACAGTTGTTGTTGGTTTGGGTGATGCATCAGTCTCTATTTCCACTTTGGTGGAACTTCCTTCACTTGTTGATGAATTAAGAGTACCTTCATCAGTACTTCCTGCAGAAGAGGATTTTGTCTCAGTGGTGATGATCCCTTCGGTACTGGAAGCCACCTCCTGAGTTATTTTTGGTAACGGAGATATTGTTCCATCAGTAGTGGGATGAACTGTAGTACCTACTGCAGATGACTCTGTAACAGTCCTTTCTGTTGCAGTGGAATGTTCCCGAGTGGTTACTTCTGAACTTGCTGAAATCCCAGTAGTAAAAACATCACTAGAAAATCACTCTACATCACAACAACTTTGATGATATGAAAGTATTACAAAGGAGTAGTTTATTGTATAGGATGCATTCAATTAAGTTTCATTACATTTCATTTTTTTTTCCAGTTGGTTAACAGTCATTATAGTCAAAGGATCTGCAAGATGTCTGTCCCGAAAACAGGTCTCTTAAAGCAGCATTTTGCGTTGGGTCGCTTTTTCCACCATTTTAGCATGTGCATCGATTTTTTTACATGTATCAATCATAAACAGCAAAATAAGATACCATCCAAGTTTCACCCTGCCAAGAGCGTTAATTAGCGAGTAATTAACGATTTATGTCGATAACGAGTAAAAGTGTCCTCGACAAAGTTTTCATATCTCCAAATCCACTAGTTTGAATTCCACCAATCAGTGAATAGTATGTTTATTCATGAGCATTTTGCATTTGGTCGCTTGGTTCTACTTTTTTGACATGTCCATCAAGTTTTTTACATACATCAAATCACTTCACAGCAAATTAAGATATTAGACAAGTTTTCCCTGTCAAAAACGTTAATTGGCGAGTATTCCACATACAAAATTAATCGCATTCAGTTCTCAAACCCACTAGTTTGAATTCAACCAATCAGAGATGCAGTTTTAGTTATGAGCCGTTGCTAAAAATAGATTCAAGACTTTGCGTTGGTGAACCAGGGAGTTGTTATGCAACTCCCTGGTACAACTGCCATATACGTAGACTGTACACAAATCAAGCGTGGTGTTATATTACGTATCTGTCAATGACGTTCGTAGTGGTTAAATATTCATATTATGGGCGAGGTTTATTGGGTTCCCAACGAAAATATCTTGGAGAAAAACAAAGTTGAAAGTTGCAATTTTTTCGACTTTCATGCCACCATTTGAAGTAAAATATAAATAGATAAGCTAGTTATGCATGTCGTTATGGCATAGTGGAGTCAGTGAGGTTGAGAAAAATCATAGAAAGGGACGCAAAATGCTGCTTTAATACTGCTTATTATCAGCAAATATTATTGGGCTGCTTTCAAAAGCCTAAATTGATCAATTTAGTAAAATGGCAGTGTCCTAGGAATTGATTTGAGCCAGTAAATTTCACTAAACCACTGGCATCTTAAATGCAAGTTGGTTAAAATTATGCAATTTTTAAGCTGCTTTGCAAAATTACTCCCAGTAAATATGTCAGAACATAACATTAAAATATCAATTAAGCATTACTTAGAATTTAGATTTAAATGTAATAAAGAATGATTATATCTGTAATATAGAAGTAACTGTCCTCACAACATGCCTAACATTATGTGTAATCTTTAAACAGATCTGTATTTAAAAATTCACAACTACTGTATACAATCAGCAACTTTCTTGTTAGTGATCACTTCAATATGAAACACATGAAATGCTGTTCTAGTCACTTTGTGGCACTTCTGTAACTTTCAGGATGTGCCATTATCTGCATATACTGTACTCCTACCTCTCAATTCTGCAATGGTTATTCAAGGAAACTTTTGCATTAAACTTTTCATTGTACCAGTGTTCATTTACTGACATTCCCTTCAATATTCACAAGCATTATAGGCCTAATAAATTGAGTATTAACTGTCTTTGAAATATATGGGATGGTACAGTATTGAATACTGACATAACTATTCTTCTAATTGCAACTATACTCTACTAGTATATACTTTACCTATAGCACAGTCCTTACTAGTCCATCCCAACACACAATGACATGTGTAAGAGCCATTATGAGAAATACATGTTCCATTATGTTGACATGGCAATGATTGGCAAACATCACTGTCTGTATGATATATTAGTGGCCAAATTAATAGGGGTGTGGCCAGTGGCGTAGGAAGGATGGGGGGGGGCTGCAGACTGATGGCCGGCCTGGGGGTCTAAGGGGAGGGGGTATCCCCCTCCCCTCTGGAATTTTTTGCATTTCCAGGTGGCCTCAGATGCAATTTGGTGCAATAGAGCACACTTCAACATCCACTCCATTTTGTAAATAATTTTGCATTTTCACCTGGCCTTAAATGCAATTTGGTGCTCCAAATGAGATTTTTTTCTCATTTGGAAATGAAAAAGGGGTTTTCTGACTCGGGGAGGGAGGTAGGGGGGAGGCGGAATGATACTTCCGCCCAGGCTTGGGGCAATTACAACTGAATGTAATCGATTACAATTACGATTACTTGAGAATGTATGATTATGATTACGATTACAGCCTAAAGTTGAAGATTACGATTACATTGTAATGTAATCGTGATTACAATCACGATTACATTGTGGATACTTGCACAATCCTCTGCATATCTGTTTAATATAACTCTCTGCTGGGAAATAGGGCAATGGAATAGGGCAAAGGAAGGGCATTTACAGTAAATACGGACAAAATTGTGGAAGTATATCTACAAGTCCAGTAACAAATACAATTTAAACAGACAAATTAAACAGACAACCAGTTGTGTATGCAAAAGGATTGTGAACGCTGAGAGGCAGTATTGAACAGAATAATTCAGGTGATAAAAAATCCTTGAATATGGCGATCACATCCCCAGTACTTCTTAGTATAAGTTTATTGTGCTAGAGAATTCTAGAAGCAGGAACACTTCTTTGGTCACACTAAAAGCCAATAGTATGAACTAGTTTTAATCATTCTACTAATTTTGCCCTTCTCATTCAAATTTCACTGTAATCATTAATGTAATACGATTACGATTACTTTGCCCTTGTAATCGATTACGATTACGTAATTTTCACAAAAGTAATCGATTACGATTAATACGATTACTTCAAAAAGTGTAATCGATTGTAATCTATTACAATTACTGATTACGATTACCCAAGCCTGCTTCGGCGGAAGTTCCGCCCCCCATATTTTTCACATACATTAACAAAGCCCCCCCCCCCACCCCCGGTTCCTACGCTCTTGGGTGTGGCAACCTAACGTTCACAGTCTTGACTCAAAGACAGATCATGCTATTCCAAAAATTGACTTGCGGTTTCAAAATCCTGTGATTGGAAAAAAGTGGAAATGACTTTTTAAGTTTCTCTAACACAGACTTGCGTTTTCTGATAAGTTTAAATGGGCTAACTTCTTACAGGGCCAGCAGAATTCATATCACTTGGGTTTTGGCACAATTAGGAGGTTTTGCGGTATCACAAGGTTTCTGAAGGAGTGGACAGGGGAGGGGAATTGTGGGAGCAAACTCCATCCCCTGCTCCACTCATTTCCGTCTGGTGTGACCATTACTGCATCTTGATTGGACATTTGGTTTACAAGTTTGGAAGCGTGAGCTGAGATTATATTTGTTAGTGAATCTTTCCATACATTAACAAAGCTGAATAAGGAAAAAAGACACTATGTATAAATATGCAGGTAAATACAACATTAGCTACAGGTATCTATATATTTCAAAATAAAACTGTTAGCAAACTGCTTATCCACTAGAGAGACTGTGTAAGGGAAGTTGGCCTGACTTTTCGATCCTAGCAGGACGTACCATCTTCAAAGGCTAAATGACAAAAACACGCACAGATACAGACAGGTTAATGAGCATGGTGAAAACAAAGAGATAGATGTAAGGGGATTAGTAGACAAGGGATGGAGAGAAGAAAGAAAGAAACCAACAGGGAAGAGGAGAGCTACCTCTCATAGAAATCGCATAGACGTTCAGACACTTACAATGAGTTTATTGGATAGGCCTAATTCTGGTGGGGGGTATTTTAGGGAAGTATTTTATGGTCTTTCATAGTTTTTGCTACTGTTATAGTGATGAAAAACATGTGGTATGTTTATCTCATCTTTAAACCAAACTCTGGTTGTAATGACGAGAGAGCAAACAAGTTCACTGTTGCCCATTGACACAGGAATTGGTTTCAAATTTATGGGGTTTATTTTGTCACTTACGGTGATCAGTGCATTCCAGGTACTAAGTTTTACTGTGACTGCTTAGGCCTACTGTGAAGTGTGAGTTACTAATTTTGTTCTCTGTCAATGATCCTTACCTTTAATTAATAATGTAGAAGATGGGAAAAGTGACAAAGGTGCACTTGAAACAAACCGCTACCTAATGACAGTGAATCAAGAAGCGCCTTTCATCGAAAGGTATATATGCTGGCTTACCATTCCTTATTAATGAACAATGAGCGCACCTGTCGGTGTCACGGATACATATACTGTATAGCCTACAAGTTGTAGAGTACACTATGTACTGGATGGATGGACAAGGCACAATAGAAGAGATGTTGACAGGTTGGTTGTATGTGTAGAACTGAACTGTATTTCCTCCAACACTGCACTGTATAAAGCAGTGCAGTGCACCAGCTGCAAGGCATACCATACAAATATTAGCATAACAATAAAGGGTAAGTGCACATAACAATAACACCAATAAGATGGCATGTAGTATAAGTCTTACACTACATACCATACCCTACAAAGTAACGTTTTACACGTGATTGTTAATTTAATGTTTGTCGTCTGCTACTGGCTGTCACTTGATCTGTAGTTGTTTGGATTTGAGATGAGTTACTGTAAATGTGAAGTGCGACCTCATTTTTTTGGCGTAATTTACTGCATGCTTCATAATGTCGCAAATAGTGTACAGTATTGAACAGTACATAATTTGTTAGGATACCATTAGTATGGGTTCCGCAAAACCTGTCCTATGCTTTGTACTGGTAACACGAACGAACGAGGAAAGAACTTAGTAGGCCTACTACAGCTTCTCAATACTACAAGGTGCTATCTAGTCGCAAGATGGTGAAATTCAATCCTGAAACGAAGCGAAGAATCTATAATGTTGTCAACGTCGCCAAGTTATCTTTCCATTTTGGGTTCATCCCTCTAATTTTATATCTTGGTAAGTCACATTTCTGGCGGTAGGCTAGGCCTAAGTATATGTACGCCTAGACCTAGCCTAAGTCACAGGGTTTCAGTTATTCTCCGCACACGGTACTTACCGCTAAAAAAATTCTTTTCCACTTACATGTGCACTATATTTTTCTTCAATTTTAGGATACCAAATACAGGATTATGAAAATAGCTTGAGAAAGTATCAAAGAAAACCAATTAGGATGGTTAGGCTGAGTTCATGTCAGGAAAGTTTAATAAGCTGCTTAGCACTTGTAGGGTCCTAGCTTATTTATCCTATCATTGACCAGTCTATTGTACTTGCTGGCATTAATTAGACTATTCTGGTCACTGTTTGTTCTAGTCCACTGAGGATAGCCATCTATGGCATTGTTGGTATTCTGTCTATTGTTTACACTGTAAGTTGAGTTATGTTTGGAAGTTGTTATAGCCAGGTCAATTGAAGAGTACCCAGGTGCACACACTCTGGTGTGATCACATGTTATACAGGTGTAGATGTTTGTGAGAGATGGAATGACCTAGTGGGAGTGTCAGTGGTCTTCCACCTACCAATAGGATTGTATTATACTAGGGTGTTGGTTTATGTTAGTGTTAATTTGTTATGTATGTTGGAGATTAGGGTTGGGCGATATTTGCTTTTTAATGTGACAATAAATAGTTCAAAAATCATCGCAATATTTCGATAATTTTTTCTTGTTGTTTTTAGTGTGTTCGCGAACACACTAAAAACAACTGCCGATTTCCATCGGTGTGTTTGCGCATCAAACACACCGAGCATACTGGCGTGGGGTCCAGGGGCCCACTTAGAGCCCCGGTGAGGTCAAGGGTGAATCCCTTGTGGGGGTCCAGGGGGCGAAGGCCCCCGGAAAAGTTAAGTATTTTTGCGTGTCTGGCGATAAAAAATTCGCAATTGAGAATTCAAAATACTGACTAACTTTTTTTAATATAAATTGTCACAAAACTGATGAAAGTTTTAAAATGACAAGTTAGAGTAGCTATATTTTGTGATTAAATAAAAAGAGATTTAATCTATCTTACAACCTTTATAAAGTTTAACTTACAAAACTCTCGATATTATGAAACAAACTACGTTAGACGGCCTAGCAATCAGTTTACAACTGCAGTGTTTACCCTACTTAAATATCACAGTAGGCTACATGTGCTTCAAATTTTCCCAGGTACCTTGCCCAACAACCCCCCTGTCTCAGCTGTCTAACACCTGTTTGTTAACATTTTTGGCACGGTTCCAAAAAACTTTTCATGGAGAAAACTATATTGGCTCCACTCTAGAATTAAGGTCAGTCAGTAAATGATCGGTAAAGTTATGCGAAATATTATCTAAGACGTTCAAGCAGGGTTATAGCTAGGAGATTGTGAGTGCTGGTTAAATAAATTTGCGAAGCGTAGCGAGCGAAGCTCTCGCATCTCACGGCCGGGGGTCCAGGGGCCCGCTTAAGGGCCCCTGGTGGGGTCCAGGGGCAACGCCCCGGTGGGGTCGAGGGTATTTTGGTAAATAACAGAAAAAGGTGACGTTATTATCATGTTTTACGGCAAGGGAAAGATAAATTTGTTACTTTTGTTGTATTTCACAAGCATTTTACTATTTTTTTGTGCCGGCCAGTGGACTGTTTATTCACTTCCAATGCTGGCCGGCAGGCGTGAGTGGTGGTTACCACCGGCCGCCGCCGGCCGACGTGGCTATAACCCTGCGTTCAAGGAAAGTATAAGTAAATATTCCCGTAACATTAAGGTAAGTAAAACACACCTCAAGCCAACCGACTCCTCTGCATGAACAAAACAATCTTTTCCCCATGATACACGAGGCAGAGTCTAGCTATATACCATACAGACATAGCACGATATCAAGGCCCCAATAGCTACAGTATGGCCATCTTTATGAAAGTAAACCTTCTAATCCCATGTTTTAGGCCACTAGGCATGATTAACTTAAATGCTAAAAATTGTTTGTTTCCATGTCCTTGTGGAAAACGTCGACTTCGCAAAATACAATTTGTTGTGTTTTTGTTGTTACGTGAGATCCGCAACCTACGAAGTGGTTAGGCTATTTACTATACACTTAACTATGGTAGGATATTAATTTTTCCTTTTTTTGGAAATTCTAGAAAATACTTTCTTTTCCCCCCGCTTAAAACCAGATGTGGTCTTCTGGTTTATTCATAAATGGGTGAACTAGGAGCCTTGTTTACATGACATTTGTTGCATTTAGCACGATATGCAAGTTTCGCGTGAATTTTTCGAAAGTATTTTGCTCGATCTTTCGTAAAATTAGAAAGGTGTACCAACTTACTTTTTGTACACAATTGGTTATTTCTCTACTGATTTTCAGAAGTATGTTCTCTATACAGTCAATGTTGTAAAGGACTGGTTTTTAAGAAGAACTTTGAAAAGTCAGTTAATGAAGTTGATAAACTTTATTTCTTTTCAACTTTCTTAACCATGGAATGCTAGAATAACATTTACATGTAAAACAGAATTTTTTTTTTTTATTTATTTCTAAATTTCTTTCACAAGAAATTATTGTCATTTGTTCAATCCTCTAAAAATATCATCTTGGAAAAAAAATTATCGCGATAATAATAATTTTCGATATATCGCCCAACCCTATTGGAGATGATGTTACAAGAGGATAATACAAACCAGAGCTCCTCCAGCATCCAAGCTGTCAACTTGTCTAGTGTCATTCTTTGTTGGTCCGTTGCATGTGTTTTAGTTTGTTCTGTTACTGCTCGGTCACTACACACTTACTGGAGGCATGGGTGTGAGTAATTAGGGAATTACGTAAAGAAGTATGTGGCGGTCGGCATAGAAAGGCAAAGGGAGGCCCGTGTAATGAGGATTTAGTATTAGCTATAAAGTATTAAAATTGTTAAAAATTATATGAAAAAGATACTCCCTAAAGGATGAAACTTAGCGAGACCAAATTGTTATGGCAGCTCACCTTTTCACCTTAACGCCAAAGTTATCGAAGCAGTAGACTTCTGTAAACTTGTGTTGTTATCAGCATGTGCCTAGGTCTATGTTTTTTTTTGTAAACTTGTCTGATATACTGAACATTTATTCATTTATTTATTTATTCTCTCTTTATTTCCGCAAGATGATAATACAAAATATACATAGAAGATAGTACAAAAGCATCAACATGTTGAAGTATGCATACATACAGTCATCACAAGAACAATCTTATTTACAATGTAATTATCACTGTGGGGGAGACCTGGCAGAAGCAATGCTTATATAAATTCCAGGCCACCCTCTTTACTTAATTAATTAATTTACTTATTGGGTCAACCCATGCCAAATCAACAGATTTTTGGGTCGATTCCACGTCGACCCTCTCAGAATCGCCTGAAATTGATATGGTGTCTTGCCATATGTCTCAAAGGATGAAATTGGGCAAAAAAAAAATTTTAAAAATTTTCGTTGCTAGGATACGGCCCCACCTAGCAACCAAATCCAGATTGCATTTTAAGAGCACTTAATTTGTGTCAAGTTTGGAGGCATTTTTTGCATAAATGTAAAGTATTTTATGTCTGATATTGCAGATATTGTGGAAGACATGTGGCCAGTCTTCGAATTTAGCTAATTTTGAGGAAAATTTACGGTCTCAATTTTTCGTAACAATTAAAATGGCAGAAAATGAGATAGGGGTCTTTTCTGGCCCTACTTTTGAGTGTGCTCTATATTCACAAGCAGAGGCATGTTTGAGTTTTAATTTCCATAGGATCCTTGTCCAGTGGTAGTTGTACGGGAAAAGTGCAAAAAAAAAGTCAAGCGGGTCGTACGTTTTACGAACAGCGCCCTCAAACTTAAGAAATCTCACTTCTGGCCCTAATTGGGGGTCCATTTTGGGCCTGTGGGTATTTTTGATTTTTTTTTTAAATAGCATTTTTCAGGAGCGTATTGACCCTATTTTTAAAAACTCAAGTCAAAAAGTTGTGTATTTTGTGTTATCTACTCAAATTTACGACTCGAAAATTGCGAAAATCACTTCGTTCATATGTATGAAAATGCTTGCACAAGCCGATTTGAGTAATTCAAATGACAACAACTTCTTAGCATTAGCATACAGGTGCTTAACAATTAGGAGGGTGGTCCACTAGCATAAGGACTACAAATAAACTGCATTTTCAGGGTCATATGCCCAACGATGCCTGTGAACAGCGCCCTCAAACATCACATTTTACCAATATTTTGGGCATTTCAAGGTCAAATTTGGTCACAATTGAAAGTTTTTTTGGGGGTTTTTAATACAAAACTAGTAAGATATGTATAGTTATGATGCAAAGAATGAGCTAAAACATCTCTTATATTAGTTATTAATGCTCTGATGAGCAGCTTAAAGTGGCGTATGAGAGTTACATCAGCTCTACAGAAACATGCTTGCGAGGGCAAACAGTGGTAACATTGTATCTTCATTCAAGGAGATGTTAAACAACATTAGAAATTATTGAAATGTATTTATTACAAGTGTTCTGTCTAATACTCTTTGACTCCCTCTCACCCCCCCCCCCACACCTTCCCCATAGTGCACTATGCAGATTTGTGTGCACTATATATGTGTGTACATGTTCAGTACAGTGTTATTTTACACCAAGTACTATTAAACACACACTGTTCAAAATCATGTACAGTATACACACTGTACATGTATGTACTGGTTAAACATTCCTTTTAACTTATTAAAAGTCTTTTAATTTAGTGAATTAGCAAAAGCATACACTACATTGCAAATATTTAAAAAGACATTGAAATATGCACAGTATGCACTATGCAGTGTGCACTATATATGTGTGTACATGTTCAGTACATTGTTATTTTTCACCAAGCACTTTAAAATTTAAACACTGTCCAAAATCATGTACAGTATACACACTTCACATTTATGTACTGGTTAAACATTCCTTTTAAATTATTGAATTAGCAAAAGCATGTACACTACATTGCAAATATTTAAAATGACATTGAAATATGCACAGTATTGAGGAATGACCAGTACACAGTGTGTACTGTACATGATTGTGGACAGTGTGTATTTATTTGCTTGGTGTAAAATAACACTGTACTGAACATGTACACACATATATAGTGCACACTGTATGTATGCACTGGGTCACATTCATTTTCTATTCTGATATAGGGTTGGGTAGAGGATGTGGGTGGGAGGGGGGAGTTACATGCATACAGACAATTTGAAGCAGAAGATTACCATACCAAAAAATTCAGTATGTATCTTGAATGCATGTTTATGCAGTCTCTATGCAGTAAAAGTCAGTCACATACTGTATGTATACAAATCTGCATAGTGCACTATGGGGAAGGTGTGGGGGGGGGGTGAGAGGGAGTCAAAGAGTATTAGACAGAACACTTTTAATAAGTACATTTCAATAGTTTCTAATGTTGTTTAAAATCTCCTTGAATGAAGATACATCGTTACCACTGTTTGCCCTCGCAAGCATGTTTCTGTAGAGCTGATGTAACTCTCATATACGCCACTTTAAGCTGCTCATCGGAGCATAAATAACTAATATAAAAGATGTTTTAGCTCATTCTTTGCATCATAACTATACATATCTTACTAGTTTTGTATTAAAAACCAAAAATAAAACTTTTAATTGTGACCAAATTTGACCTTGAAATGCCCAAAATAGCCCAAAATATTGGTAAAATGTGATGTTTGAGGGCGCTGTTCACAGGCATCGTTGGGCATATGACCCTGAAAATGCAGTTTATTTGTAGTCCTTATGCTAGTGGACCACCCTCTCAATTGTTAAGCACCTGTATGCTAATGCTAAGAAGTTGTTGTCATTTGAATTACTCAAATCGGCTTGTGCAAGCATTTTCATACATATGAACGAAGTGATTTTCGCAATTTTCGAGTCGTAAATTTGAGTAGATAACACAAAATACACAACTTTTTGACTTGAGTTTTTAAAAATAGGGTCAATATGCTCCTGAAAAATGCTATTTAAAAAAAATTAAAAAATACCCACAGGCCCAAAATGGACCCCCAATTTGGGCCAGAAGTGAGATTTCTTAAGTTTGAGGGCGCTGTTCGTAAAACGTACGATCCGCTTGACTTTTTTTTTGCACTTTTCCCGTACAACTACCACTGGACAAGGATCCTATGGAAATTAAAACTCAAACATGCCTTTGCTTGTGAATATAGAGCACACTCAAAGTAGGGCCAGAAAAGATCCCTATCTCATTTTCTGCAATTTTAATTACTTGTTACGAAAAATTGAGACCAAAAATTTTCCTCAAAATTAGCTAAATTCGAAGACTGGCCACATGTCTTCCACAATATTTGCAATATCAGACATAAAATATGCAAAAGATGCCTCCAAACTTGACACAAATTTAGGGCTCTTAAAATGCAATCTGGATTTGGTTGCTAGGCGGGGCCGTATCCTAGCAACGAAAAAGTTTTGATTTTTTTTTGTGCCCAATTTCATCCTTTGAGACATATGGCAAGACACCATATCAATTTCAGGCGATTCTGAGAGGGTCGACGTGGAGGCCACTGTTGATTTGGCATGGATTGACCCTTATATAAATTCCAGGCCACCCTCTTTACTTAATTAATTAATTTACTTATTACTTAACTTTAACTTATGTAAATCCCACCCACCCCACCACATAAAAAGAAGCAGGGAGAAAAAATAAAAAAGAAAGGAACAGCACTTATCTAACAAATGATTTTTTAAAGCCAATTTAAAGGAAGTCAAAGAGGGTTGGGTACGTAAGTTGACATCTAGAGAATTCCAGAACATGGGGCCACTGATGCGGATTGTCTTTTGATAAGAAGAAGAACGACATAATCTATGAAAATAATTGTCCCTATTTCATGTATCATAATGGTGAACATTGCCTGCCTTGATGAAAAAAGAGCTAAAATTAGGTGGAAGTAAATTGTGATTAAATTTGTACATACTGTAAAGATGCCTAATTGGTAGTGGTATAAGTTGAAAATGCTAAGTATATATCCGGTTGTCTTTGAAAAAAGGTGCAGTGTGATCACGGTACAGAACATTGTTGATACATCGTACGGCACGCTTCGGGAGGATGAATAGGCGATTAACAATAGATGGGTGCGAGTTAGCCCAGACAATTGCACAATAGTTTAAGTGTGGTAAAACAAGGGTGTTATATATACTGTATAATATTTGTACAACACAATTTTCATAACCTACCACACACATCAAATTACAGCACACACAGTGGCGGAGATTTCTTGTCAGAAGTGGGGGGGTTGCGGGCCATTGATGAAATAAAAAGTCATAACTGCTGGCTCACTATCTAAGTGGAGCGCCACCATAAGTTGGCGTGAAGTGCGCAAGAATTTTTTGGCAAATATTGCCTCCCAGATTGCAGTAAATGGCACTGCCCAGGCCTTGAAAAGCTGCATTTAACCAGTGGCGTATGCAGGATTTTCTAACCCGGGGGGGGGGGGGCGCGTATTAATATCTAAGCGGAGCGCCACCATTGGTTGGCACGCAGCGTACAAGCAAATTTCTGGTTTTGGTACCCCCAGATCACCGGAAATGGCACTTCTCGGGCTTGAAACTGACCAACCATATGTACACTTTTGCCTGAGAACCAAGTTTTTTCCAAATACTTTTTTTCTCATCTATAACCTTTTTGAAGATTGTCACCAGTCACACATCATGTTTGACTTCATCACATATCCTGTGGATCATTGCTTTTGTAGGTGATTCTTCATCGCGGCCCACAATATCCGTCAGCCCCACTGTTCAGAATTTGAAAATTCACAATTCTCGTGAATAAATTCACTTCAAAACATACCCATAATGTTGCACAAAATATCATCTATGGACAACCGATATAGAAAAACCTTCTTCAAACCCTAACAGACGGGTCAAAATTGCACAAGTATGATGAAGTATGATGAAGAATGTTGGTTAGGGAATTTTCGAAAATTCAGACAGCTACTAAAAAATTTTGTTGAAGGAAATAAAAATATACCAGATATTTCCGAAACCGAACACTACACACATCGACAGTTTTGAGCATGGGCGCAGATCAGTCTTGGATAATGGTGGGGACGCGTGTCTGTTCTATGACACTATCTAAGCGGAGCGCGACCATGGGTTTGCGCGTAGCGTGGGATTTATTTTGGGCAAATATACCTCCCAGATCGCCGGAAATAACACTTCCCAGACCTAATGATGCTCCTAAACCTCCTTAAGTTTTAGATCTCATGGCTTAGAAATTTAGTTTGGAGAAATACATGGGCGTCTGCAGAAAGAAAATCGGGACAAATAATCCAAGTAGACTTATGTATATACGATGGGTCTGGGGTCCTCTCCCAGAAAACAAATATAGACTGCCTCAAATGCGATTTCCGTCCTATATTTAACAACTGTGGATAAAATACAATAAAATGAGAACTGCTGCATGTCATTTGCACAATGCTGGATCAAACTGCGCCAAAGTTCAATACAGGGGAACTTGAAATGCAGCTATTGGTCAAGACAAATTGGTGGGGCCACGGTATATCATGTCCCCACTACTGAAAAAGTTGGTAGGGACGCGTCCCGCTGTCCTCACCAGGATCTGCGCCCATGGTTTGGAGGCTGTTTATCGTGGAACGCCATTTCATGCTCACTGATATGATGTGATATCTGCTGTTTGCTTTACAAATTCGAATAATTTTGTCACTGTTCCTCTTCCCGTTTTCTTGCCGTATTTTCTACTCCATCCTTTTCTCTCTTTCTTCTTTTTCTTTTCCTTCCTTCACCTCGTTGAAGTTGGCAAGTGTATACAGTTCCAAAGCTATTCAACAGCAACAAAACGTTATTTTGTATGTCTGTTGTGGGGTGAAGTTACAGTAGCGCTATGAGTTACAAGTTCCAATGCGCAAGGTGGGGGAAAGGGGCTAGAAATAATGTGTGGGTCAATTCTAACTCGGTTTTCGGTCATTAATTGTTGATGTAGCCTACCAGGTAAAAGGTTGAAATGACTTTAACAGTTTCAAATTTAATAATTTGATTTATTATGCCATTTGGAGCACATAAAATAGGCTATAACAGAACATTACTGGCAAAAACTAGGGGGGTTGATTGTGTGGGTCAACCCCCTCTTCAAAAAGCGGGGGGGGGGGGTTAAAACCCCCCAACCCCCCCTGTTTCTCCGCCACTGGCACACACAGTACTAATAACATTCAAGGAATCTTTGGGAGTGATTTAATATCATCCTGTGATATCTTCATGTTTTTCTTTTCTTCTTCTTTTTTCTACTCTGCAGGACTGAAGAAAGGAGGGGAGCCCGGAATGCCAGAGCCAAACCTGCTTAGTTTACTTTGGGCTTAAATGAGAGCAATCGAAGCGTTGGATGATTCACAGGTGGTCGCATCTTACATAGGCCTGTGATGTGATGAGCAAAGAAGCTGGTACCATGGTAACATCTTAACCAATCCCTCCTGTATCATTTCTGCAGTGGAAAAATCATAGACTTCATCCAAGTGGCACGCCCTATGTGAATAATGTCAAGAACCTTCAGAAGATTATCATTTTTATTTAGCTCTACAGCCCTGTTAGCGTGTGATGATGATGATGACGATGTCCGATCACAGAAGGCAATGATTGGGTTCTTAGGTTGAATTTCTTTACAGTTTTTGAAAATAATAAATACTCTGCAATTTGGGTTCCAAATTGTTTTGGGATGGGATGGCAGGGAGGGTATAAAAATAGTTGCATTTTAATCAGCGTGATTTATGTGTAAATTATCTCTATTTGTGCAAATTGTTTTTACGGGTATTAATCCGTATAGCTACAGTGTGCATGACATGCAAAGATCTATGTACAGTATCCTATTAAGAATGGCAGAGTGCTATCCTATGGAACCTGTGTTTTAAAGAAAAGGCATGCCTCGGTAATGTGCTCTTTATTTTTCTTTGCTGGGAAGTTTTGAGCATGTGTCATTATTCTGAGGTTCTGAAAGATCCCTTAATAGGGGATGTACCGTAACACTGCCTGTCATTACATATCACAAGAAGAGCAGCTATCATTGGTTAAGTCACATTCCTTGTTTTAAAGCAAAAGTATTAAAGTGATTGAAAATGCACCTACAATCAAAAATATTCCGCAAATATTAAATTAACATTATAGTGAGAGTATGTTAATTGTTAGGAGTAACATGAAGTTACTTTTTTAGGAATCGTTAAGGGTTTAAAAAATGTAATTTAAAAACAAAGCTCAAAATTGTATAACAGGAACAGTGCTATTCCATATACCAGGGTTAATTAATTTTCGGCTAGGACCAGATAGAAACTGGTTGGAGAAGACGACAAGAAAGAGTGAAATTTTAACTATACCTACAGTACAGTAGATTGTTCAATATGCAGGTTCAATGTGCAGGTTCAATGCGCAGGTTCAATGCGCAGGGTATCCAGCCGATTGCATGCTAGTGCTTATGGCCTTGAAAGGTCTGCACATGTAGGGAAAGTTTTCTGCTTGATTTTCCTTTGGAGGGCCAGTTTGAAATATTTTGTGGGCCAGATTTGGCCCACAGGCTACATGAATAATGCGTACCCTGCTATATGCAGTAAACAAGGTTCATAAAGATTGATCTGTCTATTCATTTGTTCATAACATTTGGCCTTATTTGGATTACAGCTGAGAGAAATTCTGATAAGAACAGCTGGAAAATTCCATCCTTTAGATAAATATATCGCTGTATGCATTTAGGCAGCGTGTTGATCTTGGTATGCAATAAGTCATATAAATAAACAATAAATTGCATGATTCTAATGTTCGTTTGAATCTTGAGGAGCCTCAGATGTTGAGAAGGGTCAAAATTTTAACAATTAATAACAACCTGAATAGATAGCAGTCTTTCTAATGTCTACTAATGATCATATCAAAATAAATTCTGTGCCAAAAGTCGTCCTTACGACTTGAGGAAGGTTGTTGATGACACAGACAAGTCCACTGATGTCTTGAGAAAGTCCTTTGATGATAAGTGAATTCCATATGTATTACTAATAATCATCATTAAGAGACTGGCAATTTTTTTCCATGTGGTATGTTACAGTTATGTTACTCTTATTACAATTAACAGTGAACTGAATTAAAACATTTTCATTTCTGGTTGCTCTTTTTTGAAAGTGAATTATTATGTCATCTTCTAAATACCATACACCCTCTCCAAGTCTCCATACACCCACCCACCCATACACCCTCTCCATCATCAGCTTTGCCTTAAGTGAGTTTACAGTATCTAGTTTGTTGGTATTTAGTTGCTTGCTCTAGTAGTGTTGGAGTTATTATTATTATTACACCAGTGGTTATATAGCGCAAAATCCCAGGGTTCAATGCGCTTAACCAAACAAATACATATATACAATTGAATACACTTAACCATAGGTTTGTTTGAAATAAAACGTCTTTAACGCTGATCTGAAAGTGCTGATAGAGGTTAGGCTTCGTATTTCTGATTGTAACTTGTTCCACAACAACGTTGTGACATGGCTAAAAGCTTGCTCCCGCACTCGATGGTTTGATCTACGAGTTGTGAGAGCAGGACTTTCAGAGGATGAGAGAAGGATTATGGATATGAAATATTTCCTGCAAGTTAACTGTGCAAGTAAATACCAATAATTCTCTAAGTTAACTTTATGGAATTTGAAAGCATCAGAGGGGACAATTTTTACACAGTCACAAATATGCATTGCTTGCATCAGCTACAGGGGTTGGGGGGGGGGGGCAGTAGAGGAACAGGGTCTGATTACACCTCTAGAGCACCTAGTGGTACATCAATAGTATATAACATGCAAATTCCCGTTCCCTCCCTTTGTAGCTATAAGGAATTATGATTTTGTTTGCCAGAACCAAGCATTAGGGTTGAATTACTGACATAAATTATTGGTCTTTCTAATCTTCCTCTTATTTCTAATTTCTTTATTGCTTGTTCGTATCATATTGCAAATTTCAATGGACTACAGAATCCATACCAGTGTAATAACGCCAGTAGTGTGGGTGTGTGATAAATTACAGTTTTTCACACCAAAAAGGTTGGAATTCCCGTAAAAGCTGCAGTTTAAGTCAAATGTCAACAAACATAAGCAACATCCCCGACTCTCAGATAACGTCAAAGTTTTATTGGCTTTCTGCCTTTATGTTGCACATTTGCTCTACAATTTCATCATAACATTTGAAATGGGAATAACCAGAGGGTGGAACTTGGAGTGGAATGTTGTATGTGGTTAGAGAATACAAAAAAGCATCCGTATTTCCAGTGAACAGGTAGCAGTAACGCCCTTTTGTGTTCCAAACTACGGCTTTTGACCGCTCATGACCTCACCGTCATTCGTGGCGCTCATTTCCTAGATAACTTTAGAAGTTTTGAACATTGGAGTCACAGCATGATAATTATGGAGCATTTTAGTAGCTTAGCAACCAGTGAACAAGAATGGATTTATAAATGTTGATACACACTACAAAGGTCAATTGACTGATGTAGAGCCGTAGTAAACTTCATTACATTTTACCATGTGTCATTTATAGGCCTAACACATTTCTTTGATGTGTACATTGAAACGATAAAAAAAATTACGGAGCAAGAATTCTCAACTCGATAAGAAACGACTGCCCTAGTGTAATCGCGCAAAATCATTCCCGAGGGAAAGGTATATAACCTCACCCCACATCAGGTATCCTACCGAATAAAACACACGAGTGGGAATTTTTCGCGATACTTTGAAGGTATCTTGCACTTTATAAGATGAATTGATAAGCAGTGACTGCCGTATAGCCCAAAAGAAAGCCCGTAACTAGGGGTTCGATTTTTGTGTTGGGATTGGGCATGAATGTTCAATTGTTGGCAGATATCCGTCCTGGAGTGGGGGGTCTAAAGGGGTCCTTTCCCCTATAATATCATTTAAACTACATCTGTGTCATACAAGTTTGAAGGTCGCTAGTGCATGTATTTAACTTTGCGTGTGTCCCCACCCCCCCCCCCATGGTTACGTCCCTGAACATGGGTACATGTACTTGTCAACAGGACTTAACAAAAAATACATTTCACCCCTTCGCCTTCATTACGCTCCTCCAGCAACTATTTAAGCGAGACCAAAGGTGACGGCGATCTTATTAAAATAGAAAAGTCGAACGAAACTTGATATGGACCAGCCCGAGTAGGTCAAGTTACGCGGACTTCTACAAATAGAGGGCGCACATGGACTAGCTGTTAGACTTAATTGTTATTTTATTGTCCTTCCATATTGCGCTTGAAGTGTTCATTGCTTTGTGGTTATATTCTAACCTACAACTTCCGTTAACATCGGCTGATAATCAGGCATGAGTGAGGGTGGAAGGGACGTTTTGTGCTCTTTTCATTAATAGAAGTGACATGCATTTAGTTAATGATAAGTACACTCTTCCATTTACGTAACAAAAATGCAGCGCCCTGTTGTTATAATCGATGACTTAAGACAACTGTTATTGAAAAGTACCATTTTGTTGTACAATTGAAAAGTAATAATATAGTAAAACAAGTACCGAGTTGTTGCTTTAAATACTGCGTTTGCCATACAGAATGCACAGAGGGTCCACTTTTGATGTGATTTTGCGGCTCTCTTCCTCAAATCAAACTCGCATGTCCCACTACCCTTCGAATTTTAAGGTTAATTAAACATGAATATCGAAAAGGAACATGTTTCGAGACTTGTGGTATCCGCTCCGCCTTCCCACTCCTCCCCCAAGAAACCTTTCCACCCCCCCCCCCCCATTAAAGTTATTGATTTCAAGTTTAAACATCCTTCTTCCTTGAAAGTCGATATGCAAACCTTTCTGCGGTGTAATATATGTATGCTGTGGGTTTACAAGTATGTGTGGTGTAGGCCTACTTTGGAAACCATATAAGAAAAAGTGAAAGGCTGTAACCGTAATGTCTGTTAAATGTTATCTATATGTTCAAACGGAGAACCTACTCCCCGCACAGGCGATGACAGACCCACAGCAGTAAGTCCCCCGTAGAGAAGAATGTCCTTGGGTTTCATCTGCTGAGAGATGTACAATCTACTTCATTATCCATCGGCATTGGCGTAGGAAGGTACTTTTGAGTGGGGGGCTGAAGACTGATGGCCGGCCTGGGGGAGGGGTCTAAAGGGAGGGGGTGTCCCCCTCCCCTTTGGAATTTTTTTGCATTTCCAGGTGGCCTCAGATGCAATTTGGTGCAATATAGCACACTTCAACACCCACTCCATTTTGTAAAGAATTTTGCATTTTCACCTGGCCTTAGATGCAATTTGGTGCTCCAAATGAGATTTTTTTCTCATTTGGAAATGAAAAAGGGGTTTTCTGACTTGCGGAGCGGGGGGGGGGCGGAACGATACTTCCGCCCCCCATATTTTTCACTGGGGGGGGCTGGCGCCCCCCCAGCCCCCCGGTTCCTACGCCCTTGTCCATCGGGTCATTTTCATTGCCCCTTCACCGCGGTGATGATCCCTGTTTTTTTCCTTCTAATTCCTGTGAGATTATTGCTTTTATAACTATACTGTCACAATACATGTTTCAGAGAATTGCCAGTCTGAGTTTAAAGGTGGCGTCTCGTACAGACTTTTGAATCCTTTCAGTCGATCAAGGAATTGAAGTCACTTGTCGTCAAAATGCATATCGTCAGGTACGATCACTAAACAATAGACGTCGTGCGCGTACAGGGCTTCACGTAGAACATGTACAGGTTACTCAGACTAATTGTCTGGTCTGAAATTGGCAAACTCCCCCCCCCCCCTCCACCCCAGGAGAAGCTAAAGGCGCGCATTCCATGCTATAATCAGCTAAGCATATTTTGCTGGAACAAACTAAGGTGCACTGCACTGGATAAGCCAGAACCGTTTATTCAGCCGTCCTGTAACGTCCAGAGACGGACGGCTCTGTGGAAATCTACTATGGGGGTTTCAAATGGAACACTTGTATGTCGGCCTATATGTTCATCTCTCTGAAACGTAATGGATACTTAATACATTAACGAGTATCGGCCTGGAACGCAGTTATTTTACTTGATTTTGAGAACCATGAGAGACCGACTGGTTTATAACATTTTTATTTTACTTTTATATTTTACAATTTAGACGAAATTGATTGGCGAAACCCACTTCACTTTAGCCGGCCATGGCTAAGTAACAAACAACTTGAACAATTGCCAAATGCAAATCAAGAACAAAACAAATACTATATCCTGTTTTTAGCCTTATAATGATGGATTCGATGAGATAGATATACAGAAAGAAAAACGAATTCCTGATCGTCAAAAGCGGTTCCCCAGCGATTAACGTTTGTAGTCTTAGCCCTCGAGTGTCCCTATATCAACCTTCCCAGCACCATTGAGGGTTTATTCTTGATGAGTTGGCCATCTGTCTTATTCGCAGTTTGGAAACATTGACGCTGCCCTTCAGTTTTCCTGGTATCCATTAACACGTATAACATAATTCGACACATCACAAATAATGTCCTGTATTTGCCGACAAGTTGTTAGGATATATACAATAAGTTTTAATCTAGAATTTGGCAGTGACGAGCGTGTCTCAGACGTGCGATTATCAGTGAAGGTGGAATGGTGTTTCCGAAGTTGGGGTAGGCCTATACCATATATGCATATGGGGTGGTTTAGTGAGAAGGAAACACTATAATTGAATAATTAAAAATCATTTCAAATATATTCGACTTAGTACCATAAACATAATACGTAACCTCCGTCTGCAATGACGTCATGCATCAATCTTTGGCATTTTGATGCTTAGCCTTTTAGTATGTTATTCCGAGGATAAGTGGACAAATAAACAAAAGTTCTCTTTGAACCATGGAGATCTGAACAGATGATCCGGGGTGACAATATAAACTCTCAGTAGGCTGAGTTGTTCATGGATTCTCTAAATATGTAGGCTTACATGCGTACACATGCATGAACTAGTATTTTCTACAAGTGTTAAAATTTTATCTGTGATTATCAAAGTACATAGATTTGAGGATATTTTGTACTTAGAAATTGAGTAATTTCAACAATTCAGTACTGCAGATCCCCCACCCCCACCCCCTTCCCCACCCCTCCCCGCACCAACCAAAACGTGTTCTGTAATGAAACAAATTGGAGTACAACGCATTTAGCAATAATTAGTTATATTATAAATTTCCACTGCAACAAAGTAGACATCTATTACTACACGTTTATTTCACACTATTGTAGCATAACCTTGAATAAATTAATGGAGGAGGGGTGGGGGGGTTCACACATGTTACACAGGGATATAAACCCCCATTCTACTGATGCAATGGGCGATTGGGGAGATTCAGAGAAAAAATACCGCGCTTTGGAGTTGTCGCATGAAGCACTAAGTGACATGAAGGTAAAACGGAAAATTTTTTTCCAAACGATTGTTTGAAGAACAAGACAGTCCCGATTTCGCAAAAAAAAAAAAAAAAAAAAAAAAAACGAAAATTGGAATTTGGACGAAATTCAATGTAAAACGACAATTTTATTCGTAACTGCTGTTTTACGGTCAAGAATAAGACGAGATGTAACATCTACACTACCGTAGAAATATTAGCAGTAACATGGCGGCGCATGCATGTGTTTACGATGAGAGACCTTTGACTTACATAAAGCAAAACCTTCTTTTAAAGATACGAGACAGTATGTTGACATGTCACGGAATCGTGATCATTTTGGGTGTGGTTGACAAATGGTGGCGATTTATGACAACCGGTGTGACCTGTCAGACGCGATCTGAATAACAGACAAAATAAATACAGGCTTTATCGCAATCATGACTTCGGGAAAGTTGCCAAAGACTGGGCAATTCCGGAGGGCTGAATCTGTCTTTCGTATTGTATAGCCGAGAAATTATCTGACAGAAATATTTAGATTTCTTAATACCAGCTTAACATGAAATGGTGGGGGGCGGGGAAGGGTAGGGATAGGGAACAGATGGTGCAGGAGAGAGCAGGAGCGGGGTAGGGTAGGGTAGAGAGAATGAGGGTAGAAAGAAGCAGAGGATGATGGATAAAGAGAGCTTTGAGGTGCATCTTTGGAGATAATAATCTAAGCATAGACTGACCCGAACATTGGGCAAAACATTAAAACATACAAGTAGAGTTGGTTCAGGTCCCGTCTTCAAAAATCAGAGTTTGAGGTTTGAAAGTTGGAGAGTTTGGTACGGTATAGATGCTTGGGTCAAGTTCAAGTTCAAGTTTCAGGTTTACAGTCTTGTTTCAGGGCCAAGGCCTTCTCACACGACTTTACAACTTAACCCTGGTCATTGGTAACTTGTCACACCTACACACCAATGTGTGCACAATCCAATCAATCTCTCCTGGGGCACCACAGTGCACCACAACCACGTGTCCCCCGGGGACTTCCCATAGGGTGCAGCCACAAACCGGCGCAAACAACTATATTTACAAGTTACCTCGCAAGTCCCCATTTATACACCTGGGTGAAGAGAGGCAATGGAGATAAAGCGCCTTGCCCAAGGACACAACGTAATGATCTGGCCAGGGCTCGAACCTGTAATCCTTAGATCACAAGTCCACTGCCTTAACCACTTGACCACAACGCCCTCACGAGTCAGGGAAGTAGTTAGAACATTGGAGAAATATTCGTTCACAGGTGGGCATAACATTCCGATGTCTTACTCTTGAAATACGGAAATGATGTAGGTAATGATGCCCACGTCCTAATCCCTCGATGCCCTCTCTCTCTCCACCCCCCCCCCCCCCCCTGCCATTTCCAATTTCATTGAGATGACGGAAGTATAAACAGTGATCAAATTTTATTTAACATTTACTCGAAACCGCAAATAACTTCAGTAAAGTGCGTTGCTTGATAGGACATAATAAATGCGTGTATAAACATAATAGGGTATTTCAAATACCAATGTTTCGCAGGTACTAGGGTTAACACCTAACCAGTTTTACGACAGTTGTACATTGCCAGTGGTTTATGGGTTGAACTATTTATAGGATCAATTTGACCTCGTTCGTTGCTAAGGCGTATTCACGCGTTACTTGTAGAAAGAAAACTACAGAGCGCTTACTTGTAACAAGAGCAGGTACTTGCATCGAGTATGCTACAGATCACTTACTTGTATTGAGTATACTACAGATCACTTACTTGTATCGAGTATACTACAGAGCACTTACTTGTATTGAGTATACTACAGAGCACTTACTTGTATTGAGTATACTACAGATCACTTACTTGTATCGAGTATACTACAGAGCACTTACTTGTATTGAGTATACTACAGATCACTTACTTGTATTGAGTATACTACAGATCACTTACTTGTATCGAGTATACTACAGAGCACTTACTTGTATTGAGTATACTACAGATCACTTACTTGTATCGAGTATACTACAGAGCACTTACTTGTATCGAGTATGCTAAAAGCACTTACTCGTATTAAGTATACGACAGAGCACTTACTTGTATCGAGTATGCTACAAGCACTTACTCGTATTAAGTATACGACAGAGCACTTACTTGTATCGAATATAATACAGAGCACTTACTTGTATCGAGTATGCTACAAGCACTTACTTGTACTGAGTATGCTACAGAGCACTTACTTGTACTGAGTATGCTACAGAGCACTTACTTGTACTGAGTATGCTAAAAGCACTTACTTGTATTGAGTATGCTAAAAGCACTTACTTGTATTGAGTATGCTAAAAGCACTTACTTGTATTGAGTATGCTAAAAGCACTTACTTGTATTGAGTATGCTAAAAGCACTTACTTGTATCGAGTATACAACATAGCGCTTACTTGTATATCGAGTGTAGTTATTTTTCGACTACACAACAATGTGGGGTGGGCGGTCGTGTGGATGGGGTACGGGGCAAAATATTGTGTTACTGAAAATGTTGCTGGGCTCTTACTGTAGATTGAATGCGTTTCGTCTTGTAAAGCTTTTAAATTGTTCGAACTGTCGTGGAATGTTATTCACGTGTCGAACCCACATTTTGACATTGATAAATCCTGTTAATGTAACAACGTGACAAAAGAACATGTCGAGTTCGAAGACCCGTTTACATAGCATGAAGTTCGGGTTTCATAAATATTATGATTATTGTCAGAACATTTCTCCGTATTTTATAGCTTACGTCAAACATTATAAGTACTGTTATGACTTATTCTTTAAAAATGACAACGTATCGAAAATAAAACATTTACACTTCGGGTTAAATTACTTTAAATTAGACGGTTGAGAAATTAATATCCTAGGTGTAAGGAATTTAACAAGTCTTCCATGGAGACACATTGCTACACTAGCACCAGCTTCCATAGTTAGAGTTTTTTTTTTTTAAATAATTCCACAATCTTTACAAGAAGGACAGAATGACGAGAATCCAAGTGTTTAGTAACCAATCGATTATAAATTAAAATAAACACCCTTCCCGCTACAAAATAAATTTATATGCACATATATCAACAATATGTGTTCTGTTATTACTTTGAGTTCCCTTCAGTGAGTTACGGTTTATATATATATATTACAAACATAGACTTTACGCCATATGACGCTTCCTAGCATTCACTGGGAATCGACCCCCCCCCCCTACCCAGTTCACCCGCTCAATGTAGCATGACGTCCTCACCCACTGGGCCATGAATGCTGATGTTATGCCCCGAGGTTCGAAAACCAATAAATCAGAATAATGGTGGTCTTCATTCTACTGTATAGCATAGGCTCGCTACCCATATCGAACAATACTATAGTACTGTTTGGTATAGCGTAGTTTCCCGGGTTCGTTCCGTTCACTTACAAGATATGTAGATGAATATATGTATCCGTTTTCTTTGGATATCGAAATGAGTCTAATTTGCTTAGTTTTGGCGTCATATTTTCTACGTTCGTGCATGTATGTGCGTTACACCCCGACCGAATCAAGCGGCATACCAGTGTTTCCGTCTCAATCGAAGAAAGATTTATTGGCAGCCCGCAAATTTTGCTATACCTTCCTATTGAGCATCTGTGTAAATTACGTCATGTTTAACGACACCATTTGGCACATAATACGTGAAGAAATGTTTTCAGCGTCAACAGTTTGAAATTCTTGCGGACGGAGTTCGCGCGAGCAAAGGGGTAACTAAACTTTCGCAGGGCATCAACACTGTTATGTTGTATAGGGGAACTAGGGCTGAGACTGGGAGTAGTCCAGTTCAATGAAATAACGCTTAATTTTTCGTGTTCATGGCTTATATTTTCTTTCAAAACGATGTTTGTTCAGAGTTTTAATGGAGGAGGAAGGGCCATGGAAGTGAATTTTATAACGAAGAAGCGGCGGCAGGGTAAGGGGTAGGGCTACTTCAAGGAGCTCAATTAAATTATTTGTAAATCTGTATGGCAGTGATCCAGTACACCTCTGCAGCAGTAGGATAACCAGTGGCGACAAGGGCGGGAGCCCCCCAGTCAAAAATCTACAACCCCCCACTTGCCCCCAAATGACATTGGTTTGCAAAACAAATTATTTGACGAAAATTACAAAATGCATTTAAAGGCTCAGTGAAACCAGTTCGCGGTTGACGTTAATCCGTAATTGGCGGGAATTCTCAAATTAAAACCAGCCGATTGCGTCTAAAGTTAACTATTATATCGTTATTTTACTTTCTGTCACCGCTAAGAGGTCTCCCATTCCCCTCCCCTCAACACACGGGCTACTCAAAGAGATATCCTGCTTCCATGTTTGTTATATCATGTGTATGTTTATAACTGTATACCATCGTTATATTTACCGTCTGAAGTTAATCAGATATTGTTAAGTAAATCAAAGGTCGTTTGAGGTCAACAGATGTCCAAGTCAGAGATATTTGAAAATGCGATAACTTCAGAAGTTGCTTGAACTTCAAACTTGGTATGTACATAGCCCTTGCTAAATACATGTCTACAGTTTCCCTTGATGTCAAAGGTCAATTACAGGTTACAGTCAGAATAAGTCTGTTTATGCTGAAGTGAAGGTTTGTTTGACCTTCAACCCTCTTTGCATAGGTATGAATGAATCAATTCTGTAAGACTTTCCATCTCTGCTCAGCAATTCAGATCGTTGGAAAATCTTGTATCGAAAGTTTCTTCTCATATTGGCAAGGAATCACAAAGTCATTTGACTTTCTGGTTGATTTTTAAGTTTATCCAAATTCTAAATTTTATTCGGCAATTAACAAATGTTACTGCAAAAACTAACCATCCAATCATAAAGATATATGTAGGCTTTTGTAGACAAAGTGTGATAGATACGTGTATGTACTGTCATCAGTATGAGAACAGAGCATACAGGGTCATCAACTAAGAGTACAGTGACTTTCTCTACAATATATCAAGTTCATATTATTAATTGGACTATCCCTTCAACAATTTAGCGGATATAAATTAGGAATAAACTGTTCAATTTTGCTAAAGAAACATTCATAACAGTACCGTTACCATGGTTACAAGCACATGTTTCGGAATGGGGCATATTGTAAAAGTACCCACTCGAACCCGCCCCCCCCCCCTCTTCAGCCCCCCCCCCCGATAATGAGCCTAGTTACGCCACTGCTCTGCAGATCCACATTTCATTACCAAATTTAATTTTGGTATAAAAGTAAGTGGGCCTGACGTTTCGATCCTAGCAGGATCTTCTTCAGAGGCTTAGTGGATCCTGTTAGGTTCGAAACGTCAGGCCCACTTACTTTTACACATTCTCTTACACAGGCTCTTGAGTGGTTAAGGAGTTTGCCAACAGTTTTTGTTTTATTTCAAATTTAAATGTTTATAGATGAGCATCATATTCATTTTAAAGGGAGAAGTGGGATACAACGTCTGAGTAAAGGAGCCTTTATATTACACTGTGACATACCTTTATGAATATTCATGAAATGATACAAGACTATCATGACGTATGCCCACAAACATTCAATACGCAGTTACTTCAAGAAATAATGCATAACAAATATTCTGCTCGTAGTGCCGGGTAGCGGACCACATGAGGTGACGTAAAGACGTGGCTATTTACCGGTCGCTTCTCGGCCTTTTATCTTAGATCATGTGTAGTATCTGTTCCCTTTCGATGGGAATGGTGATGCACACCGGACGATGATCGCACAGTCACAGTCCCGGTGCAAGGGTACTGGGGTTGAGAGCGGATCAGTCGTTCGGTAGTTTGGTTTTCGTGCCCAGGTTCTTTCCTGGGCGACTTTTTCTTAAAAAAGTATTTACCGGTTGCCCAACTACAGAATATAATTACAGGCCGCGGTTGTTTTATTACATACAATTATTTTTTTGGGTGCAACTAGGTAAGCGAGGGAGGCAGGGGAGTTGATGATCGAACAGTTGCCAAAATGACCAAAGATGACCATTGACTTGGTAGGTACGTTGAGATCTCAAGAGGGATTGTAGTTGCTTAAAGACCTCGAAATATCCATCACCTGAACTATTCTATGCTGTTTAAGAATGATAATAGCCCATCGTACATCCTGCCAATTGCGCACTACCTTTAAGAAGTCAACACTGGGTCATTGGTATAATGGATGGCGTTCTCGAGAGATCAAAGATTGCGAATACCTTTTTCCTTTTGGGAGATTTTGGTGTGAATTTTTCTCTCTGTTGGTCAAACAGGTAGACGTTTGATAAATTTATTACCCCATGACTGGTTACATCTCCCATCAGTTGCCATTGGATGAGTTTGATCTTCAAACACACACAAAGACACGCACACACACAGAGAAGAGACACGTAACGAGAATAATATCTTAAAAATGTATCTGTCTTAGACTGAGACCAACAGGGATTTGGGTCATGAACTATATATATATACCTCAATTTAGCGAGGGCGAGGCCCGGTAAAACTTGACGGAATGGACTAAATCTACGAGGTTATAGAAAAGGTTTAGGAGAAGATCTAACAACTTTTTTTTTCTTCTAAATCACACCAAGAAGCTTTATATGCCAATTCCAGCATCATAAATATACAGTTAAACGTTCTGTATTCCTATATCATTTTCTTAACAAAATTGACAAACTTTATAATGTATGTACATCGTTAATTTATGTATGTCTGTCCAAAGCTATTTATCTCGGTTGATCTGTTTTTGTTATAAAATCCCATAAAGGGAAATGAGAAGCCCTTGGGTTCGTTTTCTTACTTACTGTAGATCTTACTAGTAGAACTCAACTTCCAATATATTTCTTACTAGTAGAACTCAACTTCCAAGATAGATCTTACTTTGGTTGAACTCAACTTCCAAGATAGATATTACTCATAGGCGTTGGAAGCGGGGTGGCTGGAAAGGGGGGGGGGGGGCTGCAGCCCCCCAACCAGAATTTTTTGTGAAAATTCGGGCAATATGATGAGAATTTTTCGGACACCTACTGAAACAAAAATAATTTGCAATGTGGTTTTCAATGGTTAATCTGATATTATTATCATCATTTATTATCATTTTATTGTAACGACTTCCCCAATAATTATAACCAATATGGAAGGGTAATAACACGGCAAATGATTGTATGTAAATGGCATGCGATGTACTAACCGATGCATGCCTATATGATATGCACATTAAGATGTTGAAAAGTGTTGGTTATATTTTCGGGCAAGTCGTTACAGCCCCCCCCCCACACCCCGCCCAATCAAATTGGGCTCCTACGCCTATGATCTTACTATATAGTTGAACTCAACTTCCAAGATAAATCTTACTAGAAGAACTCAACTTCCAAGTGAACGATAGTGCAGTGACTCGCGGGATTGGTTGTATTTCGCATTGCGCGAGAAATCTTAAATATGGGATGGGACCACTTGGGATGATCTGTGGGATAGAATGGTTTGTGAAAAATTGTCCCCGTGCTCCCCCCCCCCTCCCGGTTTTTGGACGAACAGGGTGCTACACATCTAGCTGTCGTTTCGCGCCCTCAAACTGTTTCAGTCAACGATCATTGACGAAACTTTCAGACAATGGAGCTATTACGTAATTACTCCTTGTGCCAATGAGCAATGTTTTACCATTTTTTCCGCGCTGAGTTTGGGATGAGAGTTTGGTAGGTAGAAAGGGGTGGGGGAAGCCTAAGTAAAACATGTGAATGAGAAATCCATACCCCCTCCCCTTCCCCTGTTCGGTATCTAACTTTACAAAAGCTTATATATACTTTTGTCTGCGCAAATCAACGCCTTCCTCCTCACCACCCCCCCCCCCTTCTTCGCAGCAGGCGTACGTGGCATGACAAACCTAATCGTCGGTTTGTCCATGTTGCAGTTGCATGACCGAAATAAAGTGAGGCTTTCCTAACCTGTGGTGCACACCACACCCCGCCCCTGAGTGAAACGCAGGACGCAGGGGGGGGGGGCTATAGGCATAAACAACAGAAAGAGTAGATTCCTCCACAGCTGGTAAAGGGGTGTACACGGGTTTTCTTAGGGGTGCGAGGGGGTTAAATGTAAACTGTATTGGCCCCAAATATGCTAGATATTCAAATATGGCCACCTTTGGTCCAAATTCTGAAACTGTTTTTATTACAACCTTCGATGAAATTTTCCTCACTGGGATATTCAGTCAATTTGTGTGTTCCTTAAAATGTCTGAGAACAATTTGGATAGTAAAGACCTCCAGGAAAGTACTTTTTGTAAACTTCTAGCAATTATAGCATGCTATAATTCGGGGCCTATACAGACTCCCTTTAAGAAACACATTGCTGTATATATGCAATAGTGATACTACTGTCTGACTGTACCGTTACCAAGGAACGAAGCACCATCACAGACTTACCTACAGCTGGTACACAATAGTGTAGTAGCAGCCGCCAGACTAATAGTGAGTCTGTGTTGGTACTCGAATTCTAGCAAAGTTATACATGTACTTGCACTCCGTCTCGTGGATTCGTACTCGAGGCTTTTTGAATAGTAGTATAGGAACTGGTGTAAGCTAGTACCCGTGTACTCATACCAAGGAATTTCTATATGTACTCGTAATCTTTCTCTCATACTACATGTGAATTAGCCGGTATATATTTATAGGCCTCCTATGTACTGTGTAGTGTGTCTAATACAAGAGTTAACATGCTTACCCTGATTGCCGGATGACTGCATAAGACAAAACGCCGTCAATATTATTCCTAATTTGATCAACCCCAGCCTTTTTTGAGAAAGTTGCCTAAATTTGCAGGCACGAAATATTTCCATGGTTTCAAATCACTGTTAGTATCCGCAATCAGATAAAATTCCAACCGATTCATGTTCGTTTACATATCTTTCGACGACACGTGTGACTGCAGTCTTTAGTAGTAAAGTTGTAATGATTCACGTGTTATCCGATAAACAAGCAGCAAACGCACAGTAACCAAGTTTATCAAAGTATTCCGATCTCGATGTTCAAAAAACCATTTACTTTCAAGTTTGTCTTCAAAATGGTATTCTTGTCCATAAAAAAGTATCCCACATTCACATAAGCTCATCCAAAGTATGGTCACGTAAGGAAACTGTTTATGTAACTTAAGCCGACGGAATATGAAAACACTGTAGGCCTACTGTGGATTATGGGCGGGTTTCATAGACACGGATACTTATCAGGTCATGGTTACGGTGTCGCCCGGTGATCATACTTTATGATATATGAAGTGTACCCGGTATATACACCCAAAGATGCGAATGAATCCTAAAACATTTCCGTCCACCCATTGCGTAATTTGTCATATCTGATACACTATACCGTTAGGTAATAACCTGTAACCATGGAGGTAAAAACAGAACCATGCTGTAACGCACGAGTTTACGCACGGATTCCAAAGTGTTGGAATTTCCCCAGACGACATATGCCTATATTTATATTTAATGTTACTGGACTGTATACACGCAGCTTTATTCTAATATAAGGTATACATGTTAATATGAGTTTGAAACGATATTATATCTACGGGGACGAGGAATATGTACGACAGGTCGAAATGCTCGTATCAATTTCGAAGTATATGTTTCTTACTTATCATTATAGTACTGCTAATACTAACGTTGTGCGAAACCTGGTGACGCGTACTGTGTACTTGCGCAACATCAGGCGCTTTCTGGTAACACGTTGGCATTTTTTTGTGGTCTTTATTATTTATATATATGTTATACCAAGTATATGAATTATTCACCATTACATACCGCATGGACATATACTTCGATCATATGTAGACACTCTAGAATTAACATGGGTATTACATTATCATATGTGGACATATAAGGTGAGTTCCGATTGGCTAGGAATTTTTGTGGGTGCTGTCACTCGACTTAATTCCCACTTTTAGAATCAAGTTTAGCCATTAATATCTTCTGCAATCAATTAAACAGGTGTACTATGGGACGGTTACAATTATGACGTCAGGCTTCATTCGCCGTCGGATTCGAGTATTTTACCGTACTATATAGCAGACTTCATTCCATGCATGATTAAAGTAAAGATATGGTTTCGATATCTTTTTTTTTCTGCTTTATCGATCTTATATTTATTTATCCATCTGCCTATCTTTCTACCCTTTCTTCTTTGCAACAAACCCGTTTTTAAAACATGTCATTAACTCAACAAGTTATAAGAGCAATATTGTAACTGAAAAATCAAAGTAAATAAATCCCCCTCCACTTCCCCTTCCCCTCCCCACCCCACCCCCTCACACACACACACACACACACACACAACTCCTCACCCTCGTCATTCATAATGCTTTCATCTCTCTCTTGAGATTTTGGATTGAATATGATTTAAATTGTGTTTAGTATAAACGCAAAACGAATAATGTCAGGAAAAATCTTAACTTCAGCATGTTATAGCAAGGCATACTTTATACTATATACACAACTTTGCGTATTGAATGTTATTTCAAAACAGATGGGTGTGTGGATGGTAAAGTACAGTAAGGGAAATAAGGGTGAGGGAGAGGGGGGGGGGGGTATGGAACAGTTATTACTGCAGACAAGTTTCTATTAGGCCTCGTTAGAAGAACTAGGCGTTACTGTTCCATGAATGAGACAACCTTGTTAAAAAAGTTGGTAAGCAGATGGTGCGAACTGAATGTTAAAAAACAAAACTCTTTTATCTATGAGTAATACTAAACCGGTATCGAAACTATTATTTTACATATTGGATCTGATTCAGCATCGAATGGGGTGTCATAACTCATAGTGACATACTTCAGCTCCACCAGACAACTGGGAGATACATCTATGACCTTGAGCTGAAAATAATGAAGAAGCACTTGAAATACTACATGTTACAAGATGATCTTCAGCTTACTTGAAAACAGTTTATATTCCGTGGCCTGGTGCTATCTGTTGAAGAGACACGTTTGTTAGGGTTTCAATATAACAACTCACCCCCCCCCCCCAAGACACCCCATATGTTGATTGAATAATGTTTCTATGTTCTTTCAAACCTCGAAGTAAATACAACTGGTAACTTATTCTCTTAATTTGCTTTGAAATCTTCAGTACATCTAGACTTTTGAAATGTTCTGGTTGGTACCAAGAATATTTGTTTATTTGCTTAGCTCGATAAAACTTGAAGCTTAAAGATAACATGTTATTACATTACCTCTTTCTCTCTCGTTTTCCTTACTATATTTTTTTTGATGATGACGATGACGACGATGACGATGACGACGTAAGCGATGATGACGATGACGATGATGACGACGATGACGACGAAAACGATGATGACGATGACGACGACGACGATGATGACTATCACGATGACGACGATGACGACGACGACGATGATGATGACGATGTAAGCGATGATGACGATGACGATGATAACGACGATGACGACGAAAACGATGATGACGATGACGATGACGATGATGATGACGATGACTATCACGATGACGACGATGACGAAAATGACGACGACGATGACAATGATGACGACGACGATGAGGATGATGACGATGACGATGACTATCACGATGACGACGATGACGACGATGACGACGATGAAGATAATTACGACGACATTAACGATGACGACAATTACGACGATGACGATGATAATACAAACTCGTATAGGGTTGTTTATAAACTATTGATATATAAAACACATATTCCTTAACAAGTGGCAGCTGTGAATTATTCAATACGAACGAAAAATGTCTAGTGAACTTCTAGTAAATGTCTTCTACTTTACATTTATAATTGAAATCAAAACAGTTGTTGTAAGTTCTGCTAGCTTTTATAAAAACTGCAACAAGTCAGTCAGTTGAAAATGATGTCCATAATTTCTTAAACACAATTGCGGAGGGCAAGAATATTCAAAGTATACAAGAATAGGAGGATTTAATAATATTGAAGTACGTCACTATTAAAGATTTTGCAGGGTTTTAATTAAGTAGGTTTCTATTCTGTAGAAGGGGGGGGGGGCAGTCTGGAATTATCGATAGCAGAATCAGCAATTAATTTTACTTCAACCATTCAACAACCTAAAATTCAGTAATCTACGTTTAAGCACAATCAAAGATCAAAGATAGCATGTGTTTCAACAAGAAGTTTCTTACTGAATAACCCATTGTTTCATAAATCTACATGTTTAATAATATATATATTTAATAGTAATCGGTATATCCAGGGGCGGCGATTTGTTTGAAATATTGGGGGGGGGGGACATTTGCTTGGGTGCAGATGCGTAGCATTTTCTTACCCGGGGGGGGGGGGCGAATTACTATCAAAGCGGAGCGCCATCATTGGTTGGCGCGCAGCTTACAAGAAAATTTCTGATTTTGATAGCCCCCCCCCCACCAGATCACCGGAAATGGCACTTCTCGGGCTTGAAATTAACCAACCAGATGTACACTTTTGCCTGAGAACCAAGTTTTTCCCAATGGTTTTTTTCCATCCATAACCTTTTACAAGATTGTCAGCAGTCACACATCATGTAAGACTTCATCGCATCTCCTGTGGATCATTGCTTTGTAGGTAATACTACGTAACGGCCCACAATACCCGTCAGCCCCACTTTTCAAGGTTTTAAGCCCATTATTTGTTCAGAATTTGAATAATAAATTCACTTCAAACATACCCATAATGTTGCACAAAATTTCATATATGAACAACCAATATAGAAAAACCCTCCTTCAACCCCTAACAGACCGGTCAAAATTGCACGAGAAGAGGGAAGTATATGATCAAGGATGACTGGAGAAAAGAAGGGATCAGTAAGATTACTGGAGATAAGAGTGGATCAGTAAGAAGAATGGAGATAAGAGTGGATCAGTAATGGGACTGGGGATAAGAGTGGATCAGTAAGGAGACTGGGCATAAGGGTGGATCAGTAAGGAGACTGGATATAAGAGTGGATCAGTAAGGAGACTGGATATAAGAGAGGTTCAGTATGGAGACTGGAGACTGGAGATGGGAGTGGATCAGTAAGGGGACTGCAGATAAGAGTGGATCAGTAAGGAGAATGGAGATAAGAGTGGATCAGTAATGCGACTGGGGATAAGAGTGGATCAGTAAGGTTACTGGTCATAAGAGTGGATCAGTAAGGAGAATGGAGATAAGAGTGGATCAGTTGGGAGAATGGAGATAAGAGTGGATCAGTAACATGACTGGAGATAAGAGTGGATCAGTAATGGGACTGGGGATAAGAGTGGATCAGTAAGGGGACTGGGGATAAGAGTGGATCAGTAAGGTAACTGGGGATAAGAACAGATCAGCAAAGATATTGGAGATAAGAGTGGATCAGTAACATGACTGGAGATAAGAGTGGATCAGTAATGGGACTGGGGATAAGAGTGGATCAGTAAGGGGACTGGGGATAAGAGTGGATCAGTAAGGTAACTGGGGATAAGAACAGATCAGCAAAGAGACTGGGGATAAGAGTGGATCAGTAAGGAGAATGGAGATAAGAGTGGATCAGTAAGATAACTGAAGATAAGAGCTGATCAGTAAGGAGACTGAAGATATGAGTGGATCAGTAAGGTGACTAGGGATAAGTGTGGATCAGTAAAGAGACTGGAGATACGAGTAGTTCGGTAAGATAACTGAAGATAAGAGCTGATCAGTAAGGAGACTGAAGATATGAGTGGATCAGTAAGGTGACTAGGGATAAGAGTGGATCAGTAAAGAGACTGGAGATACGAGTAGTTCGGTAAGATAACTGAAGATAAGAGCTGATCAGTAAGGAGACTGAAGATATGAGTGGATCAGTAAGGCGACTAGTGATAAGAGTGGATCAGCAAGAAGACTGGGATAAGAGTGGATCAGTTATAAGACTGAACATAAAATGGATCAGCAAAGAGTCTGGGATAAGAGTGGATCAGTAAGGAGACTGGGAATAAGAGCGGATCAGTGAGGTTACTGGGGATAAGAACAGATCAGCAAAGATATTGGAGATAAGAGTGGATCGGTAAGGTGACTGGAAATAAGAGGTGGATCAGTAGGTGACTGTGGATAAGAGTGGATCAGCAAAGAGAATGGAGATAAGAGTGGATCAGTAAGGTAACTGGGATAAGAACAGATCAGCAAAGATATTGGGGATAAGAGTGGATCAGTAAGGTGACTGGGGATAAGAGTGGATCAGCAAAGAGACTGGGGATAAGAATGGATCAGTAAGATAACTGAAGATAAGAGCTTATCAGTAAGGAGACTGAAGATATGAGTGGATCAGTAAGGCGACTAGGGATAAGAGTGGATCAGCAAGAAGACTGGGATAAGAGTGGATCAGTTATAAGACTGAACATAAAATGGATCAGCAAAGAGACTGGGATAAGAGTGGATCAGTAAGGAGACTGGGAATAAGAGCGGATCAGTGAGGTTACTGGGGATAAGAACAGATCATCAAAGATATTGGAGATAAGAGTGGATCGGTAAGGTGACTGGAGATAAGAGGTGGATCAGTAGGTGACTGTGGATAAGAGTGGATCAGTGAGGTAACTGTGGATAAGAACAGATCAGTAAGGCGGCTGGGGATAAGAGTGGATCAGCAAAGAGAATGGAGATAAGAGTGGATCAGTAAGGTAACTGGGATAAGAACAGATCAGCAAAGATATTGGGGATAAGAGTGGATCAGTAAGGTGACTGGGCGTAAGAGTGGATCAGCAAAGAGACTGGGGATAAGAATGGATCAGTAAGATAACTGAAGATAAGAGCTAATCAGTAAGGAGACTGAAGATATGAGTGGTACAGTAAGGTGACTAGGGATAAGAGTGGATCAGTAAAGAGACTGGAGATACGAGTAGATCAGTAAGATAGCTGAAGATAAGAGCTGATCAGTAAGGAGACTGAAGATATGAGTGGATCAGTAAGGTGACTAGGAATAAGAGTGGATCAGCAAAGAGACTGGGATAAGAGTGGATCAGTAAGGAGACTGGGAATAAGAGCGGATCAGTGAGGTTACTGGGGATAAGAACAGATCAGCAAAGATATTGGAGATAAGAGTGGATCGGTAAGGTGACTGGAGATAAGAGGTGGATCAGTAGGTGACTGTGGATAAGAGTGGATCAGCAAAGAGACTGGGAATAAGAGCGGATCAGTGAGGTAACTGTGGATAAGAACAGATCAGTAAGATGGCTGGGGATAAGAGTGGATCAGTAAGGAGACTAAAGATATGAGGTGGATCAGTAAGGTGACTGTGGATAAGAGTGGATCAGCAAAGAGACTGGGGTAAGAGTGGAGCAGTAAGAAGACTAAAGATATGAGGTGGATCAGTAAGGTGACTGTGGATAAGAGTGGATCAGCAAAGAGACTGGGGTAAGAGTGGATCAGTAAGGAGACTAAAGATATGAGGTGGATCAGTAAGGTGACTGGGTATAAGAGTGGATCAGCAAAAAGAATGGAGATAAGAGTGGATCAGTAAGGTAACTGGGATAAGAACAGATCAGCAAAGATATTGTGGATAAGAGTGGATCAGTAAGGTGACTGGGGATAAGAGTGGATCAGCAAAGAGACTGGGGATAAGAATGGATCAGTAAGATAACTGAAGATAAGAGCTAATCAGTAAGGAGACTGAAGATATGAGTGGATCAGTAAGGTAGGTAACAGGGGATAAGAGTGGATCAGTAAAGAGACTGGAGATACGAGTAGACCAGTAAGATAACTGAAGATAAGAGCTGATCAGTAAGGAGACTGAAGATATGAGTAGATCAGTAAGGTGACTAGGGATAAGAGTGGATCAGCAAAGAGACTGGGATAAGAGTGGATCAGTAAGGAGACTGGGAATAAGAGCGGATCAGTGAGGTTACTGGGGATAAGAACAGATCAGCAAAGATATTTGAGATAAGAGTGGATCGGTAAGGTGACTGGAGATAAGAGGTGGATCAGTAGGTGACTGTGGATAAGAGTGGATCAGCAAAGAGACTGGGGATAAGAGCGTATCAGTGAGGTAACTGTGGATAAGAACAGATCAGTAAGGTGGCTGGGGATAACAGTGGATCAGTAAGGAGACTAAAGATATGAGGTGGATCAGTAAGGTGATTGTGGATAAGAGTGGATCACTAAAGAGACTGGGGTAAGAGTGGATCAGTAAGGAGACTAAAGATATGAGGTGGATCAGTAAGGTGAATGTGGATAAGAGTGGATCAGCAAAGAGACTGGGGTAAGAGTGTATTAGTAAGGAGACTAAAGATATGAGGTGGATCAGTAAGGTGACTGTGGATAACAGTGGATCAGCAAAGAGACTGGTGATAAGAGTGGATCAGTAAAGTGACAAGGGATAAGAGGGCATCACTACGGACACTGGGGATAATGATGGATCAGTTTAGGTACACAGGCTCTACAGTGGATAACTTCTCCTTAAAAGAATACGTCTCAATATACCCCACATGTAGTATAGCATTTCTTGAGTTCTATAACTTTTGAAGACTCGGACAGGTATTTGTGCGCCCTTATTACTTTATCATGATTCACTGGCATCGACTGGAAATAGCAAATATTTCTACGTCACAGAAAGTTTCCAACATCGATGAGCCATAAATATATCTACCTACTATATATATACCTCCATCAAGGCTTCGTGTGATTGAGTTTATAGGATCTGATTGATTGCACACCGTTGGCATATGTATTTACAATAATGATAGTTGGTTTCGGCTTTCTAAAGGATGTACCGCGACCCTTGACCTATCGAGAGGGTCCTGTCTTAACACCAATGGATGGTTGATACATTCTATATGTGCATGTTGGACGTAGGAACCAAATATGCAGTGTTTTTATCACCATTATGCTATCAAAGGTATGGAATGTGATGGCGATATTTACCACAATAGCAAATCAAACTGGAAGCTGGAGGGTTGGGGGCTGCTGGAAGGGGGATGGATTTTTCCATTCCGTGCCTATCACGGAGATTCGTAATCACGGTAAACATAATGAAAATGACTGGCGTAGTGCAGCAGAAAGACCCCTCCCTCCCCACCCACTTCCCTCCCAGGCTTCTATATTCAGACAAACACTAGGACCTTGACTTATTCAAGGTTTCGTCTGTGTGGAGTTCTTCCGTGGATTTTTTTCATGTGGTCTGGCTGTGAGCAGGGTGGACTGCAATATCAATTGCCCCCGGCTCAGTGATTCAACAGGTGGTGCTGAAGCAACCGGCACATTCAGCGCCACGGACGAAGCTAGCTGTTTTGTGACCGAGCGGAAATTAGCGTTTCCGCCACCTAACCCCTAGTGTCATCGAACCCAGTGCAGTGACGCACACGTTTCCGAGCCGGCTTGCCGACAGGCCAATCCACTTCTGGTTTGGAGTGCTGGTTTCGAAACCACTCCGTAGTCCATGGTAGTACAACAGTGAACCTGGTCGAGTTGGTCGCTTCAACTTCATCAGTAGCCTGTGAAATTAGTTGTCCGATACCGGATCACGCGTACTATCGTCCATTGGATGGACTGGACGTGAAGTGACACAGTCATTGGTACGGAGATGTCAAGACTAACTCGTAATAAACAGAAAGATAACTCATGTACTCCTGTGTTAACGTCACGTGAACAGGGCCTCCTAACGCCACAAATATACTATGATTAAATCAGGCTGGATTAGTAGATTAGTAAAGCTAAATCTTTAGACAAAGCTAAATCCCACTAAGCTATCGTTTAAAATGGAAGAATATTGGCGCTTTCTCCAATCTTACTCCCTGCCTCTATTTCTTTCTTCTCTCCTTCTCTCTCTCTACTGTGTGATGCTACTTGTTGAAAGGGTTATAAAATCATATATACACTGTAACTTCCCCAAACACCTGCACTTTAAACTAAAAAATAGAGGGCGTTTTGCAACGTTCAGCACCAGAGCCGTATATAAAGACGTAACTGTTCAGCAACAGAGCCGTATATAGACGGCTCTGTTCAGCACTAGAGTTCTTTTATCGAATCGTATAGAGATTATATACTGCTATAACCAGAGCCTTAGATCTACCGAGCTGTCCAGAACTATACTTTTTCTGTTTTGAAACAGCGCCATGTATATGTTGACCGTATAATCCCGTGCACCTCACTGCAATATATTAAGAATCCCAAATATGGCTATTTATTTGGGACAGCTCTCTGTTGTATTATTTTAGTAAATATTATTGAATTTTTTATTTGTTTCAAAGTTTTGTGCCAGTAAAGAAAGACTTGTAACGGGGAGGAAGAAGAGAGTGCTGTCCACCACGTAGATTAGTTTTACTTTTGATTCGGATAAACTGCTAACATGAATATTATTACAACATGCAATTGATTTGGGTTGTACCACTATATCATTCTTAACAAGCTAAGTAAAATATTTCTGTTAAACTGGATAACGTACTCATGAATCTAATTAAGTGACCTATATACGTTTAGGGTTGCATCCGTTATTTTAAACCCATTTCAAATCCATTGGGGAAAGTCCTACATATTTTCCAACCTTTGAGGCCCACCAGGGTCACTACATTATTGCCACCCCAGTAGTGTTCACAATTGGGGGATATGCCCCCACCCCCGCACTTGGGATCGTCAGACGGGCAGAGTAATTCAGTCGGGGAATATGTGACTATTACGAGTGAACCGTTCCATTTTTTTCAACTTTACACAAAGTTGCGTTTAGGGTTACTTCTATATAGACCGAAATAATTATTGTCTAAATATGCCTCAGAATCCACCTAAATTTGACATCTATTGTTTTTTTTTCCTGGGAAGGATCCCCAACCCCTAACATATGAGACGGCTTTCAGTACAGTCTCCGCCTTTATAAAAACCATCATTGGCCATACCTTAATCAGTCAGGGGAAATTTTGAATTTATTATAATGTATTAGCACAACCATCCTTTTATAGCTACTTATAAAACCGAAATTATTGTCTTAATATGTCTCAGAATGTACCATTTGACTTTTATATCTCACTTGTTTTCTGGGAGCGGACCCGCAGACAGCCCCTCCCCTACTACTCCATACGTTGAAGTTGGCTTCAGTCACCCCACCGTAGTATCCCTACTTTATAAAGTAGTTCATTCACATCTGGCCCATCCATAAAGATTCAGATCCCTACCTACTTATTATATTATATTATTATAGAACAATCTTGCGTACAGACCTACTCTCATGTCTCCGAATGCGCCATTTGACGTTGAAGACTTTAATTTTTTCTGGGGGTGGGCTCTAGCACCCCCTACATAAGATCGGACCCCAGTGAAGCCCCTGCCTTTATAAAATCCTTCATTGGCCTCTGGCCGTTCCATAAAAGGTCAACCCCACATCATAATCTTTTAAGGGAAATTTTGAATTTTCGCGCCCCCCCCCCCCCAAAAAAAACCCTTTGAAATCCTGTGCCCACCCTCTTCCCTATATATTAAGATTCCAGGAGAAACCCGAAAACGTAAATTAGGCATGTCCTGCCTGGAAGTGTTTCACCTTGAAATTGGCCCCATTTACAGGAGGACCCCCCCCCCCTCCTTCCCCTTTCAGAAATGTTGCTTTTCTCAGGGGGCTTAGAATCCAAAAGATACAATCTTTCCATCTTTTCCACCTACATTTGTTTTCCATGTTTCTGTTTGTACACAGCCTTACCTTTCTTTATTGAGCTAGAAATTTGAAAACAAAAACAATTTGGGGTCCCGTAACCCCCCCCCCCTCCACTTGTGGCTACGTGTCTGAGGGGCTCCTGTTATCTTTATCAAGGTAAATGCCTCATATTATTATTATTAGATAATTTGGCACTACATGCTAAAAACATGCTTCTAGAAACTAATCCTTTCTTTAAGGGTCATAATATATTGCGTCCACCTGTGGATTATAACTAACTCGTCATCAAATTGTTTTTAAGGCTTTTCACTGAGATATTAAAGCTTTCCTCCTTCGTAGTAAAGATTAAAATCTTTATGATTGTAAAGGGTGTACTCAAAGACTTAACAGGAGCGTAGGCAACCATACATGCATGTATACTAGGATCTCTCATAAGGCAGATTAAGGCGCTATTTACAAATAGGTTATGGTATTCACCAGCCTGAGCATAACATTACAGCTTTTAGTGAAAAACCGTCGCATAATATATTGGTTTCATCTTTATCAGGGTGTCGATAGCATTTCCCGCCGATTTGATTAATCTTTCACAAATGATAGGGTCATAGTCCAGAAGAAAGACGAACAACAACAAAAGAAAATGAACGTATTATGGCCCGCCGTGTGGACAACTTACTTCCTACAATTAATCCTACTCTATATAAGACATATAAATTATTAGCTACTGCCAAGATAAAGAATAATAGCAACAAAGAAAACTAAATTACAATCAGTGATAGGGAGCGAGCTTCTTTTTTTGTTGTTGTTGAACGTTTGTCAGTTGCGTCGTTCAAATCAATATCTTAACTTATTTATTATACCCTTCTATATGTACTGTAGTTGCCCAGAGTAACTCGTAAATTGCAAGCTTAAACAAGGTTTTTGTTTTTCATTAATGTTTAATTCATGTTACAACTCTAACCAGTTACTATATGAAATGACGAGGAATCGAAGTAAGCCAGTCGGTATACGTCAATTGACTCAGTTAAAGCTGTGAATCCTTCACTCCGAATTGGTGATTAAGTCATTGGCGTAGGAAGGTACTTTTGAGTGGGGGGGGGGGGCTGAAGACTGATGGCCGGCCTGGGGGGTCTAAGGGGACGGGGTGTCCTCCTCCCCTTTGGATTTTTTTTGCATTTCCAGGTGGCCTCAGATGCAATTTGGTGCAATATAGCACACTTCAACACCCACTCCATTTTGTAAATAATTTTGCATTTTCACCTGGCCCTAGATGCAATTTGGTGCTCCAAATGAGATATTTTTCTGATTTGAAAATGAAAAAGGGGTTTTCTGACTTGCTGAGCGGGGGGGCGGAATGATACTTCCGCCCTCCCATATTTTTCACTGGGGGAGCTGGCGCCCCCAGCCCCCCCCCCCGGTTCCTACGCCCTTGGATTAAGTTATAAATACCAATCCTGTGGTACGCAACCTTGCTGTTTATTTGGATAACTACCTTACGATGTACAATCATTTGTATATGTTATTCAACAATGAATCATATTAAGTGGGTCTTAAGTTGGTTAGGGTGTCCACGTACAAAGCGGTAGGCCCGGGTTCGAATCCCGGTGGAGGCTGGAAGTTTTTTCACTGTTCTTGATTTTCCAACTCATTACGATTTTCATATATATATGTTCATTTGCCTTTGCCGTTTACCTCCATTTCATTAACATAAAGTCTGTTCAAAGTATCTTTTTCGAGATCCGGCTTTAGGAATCACAGATGATTTTCGAGTTGGTTAGCATCATGTTTGATCTCTAGAGTAAGGCAAAATATGTCACCAAAAACAGAACTAGTATTGTTCGATACAGGTGACAAACGCCTACAGTGGAATTACGACCTTCCTTACCGGTTTCGAACCTCTGGAAATACAACAACCAGCGTCCATGGCCTAGTTGGTTAGGGTGTCCGCGTACAAAGCGGGAGGCCCGGGTTCGAATCCCGGTGGAGGCTGGAAGTTTTTCAACTGTTCTTGATTTTCCAACTCATTATGATTTTCATTTATATATATATATATATATGCGATATATATTTTCGATATATCTGTCATAAGTATACGAATAATTGCACACGTCGGTATATCAAGCCTGCGTTAATTTTGCTTATAACATTTACAGATCGAGACCAGGCTATCATGATGGGTTTAAAGTTCAAGTACTTTTCGTGCTTTAAGTCCTTGAGAGTAAGCAGTAGACACATGTGAGAATATGATAATGCCGCCCATATGTGGACAAAGAAGAAACTAACACATTATTCCGCCATAATTCAAGAGTTCCACGCTACGGCGAATGATTTTCCTCTTCTACATATTCAAACAAGGACATATATTTATGTTTTTGCTTTTTAAGAATAGGCGTAAGAAGTTGCATGCTAAGTTTTCTAATACATTTCCTTCCTCTTAATAGTTTATAGGGCATTACACCCGTTCATTATCTTTGTCTTATATAACATGGATCTTTGTGAAGAAGGAACTCCCCAAACAACTAAAAAGAACCATGCTTCGTTTGGAAGATATCCTAGTTTAATGGTCATGTCAGGGAGCTGCCATGTTGTAAATCTGTGATGTCATAGGGCTACAAGATCTGAAACTTTTTACCCACTCTTTGTGATTCTTTTCATAGTTTCAAGGCAGAATGTTAACATTTTTGAAGTTGGAACCAATGTAACCATTAGGCCATGTTAAAACATTCAATATTATAGACTCATCATTTGAAAACCATTTCTCCATTACAGAAAATAAAGAAAAGTTAATAAAGAAAAACGTAGAAGAGTTAAACACATACGTGTGGTTCGATGACGTCAGAGTTAGGCTTGATCAAGTCATCAGCCTCGTGTTTGAAGAAACATTAAATACGTGATATCTCCCAAATGGAATAACATTGTCCTGAGTTGTTGACAGTTATCTCAATCACATAGATAAATCATGATGGTTAGATTTGTGTCTCCTGTCTGTGGAGGTGGAGAGGGAGGGAGGGAGGAATAGGGGGGGGGGGTTGGGCGGGAGGGAGAGAGAGAGTTGTTCATGTCAGTTATCTCTATCACATAGATCATGATGGTTGGGTTTGTGTGTGCTTTAACATATTACAGGAAAATAATTCTTGTTTTCATTTTTTTTTGTTAATTTATTAGCAAAACTGATCAAGTTACCATATACATCAAGAAAAAGTCAAAACCCTTTAATCTATAGCAACCCATCTATACATTCATCATGCATTTCGCAAGGAAGAAGATTTATCTCTCTATGACACATATCCTTATTCCTGAAATATGAGAATCATTTGAAAGATAACTTGGAGATATGATGAAGCAAATTATTGACCGAAAGAAAAAATCATCTTCGTTATATACACTTGTTGTAAGTTCACGACAAGTTTGAAGTTTACATGTGACACTTGCTTGGTTTAGTGTGCAATGACATGACCAAGGTTAACATTGAGGCCTGTGCACTACGAGGGGGGGGGGGGGAGGAGGAATTGCGGGAGCGAAATGTAACCAAAAATCCGTGGAAAATTCTTTTCGAAGAGTTTTCTCCCTTCTGTGATAATTTAATAAATAAAAGTCGGAAATGACATATATTGTCAATAAATAAATGTTGTTTTATCAATTCATGGAAATAGCAAACAAAGTTGATTTCAATCATATTTCTCCTTGTAATTCTTGACTTTCTGTTCCACTTGTTATGATTCCATGACGCCGAACTGTATGTCGGGGATGGGAGTAAGAACTGTAACTATCGGGAATAGTAACGCAAATCAAATTGATGATGTCATAAACTTACGGTCTTCTTCAATAACACTAAAAAAATATGTTCTTGCGGAATGTTTGATGCATTGTATGCATGTTACTACATAGACCAGAGGTGCTCAATTAATTCTCTACAATACAATAGCCAGAACAAACATTGGTTGGAACAAAGAGCGAGACAATAAAAATATCGACATACCGCGAATGAGCAATGTACGGGCTAGGCTGGTAGAGTGCAAATCTAAGGCGTTAAATATCTTCGTAAGTCAATAAGTGCAAGATATTGTTTTATCCATTTTTTATACGGACCGTACTAACTACTTTCGCTGGACAGATTTGGTCCGTGGGCCGCTCATTGAGAATTCCTGACAAAGACTGCATTCTTTTATCCCATGTTGATACTTGTGTCGCTCACGAGTGGTTTCACCTTCAGTGAAATGGACATGTCCATTAACTTTGTCCAAAGAACCCATGACTTGTAATGAACGCAGTTTCTCAAAGCTAAATTGATAAAACTATACATTTTGAGGGGCGGTAACCCTTTTCATTTGAATGGTCTGTTGCAAGTATAGAGAATATGATGAAGGTTCTTATGCAAATTGTCATGGAGCCGCGCTCAGGCCAGTATGGCCAGTAAGTAATTGTGCTTGAGCGGCAGAAATGTCAGGAATGTATTACGTCATCAAATACTCTTTTTCTAGCTTCAATGGCTGAATTGGAATGAGTTTTGGTAAGAGTTAAAATTCATAAATGACGTCACGTTTCCGGGCATTTTTCAAGGTCATTTGAGGTCATTAGTGGGCATTATTTACATGACTAAAACAATCTACTCCTCCCTTAGTTATTGATCAATGTATCCCTAGTTTGGCACAGTGAATCTTGTGATATAAAGGCTGGGAAATCTAATTCACAAAACCACAGATAGAATTGTTTTCTCTGTTCATTGAACTTATTTATTGCTGATATTTCATGTTATCTTACTGCCTCACTTCTGGGTTTTCTTTAAATTTTGGATACTTGTAGCAAGTTCAAATACCGTACTGCGCATGCTCTGGTCAAAGTCCTGTCCATCAGAAACAACAAACTGTTGTGGTGCGAATCTAAGTAGCAGGCACTGAGCTGTGTTCCATGCGTTGCTTGAGTATACGCAAGACTGCCCTCTACTTTCAAACCCCTAGTACAAATAAACTCAGTTGATACCCGTGATTTTGGCACCGTCGGGTGTACTAAAAGCGTATTGGTGGCGCTTTGTTAATACGCCAAGAAAAAATACCGGCGGTCATATATGAACACTATATATCCGAGGTCAGTTTTAGCGGTAATTTTTAACAGAACTATGTTTAGCAGTAAACTTGCCTAATCAAATCCCATGACATCAAAGTTTCAATTTTGTCCTAGAAGTTATCATGATATGAATAACTTCACCTTGTCCTGTGCAGGTAGATGTACTATAATGCTAATAGACCAAGAAACCTGAACCCACTAAACATTGCTATGTGTGATTGATGTAACGGCCCAAGACCATATACAGAACACAGCAAATTCTAAATTGATGTACAAACTTCTAGTACAACTTTAGCATTAGCTTAGTCTGTCGATATGGAAATAAGGGGCTATCAAGCCTAGTTTTGAAAATCAAACAATCTACTATATAGAGAGAACCAACGCCTCGTTTCATTGAAAGGATACAATTGTCAAATCTTTCCTAATTACGATTATGACCCAAATTCTGTACCCAAAATGTCAGCATCCTGTGGTCCTATAGGCCTATTAGTCGGCTTACTGCAGCTTAGTGAATTTATGTTACTCGAAGAGGTGTTATGGCCACATGAGACTCATACTGCCCAAACCAGCTTTTTTTAAATGATCACACAGTCCCTGCACTACGCTTCTTCTAAGTCAAGTTTGATTTTTTTCTAAGATCAAACAATTTTTTTGTTCATGACCTTATACGACATCCTTTGTAATATGGTCGATATTGTAGTAAACAACGGAGAGGTGACACTTCAATGACTGGTTATGGATAACGCCATGTTGTAACTCCATTTTACGAACGCCGGTTGGGCACTAAGAAACGACCAATACATTACATCCTTTAAGGACGTTTACCATAGTTTGGGGTAAGGATGGGAGCGTTTGGTGGGGTGGACGTTAGGGTTTGGTGTTAGGACAGACGATGGGACAGATTTGTTCTTGAAGGATGGACATGTTGTAATTCCGAATTGTACTTGACCTATACTAAGCGAACTGACGCTTTCAGTCTTTGTCTGAACATTGTATGTACAGCTGTCGAAAGCAAACACACAGACGGTTACAAAGTACTTTAAAAAAGTTAAACATTACTATGAATGCATTGGATGTTAACTTACATGCTGTGACTTTGTTTATTGGTGCTATCATATAGAACAGTACCTGATCTGTATTGTTAACCGGTGTAACGTCTCGCGTCAGGTAATAGAATGTAAAAGGGTAGGAGTTCAGATGCTTCAGTATTCTTTAGGGGTGGGGAGGGAGGGGAGTGGTGGGAGGGGTGACAGGGGAAGTGTCGTGCGTATTAAGGTTATAGGAATATATGAGCCAGGTCTAAATAGGGTCTATAAGAATATGGCAAAAACTGGTGTAAGAGAAGACTATGGTTAATATAGCTTTCCTTATCCGATGGGTAAACAACTGCTACTTCGACAAAAGAAAATGTGACCAGTTATTGAGTAAGCTACAGCTGGTGTGCTCGTCTTGGTTTTGAAGTTTTAAGAGAGAGAATGTCTAAACAAAAGCGAACCAGGGTTTCTTACTATTCTTCCGTCACGCCAAAAATATACTACAATTATCCTGTTCGTACTTGTTTCTTCTTGGGTAATAATACTTGTTCCTGTACTTGGGTTATACTTGTTACTATTTGGATTATATTTGTTTCTACTTGGGTAATAATACTTGTTTCTACTTTGGTTATACTTGTTTCTATACATGAGTGTTAATACTTGTTACTACTTGGGTTATACTTGTTACTACTTGGGTAACACTTGTTTCTACTTGGGTTATACTTGTTTCTATACTTGGGTTATACTTGTTTCTATACATGAGTGTTAATACTTGTTACTACTTGGGTTATACCTGTTACTACTTGGTTTATTCTTACTACTTAGGTTATACTTGTTTCAATACTTGAGTGTTAATACGTGTTTCTACTTGGGATATACTTGTTTCAATACTTGAGTGTTAATACTTGTTTCTACTTGGGTTATACTTGTTTTTACTTGGGTCATAGTTGTTACTATATTTTTGCTGCTTGGTTACCTGTTTTTACTTACTGTTTTTACCGGGGACGGATCCATGAATTTTAAAAAAGGAGGGGTGTTGCCCTAGGATCGTTGAAGCTGGTTTTAAACTAGGAAAATGTTAGACATGTAATGTTGCATTCTTGTGGCTATAATCTGGTCCTACATGCAAGTTTGTGCTTATAACTACGTTTATGTTTTGTGTGATATTGAAGGGGGGGGGGGGTAATGTATATACCCCCACCCGTCCGTTCTATCTTATAACCATGCATGATCATCTATATTTTGCTATAAGTGTAATAAATATACGAAATAAAATGGACCTTATTTGCTTCTAGTGGATTTCCCCTGTAATTGTGATTAACATCGATCATTTTGTTTGGATGTTTGATTGATAGTGGTAAAGTCGTTAACAACTCTGACAATAGGATATGCATCAGTTTGCTTCTCCTCCCCGGAAGCGAGTTTTTTTTATGCAGGTAGGTTCGTACTATTGTGTATATTGAATAGCCAATCACAGCCAAGTTTATTTTGACGTCATCAAATATGACAAGGAAAGCATGAAACACTTAATATTTAAAGTCGATAAGTTCAACCTGACGTGCTAGCCTGAGCATGAAGCACTTAATATTTAAAGTCGATAAGTTCAACCTGACGTGCTAGCCTGATGCAACAACAATGCTGCAGTAATCTCTAGCGAAGCTATTCCTTTAGCTTTAGCCATACACCGACTACATTTTTAGTTTTTTAATATGAAATCTGTGTTCGTTCCAAAATTTTGGAAACCTGGTAAGAATTCTTTGCCACAAATTTCCTATCTTAGTGATCTTCCTAACGTATCTTTGTGCATACGAATTGTTCAGGGAGTAGTTTTGCGAAATTTGCAGTTGACACAAAGTATTATTACTATTATAGTACCATTGTGTACATTGAATGGTAAGAATGGTGAAAAGTTGTCGACTGATTCGGCTACAGTGTCAGCCCTCATGACCTTTGGCAAATATGCAGGTCTTTCTGGTGTCTTTCCGCAAAAGAATAAGACAAGAAATCGGTTGTCAGGTTTAAAACGAATTGGGGTGCAACCAACAGCAGTTGCGCGGCGAAAGAACATGTCTGTTGGTGGTCGCAAGTGTCTCACTAGTGGGAGGCCCACAAAGCGGTCTACTGAGCATGAGCATGGCCTCGGTAAAAGGAAATCTGGAGATCTTAAATCTAGTGTCTTGCTTAAGAGAAGAAAGGCAGCCCCCCATAGTCTTTCCCAGTGTGTGAAAGGCAATCGGAGCTTGGGTAAGACGCACAGTAAATCATAACATAGGTGCGTAAGACAGTTGGCAAATCAAAAATTGTCAGCTAGTGTCAACCAGAAAATGCATTGTCAAACTGAGGAAATTTTCTGTGCAGTTGACTGGACCATGCAGTACCAATTTGATATTCCATGAGGAGACAGGTGCTGCCACCTTTAAAAGTATCAACGGCTCTTGGTTGAGTTCACAGTAAAGGTTGCACTTGGGAAGTAATAAAAATGAAATAGATTTCTGAACAAAAAAATGCTTGGTTTGGGAGAAAATAAAAGATAAAAACGAACTAATGACAACAACAAAAATTTTCGGCAGATGTGGGATTCGAACTCACAATGATCATACAGCATCAGATTGACATTGTTTACAAATCTTACTGCTTTAGAGCGAGTGACACGTGCATGTTTGATGACGTCAAAATGAAATTGGCTGTCATTGGCTATTCAATATACACAATGGTACGAACCTACCTGCATAAAAAAAACTCGCCTCCCGGAACAAGGCAGTGAATGTGTAACCAATGTCACTGGACAACAAATATGTATTGTCTTACTTTGTCTTTGGTGAGATGTTAAAGGGAGCTGTTCTCTCTAACTCATCATTTAGCAATTTCGATGTTACATCTATACCTCCTTCGAAACATATTTAGGGTAGTTGATTTAAATTTCTTATACTTTCTTGTTAATTGTTCAGTCAAAGCGCTGAACCAATCATTTGACCTGACTTAACCTCGAAGTCTCAAAACGAAAGTAAACAAACTAATTTTGAAACATGATAATATACTGTATTTATCGGTGGTATCAAGATGAGAACAAGCTTATGCCATTGCCTTCTGTACCTCAGATAAGAAAGACATACATACAGCCCGTAGGAGTCACACCTATCTTGAAATTTAAGGGCAAGGAAGGGGGGTGGACTGCAAAATGGTAACTTAATTATATGGACTGTCAAAACAGCTGTTCGGAGGGAAAGGGGGAGAGGATCGGGAGGGAAAGGGAGGGGTGCGCAAGGGGTGGTTATAGGAAGGGGTGGGGAGGGAGTCGGCGAAACGTCAGGTGGTTCAGTGGTTCTTTCTATAACGAAAATTAAAGCTTCTGCAGGGAGCTGTTCTTTCGTACCTGCTCCTCTTGGTTATATACTCAATTTTTGTGGTATTTCTCTAAAATGAAATACCGTCTGAATAATATTGTAACAGTCGCCATCCCTAGAGTTGTTTGTTGATTAATGTACTATTTTCTGCCCTATCGGCGTTCCACTGTTTCCTTTCCAACACAAATAAACTTATCTTGTTGTTGCTATGTAGTTTACCACGCTGATGCTACTGCTACAGCTACTAACGATAAAACGATATATACAGTATACGAATGGTCAATACCATTTCATTCATTAAATTTAGTGGGTTCAGTCCCTGAAGGAAGACATAAGGTATGATTGCAACATATTATTAATTGTAAACTTTAAGATCAGAAATGTTTGATTATCGTCTTACTGTGGCTCCTCGTATTATTTCTTGGGCCTAAATTGTGTACTTGCTCTCCGTAGTATTGCATTCCTAGTCATGTTAATATGTATAGTACAGTGTGTAAGGCTATCTTTCTCTGTGATTTCAGTGTGCCAATATATTAAGGCCTAAGCTTATTATCGTGGAAGTATATTCATATTGTTTACTGTGTGTGCTTACGCACTGTCATGTCCCGTAGCCTACATATTATGTTGTATAGGTTCAAGTGTGAGTGAATCTTAGTGGTAACACCTTAATCTTATTCGTTTGTATTGTAATTGAACTAGCCTACTCCTTAATTGCACATGTCCTTGAGTTTGATTGCATATATATGATTTATTGTGTTGCATGTATTGAGGTTTTCAGGTTAAATCAGTATAGTAAGTTTACCAATCACACGAATCACTTACATTGTAAATTTAAAGGTTGTTACTTCTTCTTCTCAGTTTTGACGGTTTTCTAGAGAAATATACCAACCCGTAACCAAATCTGATGTCTATGTTATTTCTTGGCTGGAGCCCGCTACAGTCAAAACTTATCCGAAGTTTAAGATTGGCATCTGCTGAAGTTGTATCAGTGAAATTCAATGTCTGAGCAAGGTAAAGACAAACATGAGCCTGAGGGAGAGGCTATGGATTCTCAACTAGAGCCACAGTTGAGTCACCTTGAGAATCAGCCTAACCCACAAGATGATTCAGAAGCCAGCTTAGTACGCAGAGGAATTAGAGATCGCAAGCTAACAGAAAAGGCTCAACAGAATCTTGATGAAGAAATTCATCAACGTAATTATAGAGTAGAGGCCTCATATGAGAAGTGGCGTCAGCGTGCCTCAGAGATTCGTAAGGCCCTAAGAAAGATACAGCCCCTCGACCAACTGCTTGAGTTCCAATCCACCATAAAGAAGCTTCAAGACTCAGTAGTGACTTCCTATGAAGAGCTCAGAAGGATTAATGTTCCAGACAAGGTCACTGTGTCCAAGGTCGACAATTGTTGTGCCATTTCGAGGGAACTGACAGAAGTGCTAACACAACGTAGGCTTGAAGAGATTGATACACACCAAGAAAGAGAACAAATACGAGGATTGAAATGTGCTCACCCGTCCGTATTTGGCGAGTCTATCAGTGACCAATCTGTGCAGTCTAGAATGAGTGTAGTATCCACCATTTCATCAATGAAGGCGAAGGCAGATGCAGAGAAAGCTGAGAAACTAGCTGCTGCAAAGGCCTTAAGGGAGGAGCAACATCAGAAATCAAAACTCCTTCAAATGCAAATGAATTTGGAAGAAGAAAAAATGAAGTTGGAAGCTATGCAAGCAGATGCAGCTGTGAGAATTGCTGAAGCTAAGTGTGAAGTTTTGTCAGAAGCTGCTGAGGACCCAGAAGACATATGCCTTGATAAACCTGTGCGTCTGAATCCCTTGGCTGCTAGTTTTAACCCAGTTCCTCACTATGATGGTGAACCTTATCAGGAGTTATCAGTTGGTCATGCTCTCGGTGGTGAGTCAATAAATAATCCAGTTAGTGAATCCTCATTGGCACAGGCTCTGACAAGTGCCATGGACCGCAGCCGTCTACCCGTGCCAACCCCAAAGGCTTTCTCTGGAAATCCAATTGAATTTGTGACTTTCAAAAGAAGTTTCAAGACGCTCATTGAAAATAAGGGAACACGTGCAGAAGAAAAGATTTATTACCTGCAGCAATATGTGACCGGAGAGGCAAGAGAATCTATTGCTGGTTGCTTCTATGGAAGTAACGAAAGTGACTACCAAAGAGCATGGGAGACATTGGAGAAGAGATATGGTCACCCTTTCAAAGTGCAAGAAGCCTTTCGTGACAGACTGGATAAATGGCCCAAGGTTGGTCTTAGGGACAATGTTGCACTGCAGAAATATGCAGACTTCCTCAACAGCTGCCGTGATGCAATGCCTCATGTGAAGGGTCTTAGCATTCTTAACGATTGCAAGGAGAATCAAAAAATGACAGCAAAGCTTCCTGACTGGGCGATAAGCCGCTGGAGTCGAGTAGTGACAGAGGGGTTAGATGAGGGTCATGACTATCCTACATTCACGCAATTCGTATCATTTGTTGAGAAGGAAGCAAGAGTTGTATGCAACCCAATTGCATCATTTTTGGCAGTTAAGAGATCAGAGTCAGCCTGTGATAGTAAATTTCAAGTGGAGAAGAGGAAATTTTCACGTGCTCTAGTCACAGATGCTGGAAAGTCTCCAAACAGATGGTCTCAACATCCTAATGATGATTTAAAGGGGGGATATTCCAGCTCCAGTGCCAAACCTGTAGAAAAGCCAAAAACATGCCCCTTTTGCAACGGAGAGCACTACCTATCATCCTGCACAGTGTTTGCTGACAAGAGTATAGATGAGAGAAACTCATTTATCCAGGTGCACAAGAGATGTTATAGCTGTTTACGTACCGGCCACTTTGCCAAGCAGTGCAAATCCCGTCATTCATGCCAAAAATGTAAGGGACGTCATCCCACCGTCTTGCATGACAATGATAAGATCCAAAGGGTATTTACACAGGAAGTAAAGAGAGAACCTAAGGAAGCGGATACTGCTGTGGCCCTTACTACATATCATGGTCACTCAAGCACAACAAATGTGTTACCAGTGTGGGTGTCTAGCATTAGTAGTCCTCAAACAGAGAAGCTGGTTTATGCGCTCCTGGACACACAAAGTGACAGTACCTTTATAGATGGAAGCATTTGTGAAGAGTTGTTAGTACCTACAGATCCAGTGAAGCTGGAATTAACCACGATGAGAGGCAAGGACTCCACAGTTGTAAGCAAAAGAGCCAAGCGTCTCAGAGTTCGTGGATATACATCTAGCAAATGCATAGATCTACCAGTTACGTATACAACAGACTTTATCCCTTTAGACAAGAATCATATTCCCACTTGTGAGACAGCCAAAAATTGGAATCATCTTGCATCCATTGCATCAGAAATGCCACCATTAATGGACTGTGAAGTAGGGCTGTTAATAGGCTACAACTGTTCTGCTGCCCTTGCTCCACGCCAAGTTATCACCGGTGAGAATGATCAACCATATGCTGTCAAGACCGACTTAGGGTGGAGTGTGGTAGGAAGTCTTGCACCAGTTGATTCAACAGAGGTAACAGGGTTTTGCCATCGCATCAGTCTGAAGGAAGCCCCACCAGTTACTCTTCGGGATATTCTAAAGGTGTTTGAATCAGACTTCAATGATTCGAAGCATGAAAGTAACAGCATTTCTCAGGATGACATACGGTTTTTACAAATTCTAGAGAGCAGTGTTGCAGTAAATGAGAAAGGCCACATTGAGATGCCTCTTCCTTTCAAGTCGCGGCCATACCTGCCAAACAATTACAAGTTAGCTGCAATCAGACTGTCTCACCTCAAAAGGCGTCTTGATGGTGATCCCAACTACAAGGAACACTATGTAAAGTTTGTTGAAGGAATGCTGGAGGATGGTGATGCTGTACAGGTTGCTGACAGAGGGAAACCCGGTGAAGTCTACTACATTCCTCATCATGGTGTATACCATCCAAAGAAGCCTAACAAGTTAAGAGTTGTGTTCGATTGTTCAGCAAAATATCGAGGATCTTCACTAAATGACCATCTTTTGTGTGGTCCTGATCTCACCAACAATTTGTTTGGAGTGTTATGTAGGTTTCGCAGGCACCCAGTAGCAGTGATGTGTGATGTAGAGAAGATGTTTCATAGGTTTCACGTCAGCCCTGAAGATAGAGATTACCTGAGATTCTTGTGGTACAAGGGAGGCGATACTAAGAAGGAACCACTAGAGTACAGAATGAATGTCCACCTGTTCGGTGCCACATCATCACCTGGATGTGCCAATTTTGGTATGAAGCATCTTTCAAGAATGTTTGAAGAAGAATTTTCCTTGGCTGCCCCATTCTTACGTCAGGACTTCTATGTTGACGATGGGGTCACCAGTGTGAAGAATGCCAGAGAAGCCAAGGAACTCATCAAAGAGGCTTGTGAACTGTGCTCTAAGGGAAATCTGCGACTCCACAAATTTGTTTCAAACGACCGCTCTGTCATCGAAGATATACCACTCAGTGAACGTGCGACAGACGTTCAGGACATTGACCTAAGCAGAGATAAGCTTCCTGTTGAGAGAACCCTTGGCATACATTGGAACATAGAAGATGACTCGTTCACATTCCAGATTGGTTTGAAAGAACGCCCTGACACCCGTCGTGGAATCTTGTCAGTAGTTGCGAGCATTTATGATCCTCTGGGATTCATTGCGCCATTTGTGCTGGAAGGGAAAGCCATTCTGCAAAGGATGTGTAAACAGGGCACTTCATGGGATGAGCCAGTCACTGATGAATTGCGTCCACGGTGGGAGAAGTGGAAGAGTGATATCCTTAACTTAGAGAACACCAACATTCCTAGATGCTACAAACCCCTTGACTTTGGGCCTGCCACCCGAGTTGAGCTGCACCATTTCTCCGATGCGAGCACTGATGGATACGGAATGTGCTCTTACCTGAGATTCATTCGAGAAGATCATGTCTACTGTTCTCTGGTGATTGGAAAGGCAAGAGTTTCTCCGACTAAGGTTGTAACAGTTCCTCGTTTGGAACTTACAGCTGCCGTAGTTGCTGTAAAGATCAGCATCAAGTTGAAGCAAGAACTACACATGCATATCGACAGTGAATATTTTTGGTGTGACTCCCAAGTTGTATTAGCTTACATCAATAATGATGCGAAGAGGTTCCATGTTTTTGTGTCAAACAGAGTACAGTTTATAAAGGAGCATACGGAACCTAACCAGTGGCACTACATCTCTACAAGAGAAAACCCTGCAGATCACGCTTCACGTGGTCTCTGTGTCTCAGAACTGCTCTCATCAAACTGGTTCACTGGTCCAGAGTTTCTTTGGAGTGCTGATCCTGTCACAGATTGCTCAATAGAACCAATGCTTATCATGGGAGATCCAGAAGTAAGAGCCCAATCTCTGAGTGTTCAAGCCACAAGAGCCTGTGATATATTGGAGAGACTATCTAAGTACTCCAACTGGAGCCGACTTACTAGGATTGTTGCCAGGATTCGACGACTTGCTAGTAGAGAGACTGGCAGTGTGTCTCTTACAGTTGAAGAAATCAATCAAGCTTGTGTCTCTGTGGTTAAGATTGTTCAGCAAGAACACTTCAAGGAAGAATTACAAGCACTGAAGATGCAACGGAATGTTTCGTCGACGAGCAAACTTTTCACCCTCAACCCTTTCATTCAAGATGGCATGATCAGAGTCGGAGGACGTTTGAGAAAGTCCATGCTCTCACTTAATGAGAAACATCCTGTAGTACTGCCTAAAAATGGACACATGACTGAATTGATCATTGCCCACTGCCACAGTCTGACCAAACACCAGGGAAGAGGTCAGACAATTAACGAAATCAGAAGACAAGGGTATTGGATCCTTGGTGGAAGTAAGACAGTAGCTACCTTCACTAGAAAGTGTGTTCTTTGCAGAAAGCTTCGACGACCTGTAGAAGAGCAGAAGATGGCAGATTTGCCAGAGGATCGTGTTGAGCCATCCCCTCCCTTTAGCTTCTGTGGTATGGACTGCTTTGGTCCTTTCATCACAAAACAGAACCGCAAGGAATTCAAGCGCTATGGGTTGATATTTACCTGCCTCTGCTCCAGAGCTGTTCACATTGAAATGGTGGAAGATCTGTCTACTGACGCATTTATTAATGCACTACGTTGCTTTATTGCCATTAGAGGTGCAGTAACACAGATAAGGTGTGATCATGGAAGCAACTTTATTGGAGCCGACAATGAGTTGAGAGCTGCCTTGAAAGAGTTAGATGTTAACCAAATGACAGCCTACCTGACTCAGAAGCAGTGTAATTTTGTATTCAATGCTCCTTATTCAAGTCATGCTGGAGGTGTATGGGAGCGCCAGATCAGATCAGTCCGGAACGTATTCAACGCTACCATAGCCTTGTACCCTGGACGCTTAGATGATGCTTCTCTGAAATGTTTTTTGTATGAAGCAATGGCAATCATTAATGGCCGACCATTAACACCAGCAAATATGACAGATCCCTCTGCTGAACCGCCTCTGACACCAAATCATCTGATTACCATGAAGCCCACCGTTGCCCTGCCACCTCCAGGACATTTTGTAAAGGAAGACCTGTATGCTAGAAGAAGATGGCGTAGAGTTCAGTTCCTCTCAGAACAGTTTTGGTCTCGATGGAAGAGCGAATACCTCCAAACCTTGCAAGAGAGAGGAAAATGGAGTCTTTCAAGGAGAAACCTGAGAGTCGGTGACGTTGTCCTTGTCAAGGATCATGACACTCCACGCATGAAGTGGCCCTTTGGTGTTATAGTATCAACTACTGCCAGTGAAGATGGTCTAGTGAGGAGAGCTTGGGTTAAGGTTGGGTCCAGAGATTTAAATTCAAAGGGACAACCTAGGAAAAAATTGTCCATATTGGAACGTCCTATTCAAAAACTTGTTCTCCTTGTGGAACATGAGAGAGATCTCTCTCTGGCTCATGAGACATAATGTATGAAGGTTTGTTGTTGTCATTGACATATTTTGTACTTAAAGGGTGTTCTCATGGTAGAGTTAGTAAGATTGTATTATTTCTAGTTTTTGACTTACTTCTGTAGGAGTTCTGGTTTAATTTGCATACCAGTTCTTGTTATTTGTTTAAGTCACCATAAATCTTGTTGGGACATTGTATGTACTCTAAAGTTGTAATATTGTATTTAACCTGGCGACTGAGTTTAAATTCCTTTCTCAAGTTGTAGGTCAACTTGTTACTGCCATTGTAAGTGTGATTGTTTTAATAAGTAATTTGGTGGGAGTGTAACAGTCGCCATCCCTAGAGTTGTTTGTTGATTAATGTACTATTTTCTGCCCTATCGGCGTTCCACTGTTTCCTTTCCAACACAAATAAACTTATCTTGTTGTTGCTATGTAGTTTACCACGCTGATGCTACTGCTACAGCTACTAACGATAAAACGATATATACAGTATACGAATGGTCAATACCATTTCATTCATTAAATTTAGTGGGTTCAGTCCCTGAAGGAAGACATAAGGTATGATTGCAACATATTATTAATTGTAAACTTTAAGATCAGAAATGTTTGATTATCGTCTTACTGTGGCTCCTCGTATTATTTCTTGGGCCTAAATTGTGTACTTGCTCTCCGTAGTATTGCATTCCTAGTCATGTTAATATGTATAGTACAGTGTGTAAGGCTATCTTTCTCTGTGATTTCAGTGTGCCAATATATTAAGGCCTAAGCTTATTATCGTGGAAGTATATTCATATTGTTTACTGTGTGTGCTTACGCACTGTCATGTCCCGTAGCCTACATATTATGTTGTATAGGTTCAAGTGTGAGTGAATCTTAGTGGTAACACCTTAATCTTATTCGTTTGTATTGTAATTGAACTAGCCTACTCCTTAATTGCACATGTCCTTGAGTTTGATTGCATATATATGATTTATTGTGTTGCATGTATTGAGGTTTTCAGGTTAAATCAGTATAGTAAGTTTACCAATCACACGAATCACTTACATTGTAAATTTAAAGGTTGTTACTTCTTCTTCTCAGTTTTGACGGTTTTCTAGAGAAATATACCAACCCGTAACCAAATCTGATGTCTATGTTATTTCTTGGCTGGAGCCCGCTACAATATTGTCCAGCGAATGGAAATGGAATGTAATAAGTGGAGTACAATACTGAAGGAGCCGTCGTTCTCCGTTCTACGCTACTTTAAGGAAACTTAGAATACAAAAATGGAAAGGACATAATATTTATAAGAAAGGAAAGCAAGGAAAGGATAAGTAGAATTAGAAAAGGATGTATGTGGATGATTACCAGACACGAATAAAAAACAATATCATCAAACAGAGAAAATATGTAGAAAAAAGGAACATTTATTTCACTCATGCCAGGCGCAATACGCATGCGTATATCAAAAAAAGTAAGATGGATACAACAGACTATATTATTGAACGGGTAAATCTACAGTATTAATAAAGATGGTATATTTAGTAGAGTGTAGGATACTTGTCAGCTTATTAACGGCTTTAATACCTGGGCCATTGTTGTCAAGAGCAGGATCGCTGAAGTGGTAAGACCATTTTTGGTAGTTCCAAGCATATTTAGGTAAAGAACAAGTTGTCGGGGAGTATATATATCATTCCATCTTGTCTACTAGATCACGTGTTGTTTTATCATGTCTTAATTGTCTAAATTTGCATATTTAATCTAGCGATCATTATTATTGTCTTTCATGGGCCTAAAATATGGAACTATATACTTGACCAGACTTGCGAGCCGTCTGCCGACTACGTCACTACAGCATTGATCGTACATGATACCGTATATTCAATAACATTATTTATACACATTTAGATCGTCAGTAGTAGCTGCAACGTTGCACTCACACCCGTGCAGCAATACGCGGTGGGTCATTGCATTACAAAATTGTCCCCGCTGATCACACGGATTGGGCGACTTAATCTACAGATCTGGAAACAACTCTAACAGCGTTAAACGACAAAAGAACAAACATACGAATGGAAAGCAATTTTTTTAGAAGAGATTAATAAAATGTCAAAAACATTTGAAAATCGGTACGTAATCTCGTTACGTGTATCTTCTTTGATTGACATTGAAACAGTATTGACCAAATGCATTGGGAAGAGTTTTTCCGGAAAAATATCTTTATGAAAATATCTCTCGTTTTTAGAGGCCAACACCCCAACCCCCTTCCCATCTCTTAGGCGACCATGTAGGCTAACGCTATGTTGAACAGCTTACATATATTACATACAAAGAAGCGTACAGTTAACACTGGGACATGCACATTAGTAGGCTACTTTTTGGCGATATTTCATAAAATTGAAAGTACACAAAAGATTCATACGCACTTCCAACTTTATTCACAAAACTTATTTAAGTAAATTGCTGGTATTCCACTCTTCCCGAGATGATTGAAGATAATGAGGATCGTGGTTAGTAACATGAATAGACTAACGCCTGCCAACACACTATGATTTAAAAGCGATCTAACCAATCCCAACACCCCACTCCACCCCTCCACCTCTACTGCCCAGCATAGTTTGGAGCGACCAATATATGATTTTGAATATCTTGAATGTTATATATGACCGACGTCGATATTGAAATGTAACATTTCAACCTCCCCATTATGGTTGTGTCTTGTGTTCAAACCATGGTTCGGAATTGTTTCTTGATATGGTTACAGGTATTTATCCTTTGCCGTTTGTTGACTTGTTCGATAATGTTTGGTGTTTTAAACCATCTTTGTTTTAGTAAATTCGCAAAATGAATGATTTTTTCATTTTATTCTTCAGAAAAGAAAAACAGAAGAACACAGAATGATGATTAAGAAGAACAGATTAGAAAGTACACCCCAAAGTTGTATTTTACATAAATTGTTATTTTGCAGTGGTCTGACCAAATGATGTATTCTTTGCAAATACTTGGGTATCTCTCTATCAAGAGAATAGATTTACGCGATTAACATTTGTAGATTTCTATCATTATCGAGTTATTACCCATTTGGTCCAATCAGCATAAAGTATATTTAAGCTCACAAATTTAATGTAATGTTTGATACATTTTACTTAAAATCCTTCGAACTTGACGCCTGAAATTTGTTATTCATTGTCAGACTTCAGTGGACTATTTGTTTTACTCCAGGTGCCAACAATTGTAACAAATTCTATGCAAAACGCATCTTTGAGGAAGTGGCTAGATGATTATCCATTTACGACACTTAACATTTAAAAATACATATTAAAAATGTGTGAACATTATTTATGGTTAATGTTCTCCACCGCTGGCCAATTGAGCTCTGTTGTTTCTATCTCTGGTTCTCATACATTTGATGATTACGGCGAGGCACAGGACAATGGCGACAATACCAGCTACAATTATGATGATAATCACCCAAGTGTCTAAACCTGTAAAGACAACAGACGACGAAAATAATCCTTAATTATAAACAAATTTATTGAATAAAGTAAAATATGAAAAAATTCTCTGAAGGCAAATTCATGTAACGTAAGTCTAAACTAAATATATTCTTATAAGGCGCTGTCAGGTGATTTTTCCTGTCCGGCACACCACGCCCCCCCCCACCTCGCCTATTCCCTTCACCCAGCCCACCACTTCCAAAAGGTATAAATAATAATGAGATGATGATGATGATGATGATGATGATGATGATGATGATGATGATGATGACGATGATGACGACGATGACGATGATGACGACGACGACGACGACGACGAAGACTATGACGATGACGGTGATGGTGATGATAAAGATAGTGATGGTGATGTTGATGATGATGATGATGATGATGATGATGATGATGATGATGATGATGATGATGATGATGATGATGATGATGATGATGATGATGATGATGATGATGATGATGATGATGATGATGATGATAATCATGATGATGATGATGATGATGATGATGATGATGATGATGATGATGATGATGATGATGATGATGATGATGATGATGATGATGATGATGATGATGATGATGATGATGATGATGATGATGATGACGATGATGACGACGATGACGATGATGACGACGACGACGACGACGACGAAGACTATGACGATGACGGTGATGGTGATGATAAAGATAGTGATGGTGATGTTGATGATGATGATGATGATGATGATGATGATGATGATGATGATGATGATGATGATGATGATGATGATGATGATGATGATGATGATGATGATGATGATGATGATGATGATGATGATGATGATGATGATGATGATGATGATGATGATGATGATGATGATGATGATGATGATGATGATGATGATGATGATGATGATGATGATGATGATGATGATGATGATGATGATGATGATGATGATGATGATGATGATGATGATGATGATGATGATGATGATGATGATGATGATGATGATGATGATGACGATGATGACGATGATGACGATGATGACGATGATGACGATGATGATGATTCGCACAGTAGACAAAATATGCAAACATTTATCCCTCGCTAATATCGATCCCGCTACAGATGTTTAATAAGACAACCTGTAGAATATTAATTAAACTAACTTATTTTTTACCTCCACTGGGTCCAGGTGTTGATGTCATAGTTCGTAGGGTAGTGGTTATAGCTTTTGTGGTGGTCATGATACCGGCACCTAAAAGCAAACGTATGAAAAAATTAGCGTTATATCAATAGAAGTATTCAAAAGGTTAACAAACTGAATACTTGGTAGTTAAAAGATTGGCAGTAGATCCCTCTTTACTATCATTAGACAATGCTATATAGTAAATTTAACGTGTAGAAAACTGAACTCAGAAAGACACAGAAATCATAAAGAACCTGCTGGATACGCCACAGTTGAGAAGATTATAAAATACCTTTTGCCCTTTATTTTAACTCTTAACCTTTGAAATATTTACAATTGCAATACTTTTAAATGTCAAGTTCAAGTAAAGGTTGTTTATTTTTGACCAATTGCCTTCTTTCGGATTTTATATTAAATCAAACAAATTACTTCTGATGGTCAAACACATCGTTATGTCAATGTTTTATGGTTGATTCCCGCCTAAACTTCAAGGACTAGTAATTTTAGTGTGCTTAGTGACGATCCTCTCAGGAGCACATAAACTTTGTTGCATTATTCAAAACAACCACAGATTGTTGTCATGGCCATCTGGTTCTTGTATAATTATCATGTAGAAAGTTCTTAGTTCTTAGTTTTGACTGTTCTTCACAGTTCGCTTTTACAGGTTTTCTTCTCAAAGCAAAATACAGCCTCCTATCACCAGTCGTTCCCTTTCAGAACAAACACAACATAACCTCATATCACCAGTCGCTTCTAATCGTTCTCTGCCTTCACATTTAGTTATACAACTTTACAATTCTCACTGCAACATGCAGCCGAAATGTGTGTTACCATGTTCGTCCTCAGGTTCATTAATAACGATGAACGAATAACGATTTAAAACCATTAGCACTTTCTACTGATAACTCTACGACAACCGGGTGCCATGGCAACCATATAATATGGTGTCGTACTACGCATGTAAACAAACTAACCATTCCTGAAATGAATTTGAGGATGGTTATTATGGAGGAGGGGGAGGGGGAGGGGTGGGGGGCTCATACTCACACGTAGAAAATCATTTCAGTCTTAGTTTAAGATCGAAGCGAAGGAGAGGAGAGGAATGGAGTACAGTAACGAGGCAGGTGCAAGTGGGAGGGGTGTAGGCGATCATTGAAAAATTCAGTGGCGGAGCGTCCATACAGTCAGGGGGGCATCCGCCCCCCCCCCACCCCCCTGACGGACTCAAATGGACTGCTGTCGCCCTTTTCAGCTTTTTACCCCTTTTTACTTATTTGCGATTATTGACTTTTTTTATTGCGCTCTCATCTACCTATTGACATTTGTCATATTATCTACAAATTAGCAAGGCCCGGAAAGGGTCATTTCCGGCGATTTAGTGAGTATCTTTACTCAAAAAATTTCTGTACGCTCCGCGCCAACCTGTGGTGGCGCTCCGCTTAGATAGTGTCGAAAGCGCCCCTACCGACCATTCTCGCCCCCTGACCAATACCCATAGCTCTGCCACTGGAAAAATTGCTAGTTTTCCAATGGTGTTTTGGAATGAAACAATGCGTCACAGTATTCATCCCCATTTATTGTATTAAACCCGTTTCATTTGTCTGTGGTAATTTATTGTAGCATAAAACGGATTGTAATAGAATCACCATTTCTGGTCCGATTCGTTGTAAATAAAACTGTATGGTAAAAGTCAACATCAATATACAATTGTGAGCATTTCTTTACATCATATCCTTATGAAATATAGAAAGGTTTCAGCTGGTACGATGAAGGTCAATGTAAGAATGAAAACATGAAATATGCTGGAAATAGAGACTTCCTCGGGAGTGACCGAACTGCAACAATTAACCACTTTTCACTTTGGTACATATTTCTATCAAGATATATTGATTTAAATTTATGTCCGTAAATGTGTGTACCTTTCTAAAGGGGTCAAACTGAAGGGTTCAAGCTCATGCACGTGTCAAGCTGACCTTGCGGTTACACGGGAGTTTGCTCACACCTCGTTATCAGCTAGAAGTGTAAATAGGTTACCACCAGTAGATCTCAAATCATGAGAGGCTCTTGAGTCATCAATCGAGCCCCGTGCAGACTACAAGTCTGGTGTGTTGTTAAATTCCAGCATGCGATGTAAAAGCAGTTACATACTAAATGCCTATAGGAACGCCACGGTAAAATTCAGAATCACTCGCTCATTAATAACATTTACTTTGTGAGAATATTTAATGCGTTAGTTAGGCTTTATCAAGTGCAATCTTACTTGAGTAAGACTCAAACGTTTGCTTTAGCTGACCTAACTTTAGTGCATCACCGGCTTTCGGTTTTAGAACTGGTTGAAGAGAGCACGATTCCGTTACCTATTTTTGCTTATGCTACATATAAATGCTTTTTGTTTTTTACACAATATAGCTATCTTTTACGGAAAATGCAATTCAGGTGTGTTTCTAATTGCGATGAATGTGATTTATATATATATATATATATATATTGCCATGATCTATTGTACTGTTCATTAAACCAGATTTTACTGAAACACAATTGATTTCGTTTTAACTCCGATCGCGCTTACTCAGTTGCCATGGTGACGTGAGGTGTGTCAATAATGACATGAGTTATGTACTATGGTGGATACATCGTATAGCTTTCGTATATGGACTTGGTAATATTGGAAGAATAGCGTACCTGGGAACCATAGATTCATATCTTACATATTAATCATCACGAGATATTAAAAGGGTATAGTATTCTATTATATGTTATATTATAATGTTATATTATATTATCCATGCATGCATCTGAGTATGATTCATGGTTTTGTGAGTATTTGTGAGACCTCAGTATTGTCAATAAAATATTCCACCTTTTTCTTAAAACTCCCCTTAGAATGACTCGACTTTCAGCCTTTGTTCACAGTAGCTCTATTCTTATCGAAAAGCAACAAAGAAAAGCAAATAACTTACAAAGAGAACAAAAGAGAACAACGAAAAGGACCAAATCCGCTATCGATCAAATATTCGGAGTTCGGATAAAGGTTTCCAGTTTATTAATTTTAAAGTTGTCTAGTAATATGAGAAATGCAATGACTAACATCCGTGTAGGTTAGGCCTATACGTAGAAAGTTTTATGCAGTACACACTTTGTCATAGATAGTGAGTTTTGTAGCTGAGGTTCGTCGGGTATAGGCTATTAGTAAAACAGACCATGTATACAAATTGGGCTCAAAATGCGACGTAATCTTTTATAACAAGGAGTTATATACCAGTTTCAAAGTATATTTCCTAATCCTCATTTTCACGGCCAATTTCTTAGCAAAATTTTATGAAAGTGGTGCATTATTATGAATTTAGCGAAAGTCAAAACGAGTTATGGTTTCATATAGGAACCCTATGTGGGGAGGGTGACTGCCTCCTATTTTGGAGGGGGTGCTGTCGTGTTTGGCAGGGGCATCAATCATGGGGGACAGGGGGGCAAGTTCCCTCACTTTCTGAAGGGGTGGGGGACACAATATAAACTCACAATATATATATATATATATATATATATATATAGCCTACGTATATATATATGTATATATATTTATATATATATATATATATACGCATTATTTTTTGGGTGGAGTCTTTCAGGGAGGTAGCTAGACTTTTATTTCGGGGGCCCAGCATATTCATGGGGGCTTAAGGTTGGAATGACCCAACGGTGCCAAAAGCGCCGCGGGGGTGCGAAGCGCTCTTCCATAGGGCGTCGGGTCCATGGCTCGCCTTAGGGCCCTTCATAGTTGTGTCGTGTGTGTGTAGGCTACACGTTAACCTAGTCACTTTGCTTTGTTAGGAACATTCAGTCACTGAATCGTCTACAACTTTTTGGTGAACGTGATGGATAACTTCAAACTGATATAGGCCTAGCATGAACTGGAGAGATATGCGTTAAGAATAATACACAAGTTGTTAGGTTAGAACGTGCACGCCGTGAACGTTCGTGTATGTTGAAGATGATATTCATGTGAGCACACTATACTTAGCTCCTGTTATCTTTACCTGCGTACTTTATTTCTGTTAATGATTGAATGTATAGTCGGTCATGATACTCCGAGATCTTCATAATTTATACTGCAACAATCGACTAGAATCAAATTACGATGATTAAAATCACTTATGATATCAAATAACTGTATACCATTTCGGGACTTTGTAGCTTGCTTTCCTCATTTATATATGATAAGGTGATATGGTGTGTCTGTAAAGTAATAAGTGTGCGCGCCATTTTGGACTACTGCAAGCGTACGATTTGGGCAACGAGGTGCAAAGGTGTTTCTTATGTACATTGGCTGCATGAGCAGAACTCGTGAATGTAGGCTATATTGGTAATATGGAATCATGCTTTGTTTCAATTGGGCTAAAGTCTATAGGCCTACAACTAGGTCTACATCGTGTGATCAGGTGAGTCTACAGCCCAGACTGGGACAATGGAAAATATGTTAACATGCTTCCTTTTTGGCACACTTAATTTTCCGTTAAGTAAAAAGAAAATAGGGTTAACATTAATTGTGTACTACTAATCATTTCTACTTTTGTTCTATTAACCCGTTCAACACTTTCGACTATCATTTCTGGGTTGCAAAATATAACATCTCATATGCATGCAAAACAGATTTGTTACCACCTAACATCACAAAAACTAAAACAACACAAAAAGCCTTGAAAAGAAACAGTTCTATAGTACGTTCTTGCCAACGTTCAAAAATATTCGAATTGAAAACACACTGAATCTATAACAGAATAACTCTTTTAATCAGTAACTACTTCAATATATCAAAATTAATACCGTACCTAAAGTGACCCTTTAAGGAATTGATGACTTTGTGATACTTTTGAATGACTCACGATTATCTTGATATAGATCATAATAATAAAAATGATAATGATAAAAAGATACATGGAGTGACTAATATGCTGAGTCTTCTGTCAATGATTGAGAAAAAAATGTTTAATGAATAGACTATATATATATATATATATATATATATACACCGTTACTTTCGGTTTAATTAATACTCTTCGGCACCAATGTTCGCATACATTTTCCTTTTATCCTATTCGCGCTTTTACCAACTGCGCGGGTTTACAGGACACGTGGTTCTACTAAAACGAAACTACCTGTTTTATCAAAATTATCTATATATTTGTCAAGTAAACACGACAAGGTTAGGTTTCGTTTTATGTACTATTGGTTCTAACAGAATCTATAGCGTTGTCTTAGCCAGAAGTTACGTTTACTAGATAGTGCTGTTGAATGCTGTCGATCGTTTAAAAGAGGAGGGGAGGGGAGGGAAGGGAGGGGAGGGAGGGGAGGGAAGGAAAGGGAACGACAACAGAGATGGCTCATCGAAACATATCCCTCCAAGGATCAAAAGGTTAACATCCGTGTAGGCGTATGTATTATGGTTCATACTATATGATGCTGTAAAACCAAACTAAATATTCTACAGGGTGTTCTATAGGTTTAAATAAACTTCACCAACATGTTGTTGTATAACGTAGACCGATACCAATGAATCACAGTTATAGCTTTTTATATGATCCCTACGCACACAGAGTTGTTGACGAACACATTTACACTGTATATAATGTAAAGGTGACTAAGTTCATAGCCTATAGGCTATGTAGTTTCTCACTCCAAGCATGAAGTGAACAAAACCTTTTATACCTTTGTTACAATGCTACCAAACAAATATGATAGTGATAGAAAAAATGCTAATGTAAGCCATCGATACTGCGAAGAATTTTGAGGTTAAAAGAAACGAGAAATATAATATTTTACGACGAATCTCTTTTTATTTAGAATATTCTCCATTAATTTTCAAGCATTGTTAGCCTGTTGTGTCTAGATGGTATATGCTCCTTGATAAGTTAACTTTGAAGCATTGTTAGCCTGCTGTGTCTAGATGGTATGCTCCTGCATAAGTTAACTTCGAAGCATTGTTAGCCTGTTTGTGTCTAGATGGTATGCTCCTTGATAAGTTAACTTTGAAGAATTGTTAGTCTGTTGTGTCTAGATGGTATGGTCCTTGATAAGTTGACGATTCTCAGTTGTAAAAAGAAGTTCAAATTGGTAAACACCATTAGAATATTTCTCTCCAAATCCAACTTTACAAAACACGTAGCCAGGTGAGACGTTTATCAGCCTATTTCCTGTTCATAAAAACGCCAGTAAACATGAACGGGCTCAGGTGACCTGTGGTATAAGCCTAATACTCACGTTATCACCCACCCACTCCAAGTTGGAAGACATTTTGTAGCGCATGTCAGGCAAGCCGCAAGGGCGGGCGGGGACGGTGGGGGAAGGGTTGGCATGTGTATCCAATTGTGGATGTCAAACGGGTCGCTCTTTTAGTAACATTTCCGGGAAACAAACTCTTACCCGGAACCCACACATCCACCCCCCCCCCTCCCCACGGGCCCTTCTGACTCCATTCGTATGTAGGCCTACTTGTTGTTACACAGTTGTATTCAAGTCAAATTTCTTATCACAATTGAGGCAGTGTTGCTCATTACTGCGCAAAAGTAAGCTTCTTTTCTAAATCCGTTACACCCATTTGAGTATGATTCATATATCTTATGTAAGATAGGATAATAAGAGAATTGAATTGAAATGACATGTTTTTTATTTTCTTCCGTGAACAAGACGATTATTTAAATCTATTGTAAAGTGCATGTGCGTATAAATAGGATGTGAGTCATAATGTTGATCCAAAAGACCAAAAAAAAAACATGCATTAAATTACAACTCACATTACCTCAGCTATGACTTTATAATAACAGCGGTAACGCTAAGCGTAGGGACATTTGAATCGCTATAAGGCCAACCCCAAATGCCTAGTGTACCGATAGTGAGTGCATGAGTGCATCAATTAGGCAAAGCTAAGTTCAACGTTCATTGATTCTATTTTGGTCTTATCTTGGCGTCTCATAGATTTGAGCAAAATAATCTATTGTGATCTGGAAGAACCAATAGACACAATTAACATAATGATATGCAACACTTGACAGAGTGCAAGGCGCGCCACGCCGCACCGAGGTTTAAGGCTTACACTGAGGTATCGTTCCTCGTCCTAACTAAAAATTATCTCTGCCGAGAAAACTATAGCAAAGCTAAGACACAGGCAGGTTAGTTTAACCTGCATGGAGCTATAAACAGATAGCTCCATGGTTTAACAGGTAGATAAGTCAAGGTATTATATGACCTATGATGAACATGTCATTCATGCAGCGTGCCCTGTACTCTAAAATCTTGAACTATAGTCCACCCATCAGCACAAAGGGTGTGAATCTTAGAGCGCCGTTAGCACAATATGTTGCAGCTAGTTATTTGATCATTTAAGGGGTGTATATATAGCTTTTTAACTTTTGATATGATTTTTTTTCTGATAGCATTGGCTGCTACTGTTTACGAAACATCAGACCGCCAATATTTTTTGGCAGAGTTTTTGTCATTCTAAACAAAGAAGTTCGGGCAGTACTCGCCCTGGCTCCTAGAAAAGTACTGGATCCCATTTCAAAAAGAAATCTAGTTACACCTCCGAGACAAACCTGTAAAATGTTGACAACTTTTATCAAGGATCGTTAGCTACATATTAGCCGATAGTATTGTTTTCTCGCGAATTATTTAAACAAAATGAAGTGAAAGACTTAATATTGGAGAAAAATCACATCAAATTATGGAACTTACAAAACTTCTAAAGTAGGCCTTCGTGACTGTCATCGAAGGTTGTAGCTCATTCAGTACGCTAAATGCCTTGTTATTGCGTTTGATAATCACAGTTTTTAAATTGCATAATTAATTAAACACGAACTGCTATATTATATTGAACAAAACATACCAACAAACATTAGCAATTTTATATCAATGATTTATTTACACAGAGGCCTTGCGGTAGTTTATTCTCTGACCGATACGCAAAAAAGAAAATCGTATAAGCCAATCCCCTCAATCGTAGAAAAGAAATAAATAACACGTTTGTGGAATTGAAGGCAGGGGATTTCTATCACTAACAAAAATCAATTATTTTTCGAAGTAACCGAATTTTCGAATTATTTTGTTGTACTTCACATTAATTCTTTTACCGTGACATCATTCAGGCTGATAGCTGGGTAGCAGGGCGCTGAAGCCTGGTCGGGCCGCAGGGAAATATGTCACCGGGGCCTTTATGAATTCTTCATTTTGCCTTAAGAATTTCATGAAACTTAGAATAAAGTTATTGATTCCATATTTTCTCTTAAAGATAAGGTAAACCACAGCCAGAATATGGGAGTTGACAGTAAACCTTTAGATTTCTTATTTTTTTTTCTAATTTAGACTAAATTGTCTGCTCATTGTCTGCTCATTAGTCAAACGCATAATAAAAAGAGAACAAAAGTCAACTTACTGCTGGAACTAGGAGTTGGGCTTACTGAAGACGACATTTTTGTAGTTATTCTTTTTTAACCGTTTTCTATTAATCCGATTCTTTCCAAACAGATGTTCCTTATTTGAATTGCTGTTTACGAATAACGGTTGAATATCATCCGTTGCCTTTGTGTACGTCATGTGTAGACTCAAGTTAGTGGCGCACTTTAGTTGTTACAGTTCCTTAACCTCTGTACTATACCGGTACTTACGGAAGCGTAGAAGGGACATTGCATTGACGAGTTACCAACTTGACAAAAACGACAATTATCTGCAAATTGACGAGTTGTCGAGATGGTAACGTGACAAAATTCAGAAAATTGACGTTTTAAAGAGAAAACGGATCTCGTCAATGCATCAATTTTCTGAATTTTGTCATCTTGTCGAGATGGTTGTAAGTGTGCAACTCGTCAATTTGCAGAATATTGCTGCATTGACGAGATCCGTTATCTCGTCAAAAACGTCAATTTTCTGGATTTTGTCATCTTGTCGAGATGGTAGTATGTGTGCAACTCGTCCATTTGCAGAAAATTGCTTCATTGACGAGATCCGTTATCTCGTCAAAACGTCAATTTTCTGAATTTTGTCATCTTGTCGAGATGGTAGTAAGTGTGCAACTCGTCAATTTGCAGAAAATTGCTGCATTGAAGAGATCCGTTATCTCGTCAAAACGTCAATTTTCTGAATTTTGTCATCTTGTCGTGATGGTAAGTGTGCAACTCGTCAATTTGCAGAAAACTGATGTATTGACGAGATCCGATATCTCGTCAAAACGACAATTTTCTGAATTTTGTCATCTTGTCGAGATGGTAGTATGTGTGCAACTCGTCAATTTGCAGAAAGTTGCTGCATTGACGAGATCCGTTATCTCGTCAAAACGTCAATTTTCTGAATTTTGTCATATTGTCGTGATGGTAGTAAGTGTGCAACTTGTCAATTTGCAGAAAATTGATGCATTGACGAGATCCGTTATCTCGTCAAAACGTCAATTTTCTGAATTTTGTCACGTTACCATCTCGTCAACTCGTCAATTTGCAGATAATTGTCGTTTTGTCAAGTTGGTAATTCGTCAATGCAATGTCCCTTCTACGCTTCCGTAGGTACTTGAAAAGTTTCAACAATAACAGCAATGTCAATATGTGAATCGTGGTATAGGCTCCAGTTATGACATTATATTAATCATATTAGGAAAAGGGCGGATTCAGAATTATTAAAGGAGTGTGTGGCCATTGGGTCGTTGATATCGACTCGAATGTAAGTGATGGGGAAGGAAGGGGAGGGGCGGAATCTAGGGTCTTCCCAAGAAAAAGGAAAAAAAACATAGACCAATATGCATTCTGATGTATATAAGCTATACATAAGGTCAGGTCTACACGCATGATTGCGCTTATAAATACTTTAATCTTTTGTATTGTGTTTTAAGATGACATTCAAAGACATAGGCGTAACCAGGAAGGGCCGAATGGGTGTGTGTGGGGGAGGGGTAGCAATCTAAGTGGGAGAGGGTTCCTATATGAGCTCGGAGACTCTTTGCTATTTCAGTGTTCCTTTCATTCACGTTCTGGTCCAACTCAGTGCAGTCTTTATTTCCGAATATAAAATTGAAAAAACCTGAATTGTCAAGGTAGTCCACAATTGCTAAGCTTCTATAAGCTAAATGTTTGGAACATAATTAGTTGCAACCTACAGAAACCACTCCACTAGAACTTCAAATTAGTCTATTATACTTTTCGGACATTCTCATACCACTAACGGGGGGCTTAGGAATTCCATTCTTTGCGTTTTACTCATGGTTAGTTTTTAACACTTTTCTCACACGGTAAACAACCAATAAAGTGCTGTTGGTAGTAACATGGGATTATTTACAAAAAAACTTCAAGTATATTGCACGCCGTTTGCAAAACTTTTTGAAATTCCTGCCCTGCTCCCCGAACTACAAGTGGCCATAAACACACTCTTTATATACATGTAAGAGGGTAGAGTACGTTTAGAAGGAAAGAAGTATTCATATCTAAACCAATTCCGTCTATCAATAATCCTGCAAACTTTTGGTTTGTTGCTATTTTCATGACCGGTCTAGATTCTAACAAGAGTTACCTGAGAAAGTGTACATTTTCTGTTGTCTTACAAAAGCACTGTTTACCATTTGGCCAATGTATGCAAACATCATCGCATAGAACCGTTCTTGTGTTGTATACAACTTCTATAACCTTTGGAACTAAACATTTAAATAGCTTTCATGAACATTTTTGAGTTGCCAACCTTAAGAATAATTCACTTGATTGGATATTTTGCCACCTGGGCAATTTCAAGAGATAGTTTGGCATATCCAATAAAGTAGAATCTAGTTTGACTTAAGTTGTGTCTTGAGTGTGTGCATACCGAAGAGTTGCCTAGCTATGGGGGGCAGTAATGGACGATGGGGGTTGGGGTGGGGTGGGGGGATCGGACTGTCGAAGAAGCTCAATCAGGAACGAACTCAGCATTCAAAACAGGACCAAAAGGATGAGTCGAGAAGACATTCATGAGAAAAACAAACAAATTCGGCGTTATTAACAAAGAAAAATATATGAAAGGCAATCATGAGAAAAAGCAATTGGCGTTTTCGTATAAATTTAATTTATTATAGTCTATGCATTTACATCAAGGTGAAAAATTCAGCCAACCGGCTTTCAATACAATTTTTGAGATATGAATACAATAAGCTACTAGAACTGACTTTTGACTGTGATTTATCCGTGAAGACCTGCTACTGTACTATATATGCAGCCTACATTCATGAGCAAGGTGAGATGTCCGCCGAGTCTCAAGTCAAATCGTCAGAAACTTGATACCCAGGTTGGAGCAAACAGAGGACAATTAACTCACTCTCTTTTGAAGCCTTAACTTCTGACTTAAATCCATTGTGAACATGAGAACCTTGATTCCATAAATCCCTCAAATTAATCCACAGACCGCACCTTTTCTCAGGCTCGTCAGGCCTGAGTAGATAAAGGTGGGTGCTACAGTCGTCTCCTGTTTTTCATACAATGTGCCCGTTCACATTCAACAACATATAATGTACTTTTTATGCCAAACCAAAATAGGAACCCTATCCTACCACTCCCAAAATCCTTTTATTCTAACATCATTATTATTTTCTTTAATTTAATTTAATGTAATATTATTTAATATTAATTATTATTATTATTTAATATTTAATATAAATTAATTTAACCAACAAGAAATACATATTGTTTGGTGATAAGAGCATCACTTTTCAATATCAGTATCAAATCAGAGTATTATCGTCCAGAGCCATATTTTTCGGTACTAAACAAATCTCATCAGGAGTGCTCTTATTTTAAATTGGTTGAAAAATGATTTTGTTAGGTTTTTGTTCGTTGCTTGGTCTCAAAACCAGGATGAAAACCTCGGAAGTCCATGTACAGCTGTGCTTTGCATTTTGGATTAAACACATTAGGTGATTTTAAACCAAACCATTGTTATTTTTACATATTACTGTATTATCCCCATATCCCACCCCCACCATCCACTTAAAACTCAACCAACTCTAAAGTTACAGTCAGTTACCTGCCCTTGATTTACATATTTTTAATCATTCCTTACAAAAATTAAAAAATTCTGTGTCCCACAAATTTCATTCAATGTTTAGTTTATTTAATGCTTTAGTTTTTCATTTTCAAACCTCTGACGTAAATTTCTAATTTCGTTTCTCCTGCACAACCATGATGTTAGTGTGTTGGAGTAAAACAAGATAGTGTGAAGATTTTGCAGGTGCCTTTCTTCTCCTTACACTGGTCTGGAATGTTATCAGAAATTTCAGCAAATTCTACACACACAAAAAAAACAACAGAAAAACAAAAACAAACAACAGCCACTAATATCACTGTTCCAAAAGTTTGTCCAAGACAAGATTTATCACCTTCGATACTATTTCACACCTTGTCGATATACATCATAACTAAATTGACCTTCGAGGTAACCTAAATAATCTGCAGGTCAATGGTCTATTTAAACAGATATCTGAGCAAATTGTGCATAAACTTGAGAAGCATTTTACCGCTGGTATAAAACCTTTCATGAAATAATTGCTTTGAACAACATTATATTACAGGTTCTTATATTCTCATATTTTTTGGCCTTTTATCAAACATTAAGTCAATATGGTACCTTCAATGTGTTAAATATATAATCTATTTAAACAAAGAGAAAAGCAACCGTATGGCTATATAGGGATTGCTATCAACGAAGGGCTGGAAAAGTTAGTTGGTAGAGAGTATGGTCAAACACCTGAGCTCACTGCTTTGTTGGTAGACCTATGGTTTGTAAACCTGACCTCTACTGCTTTGAATCCTGCTCCAGAAATTATAATATTTTTTTGCTCTTTTCCTGTTTTCCTCCAATTTTCCACTCAGCTTTCTATTTCTCATTAACAGATAAAACAAAAACAGCAGCTACACAGACTTGACATCCTCTGAAAGTGTTTTATAGAACAAAGTGCATCCTAGGCCGTAGATGTGCCCACCAAGAGAGACCAAAGAAAATTTCTCTCATTTAAATGCTGAGATTTTCTCTACCTCTCAAGTGGCAGAGAAATATTTTAACCTCATTTTCTGGTCTTGATCTAACATGCAGGTTTGAAAGTCTTCACAGTCTAGCTCACCCACTACAATATGCAGGTTTGAGAGTTTTTACACACACTCCCTTACAACATGCAGGTTTGAGAGTTTTTACACACACTCCCCTGCAACATGCAGGTTTGAGAGTCTTGACGGTCTAGCACACTCCCCTACAACATGCAGGTTTGAGAATCTTCAGTCTAGCACACTCCCCTACAACATGCAGGTTTGAAAGTTTTTACACACACTCCCCTACAACATGCAGGTTTGAGAGTCTTGACGGTCTAGCACACTCCCCTACAACATGCAGGTTTGAGAATCTTCAGTCTAGCACACTCCCCTACAACATGCAGGTTTGAAAGTTTTTACACACACTCCCCTACAACATGCAGGTTTGAGAGTTGATACAGTCTAGTACACTCCCCTACAACATGCAGGTCTGAGAGTCCTAATACAGTCTAGCACACTCCCCTACAACATGCAGGTTTGAAAGTTTTTACACACACTCCCCTACAACATGCAGGTTTGAGAGTTGATACAGTCTAGTACACTCCCCTACAACATGCAGGTCTGAGAGTCCTAATACAGTCTAGCACACTCCCCTACAACATGCAGGTTTGAGTCTAATACAGTCTAGCACACTCCCATACAACATGCAGGTTTGAGCGTTTCGATACAGTCTAGCACACTCCCCTACAACATGCAGGTAACTTGAGAGTTTTGATAGTCTAGCACACTCCCCTACAACATGCAGGTTTGAGAGTTTTGACAGTCTAGCACACTCCCCTACAACATGCAGGTTTGAGAGTTTTGACACTATCTAGCAGACTCCCCTACAACATGCAGGTTTGAGAGTTTTGACACTATCTAGCAGACTCCCCTTCTACGTGCCTGCAAGTTTGTTTCCTACTGTCATGTGTGGATAGCAAACTTGAATGGTTTGACGGTTTGTACCATCGTAAACGGTTCTTAGTCGGCCTCTAGTCAGCAGCCTTGGTTCCAGTTTTACTCTTTGTCGGTGTCTTTGCTTTCTTTGGTTTCTTAGGATGGAGGATCTTGATTCGACAGTAGGCCGGAGGGAGATGTTTGCCGAGGAACGGAGGGTTGGTGACATCGGAAACAACGATGATGTATTCACCTAAATACAAAAGAAACGATTGTCATCTTAGAGTCATCTTATCGGACAGTGGAGAAATCATATAAAATTTGAAACAAGGAGAATTGGTTTATTAATTTTCCTCTGACACTTGTTGCCTATCTGGTGGGATGTAATAGGCAATTTTTTGGGCTCTGTTTAGGTGTAACTATGACAACATGACATGGTAGGATAAATATCTTTGATGCTGAGATAACCAGAGATTTACAATAGCATGAAAAAACTTCACAGTCATATAGTTGCCATGACTCACTTATGTTGCAATAATAGTCTTCTATCTTCTACCTTTTAATACACAAAAAATAAAATCATTAATTTCAGAAAGATTTTTCTTTGAAAAATTTCAACAATGGGAGCCAAACAAGAAACCACTTTCTTATATATATATATTATTTCTTCCCCTCTTTAAACCAATTCTGTTTTATGATTTGAAAAGAATACTGATTTGTGTATCTCTTTCGTTGTGTATGATCAGCTACGACAATATTATCAGAAAGCCTAGACTACTATACTAGACTATTGATGGTGAGCTGCTTTGGAATATATTTTCATAATGGGGAAAAAGAAAAAAAGATTCACAGCTTGATATTTGATCTAAACAATGCAGCTCACAAAGAATGGTATTGTTATGGCTTTGCCACAACAGATTCCAGCTGTACAATATATCAGTAAAGTACGTGAGATACCCACTCTACTACACAATGCAAGATATTTATAAGCCTTAGGAACTTCCCCAAAAATAATGCTAGATTCTGCTGAAATGGTCTGTTTATCCCTTTGTAATGTAAAGTCTACTGAAGTGTAATGCAGAAAAAAACCTCTTTTTAAAAAAGAGTAAAGTTTAATTTTCATATTTCATATAAAAAAAAAGAACTGCTGCAGTCAATTTCAAGAATTTCAGTTATTTGGTATAAAATATAGTATAAAATATAGCGGCACTCACAACACAATGTAAGATATTTATAAACACTTTGGAACTTCCCATATAAACACTTGCTACAATGTGTGCTGACCTTGTTGGTTTTTACACTAAGTCATTGCTTCCTTATATTTTTATTTCCTTATAAGTGTGAGGTGTGCACAAAGCTTTATATATAAATCATGGTGTACATAGGCCTGTACTTATGATCTGCAGCACTTGTACAACACTCCATGTTACTTTAACGAAACATTTCCTGCCTAGAGGTGCACATCCTCACCTGGTCTTGCAAACCTTTCGTCACCGTAAAGCCTTTCTCGTTTGGCTTTGGTTATTTTGGGATCTTTGATCTTGTCAAAGTTCACTTGGTCTGGTGGTTGGAATGGTAGTTCATCTAAATAGAAAATACAAAGCCAAAAAAAAAGTGTGTTAATTATAGTTTGTATCAATTTAGTACAGATTTATACATAGACAAAACAACAGCTGCTACATGAGTTAATGGCTACTGAATTACATGCTAATCAAATATTTGTTGTCAATTTATCATATAAAATCAGAAATTTGTGTAACATGATATCTTTTTAGTAAAACTAAGTTATACTATGTGAAGAGCAATAACAGATCCAGGATTTTTCAAAAGGGGAGGAGGGGGTGGGGGTGGTGGGGTGGGGTGGGGTGGCTGGGGAATGTATTGGTAGATATAGAAAAAACTCAAATATAGGGCTGCATAATTATTATATTCATTTCAATATACAAATGCATGCTAACACTTCCCCACAGCACTTGTACTGCAATTTTTTCTTCTTTTTTTTCTGCTAAATTTTAATGCCAGCACAATTTCAGAAGGGGGTGGGGGGAACCCCCAGTCACCCTCCCTGTATCTGCCCCAGCAGGGTGATGACAGTGGGCAGACAAATATGTCTATGTAATTACAAAACAAACCATCTGCTTTCACAGAAGATGCAAAACTGACAAAACAGAGCACACAGCAGAAATTTGTGTCTGAAAACTCTGCTCTGAGGCATTTTTTCAGGAGCAGGATTAGGTTGTAAAGAAGTTAAATCAATTTCACACCAACATCATTGCTAGTGACAATGTTTTAAAGTTCTAGTTATATATACAAGAATTGTTTCAGTAAAGTTATTAAAATCTCTCAAAGATACTTTCATTAGACATCCAAGGTTTCAGACATGAAATAAACCTGATGCCACAGGTTCCAAAATTCATGTGTGGTGACCTATGGTTATCCCTGTAAACTTGATGAATTTGATCGTGAAAACAAATGTTTGATTTTGACACACATTGATACAGATTTGCCAGTTTTCACCTTTTGTTATAGGAACCTGTGATATCCAACATGCTAATATGTGCATACGACCAACGATTTCTGTGACGACAAATTTTCAAAGTTGTCTACGTATTGTACTGTTCTTGCCTTGTATTGACTTGTATTGACATCAGGAAGAAACACACATTTTCACAACTGTTGCATATCAAATCCACAAATTTCCACACATTTTCACATGATTTAGAAACACTTGAAACATGTGAATTTAACCTGTGAAGATTGGTGTTTTAACAACATCACAGTTGAGGTGGCACCTCTTTTGTTTGTAAGGTCATGATTATAACTTGTAGAGGTTTTAAATCTTGACATGCATTTTCACAGATGGTATTTTCAAGGTGTTTGATGAGTTGCAAATGACAATTTTTCAAGTTTGTAAAATAAAGGAGAGTTAAAGGGACATCGTTGCTCATTTACATAACAGAAGGATGTGCTCCAGGTTAATTAACAATAGATCTTTGTTATAATATTGTGTCGACTGACATCAGTTGCAGATATATCACAAAGTTAATATTAAAATGTCCTGAGCCAAGCTTTCTTAAATGTTATGACACACAAAGGAAGTTTAGAGAATGATTTTGACAAATGATGATAGATATGATCATGGTTTTCATATTTTCTGGGATGCGCATGATGAGACATGAAACAATGATAAATGACACAAGTTGTAGATATCACATCATTAATGGTGCAATCATGTCACATCTGTGCAGCAGAAATGATATGCGCAAACAACACAGACATTTGTAACTGTCTCAAAACATTATTATCACAAAGTTCTTGCTTTCATTTTGGGCAGGGTTGTCTGCTGTCACCACAGCAACGGTAGTCATGATCACCGAGGAGCATTATCACTTGCAATCGTGCTACAACACTGAACTTGCCATCATGCTATCACAGTGGATTTGCCATCATGCTATCACAGTGGATTTGCCATCATGCTATCACAGTGGATTTGCCATTATGCTATCACAGTGAAACTGCCATCATACCATCATGCTATCATGTTGAATTTGCCATCATGCTGAAGGTACCATCATGTTATCACATTGAAGTTGCTATCATACTAACATGTTATCATATTGAATTTGCTGTCATACTATCATACAAAGGAGTTGCCATAACACTTTTAAATCAAAGTTGCCATCACACTGTAACAATCAATTTGACCTCACAGTAAACAAATGAATTGCTGTCACACTGTCACAATGAAGTTGCCATCACACTGTCACAATGCAGTTGCCATCACACTGTCACAATGAAGTTGCCATCAGACTATAAGAAGGAAGTTGCCGTCACAGTCAAAATGAAGTTGTCATCACACTGTCATAAGGAAGTTGCCACCACACTGTCACAATGAAGGTAACCATCACACTATAACAAGGAAGTTGCAGTCACACTGTCATAAGGAAATTGCCATCACACTGTCACAATGAAATTGCCATCACACTATAACAATGAAGTTGCTGTCACACTGAAGTTGCCATCACACTTTCATAATGCAATTACTATCACGCTATAACGATAAAGATGCCGTCACACTTTTCACTAAGATGAAATGTTGGAGGATGTAGATGAATATTTTGTAGCTCATAAAAGCTTTGTGCAGAGAGCTGGCCAAATAAGGGATCAAAACTTACCGGTTGTTGATACGGTCAACAGATAGAATACAGAGAAGATGCAGATAGCATGCAAGAGAAGCAGCAGGGAGAAATAATCAAAACGGCAAAGAAAAAAAGGTTAAATTTATAAACAAGTAATTATAGAACATTAATACATGCTTAGAAGGGAAGGGGTAAGGCTGAGGCTGTAATGTTAACATATGATCAATCAAATAGGTCCAAGTAGTGGGAAAATACCTTCCATTCTCTGATCATTCTGTTTGGTTTAATTTAGTGCTAGAAAACTGATAATATTTTCTCACAAACTAGGTCAATATAAACACCACCCACCCTTCCCCCACCCCGTCATTTCACACGTTCTACTAATACATGAAAAGGAGAACAAATTCACAACTTAAGAGAGACAAATAAGTGGTTTTTGCTGAAAACATTAATAGCATTGGGTACTTGTGGAAACTGTTATATGACTAGATTTATTCTTGCTTAATGTTAGAAACAATATTTATACCTTTAAAAACTGTTGGAGAAGCTCTGAAGTCTATTGACTGAACAAAGAACACACTGAGCTATATAAAATAGTATGTTATACAAAATTAGGAACAGAAACTTAATATGGAAGCACAAAGAATATAGTTCTTCATGCAACTCATTTACAAGGCAAAGAATCGGTCTATCAAAAGATATAAAAATGATGAAAAGAAGAAATATATCACAGGAAATGTGACAAGGTTTGTTTGTTCACAGTAGTAATAGTTCAAGTTTACTGCAAGAGTCTATAATGTTATGGTATTAATAAACAGAATCTGAGACAGACACTTCAAACAAAGAAAGTGCATCAGTACCAATATAAGGTGTACACTTTAAAAGATTCAAGTGCAGTTAAAATAAGAATGACAACAGTCTATAATGTACAAAGAAAAAATTGTACAACACTTCAAAGAATGATGGTGCATCTTTATCTAAGATGGATATGTTATATTTCAAAGTGCAGTTTAATATGAATAAAAACAGTTTTAAGATGTTAATATACTGTACCAACCACAGGATATGATATAGATAATTTAAAGTGTTAAGTTTATCTACTTCTATCAAAGCTGAAAATTTCCAGAATCTGATGTGAAGTCTAAAATGTTAAAATGAAAAAACTTCTGGCTATGAAAGAGACACTTAAATTTTCAAAGTGTATCTATAACCATCTAAGATGGACACTGTCAAATATTAAAGGGAGTGTCCAAGAAAACAAATACAATTTACAGCAATACCACAAGTTTACCAAAACAGCTCTCTATCTAGGATTTACCTCACAGAGTGGAAGTGTGTATATATGCCAACTATCTAATAAAGTTAGTAAAGGTTATTAAACACAGAGCTTCTGAAAAGGATGAATGAAGCTATCTGCAATGTAGACAACCAATGTTAGATATGCTAACAAGTCATTGTAAAGAAAACAATGTTCAAACTTAACTTTTAAATAATAATGATCTAGCAGACAAGCACAATTCTTCACTTGCTTTTGGTCATTCATCAAATTGGGCATTGAAGTCATGAAAATGGCTTGTAACCATGGCAATCGTGAAGAACTTCTTTTATTCCCCCACATGGAAGAATCGATTATCAAATATTGCAACAACAGAAAATTGAAATTTGAATTCATTATGCATGCTACAAGTGCAAGTTTGCACATTGTATGTCTGACACAGCAAAAGGCAATTTTATCGAGAGAGTAAATATGCCAAAAAACATATCAGAATAATTTGTATTGAGCCTTACGACTTTATTAGGCAATATCAAGGAGGAGAGACAACTGACTGTACTCTTTATCTATTTATCTGCCAAAAAAGTGTCAATGTTGCTTTCCATATGGTGTCATAGCAACAAATTTTGTAAAATCTGATCAAAATGATGTTATTTCTCAAGTCTATGACCTTTTGCATTAAATGAAATGAGGTACTATAAGGTATTATGATGAACAGAGCACAGTTATATATGATATGTCTAATGTATGGTATGTCATGTTTGTAACATGAGGTAGTGCAATAGATTTGTACAATGTAAGGAACTCCACCTGAATGGTATAAGATGAGGTCCAGCACTTGAATTGAGTATTGCATCTAAACTGTAGGATGTAAAGTACTGTACCTGGATTGTAAGAGATGAGGTCTGTATTTGAATTGAGTGATGTGAGGTATCGCATCTTAACTGCACCTGAGTTGTATGAGATGAGGTCTTATACTTAAATTGAGTGGTGTGTGGTATTGTATCTATGATATGAGGCACTGGAAGTTTTTGATGAAAAGTATTGCACCTCAAAACATCAGTTGACGTACTGCAGCTGAATTTTGTTACACTATCATAACTGAAGGATGTGAGGTACTGGACCTGGACTTGTGCAATGTGAGGTACTGCATCTGAGGCACTGTACCCGAACTGTATAATATGGAGTATTGTACCTCAACTATAGGACGACCTGAATTGCATGATGTGAGGTACTGGAACCTGAATTTGTGCCCGAACTGTATAATATGGAGTATTGTACCTCAACTATAGGACGACCTGAATTGCATGATGTGAGGTACTGGAACCTGAATTTGTGCAATGTGAGGTACTGCATCTGAGGCACTGTTCCCAAACTGTATAATATGGAGTATTGTACCTCAACTATAGGACGACCTGAATTGCATGATGTGAGGTACTGGAACCTGAACTTGTGCAATGTGAGGTACTGCATCTGAGGCACTGTTCCCAAACTGTATAATATGGAGCATTGTACCTCAACTATATGGCCTGAATAGCATGATGTGAGGTACTGTACCCTAATCAGTATGACATGGTGTAATGAACCTCACTAATATGAATCTAACCACTAGAAATCAATATGATGGTGTTAATGATTTAAAAGGTTGTGTTAATGTGGACACGCTAAAGCTATGCGACGTGTTAAATGAAGTTAACGATTAGTAAACACCACAAACCATCCGGTGTTAGACACAGTAAGCCAAATTCTTTGTCACTCTCCTCTGACAATCCCTCAAATACTTCACCTATGTTCTTCCCCATTTTGGCACCAATTTTCAACTGCTGGGCGAGAGCTCCTGTTTTGGAGTTCCGTACTTTAGCCTTAGCCTCCTCCTCCAGATTAATATCCAGGACAGAGAAGGGGCGATACCCTGGGGGTGGAGGCGGTAGGCTGATATCCTGAAAGGTGGTAGGCCAAGAAAGTGATCAAAAACTATACAGACTTGTGGATTTCTTATCCCTTTTGGTGGTATGAAGTTGCAAGATATTCACCAACCCAAAACAACCATTCAAGTCAGAGTAAAAGGGCTATTTGTAACTCCATTATTTTGTTACAATAAAAGAAAAAATGTTGCTGTTGTTTTGATAAGGTTGTCCCATTATTTCCATGTCACACCTCATGAATGCCAATTTACTTTGTTAGTTTGATGAGATAGCTTCATAATACCACTTCCGAACCTCATAAATGAAAACCTCATAAATGAAAATTTACTTTCTTAGTTTGATGAGGTACCTTCATAATACCTATTCCAAACCGCATGAATGCCAATTTACTTTGTTACTTTGATGATTTAGCCTAATAGTACCACTTTCTTACCTCATAAATGCCAATTTACTTTGTTATTGTGATGAGGTAGCCTTGCAATGCACCTTTTATACTTCAATAATAAGCAGTATAGTTTTCTTAGTTAGAGGAGGGTGTCTTACAACATCTCTCTTACACACCCAACTAAGTTAACTTTGATTGAAAGATTGCACCTGTGAGATCAGTCCTCAGGGAAAAACCCTCTCACAGCAGTTCATAATTTGGATATCAGAGTCAGGATAAACCTGACATTCATAAGCAGGTAACCAGGTCATTAACCTTCCTTCCTACTAGGCAAGGCAAGGTACTTTATATTTGAGCTGGTAAAGAAAATATCAATTATAACTCTTGGAGACCAATACATCACTTTGGCTAATAGGACAGTAGATACATTCGTCTTTAGAAGGAAGGTTGGTGACCCGTGAAGCCGGGTCACAGAGGGTGCACAGTGTTAAAAGGTTACCAGGACATTCTAGGCGCGGTAGAATGAGGTGCATAGGTTGTGGGGAGACAGGTAAGCGAGGAACGAAGTAAATACATTCGTCTTTAGTAGGCCTACTTATCGAAACACCATCAAACTGATCAAAAATATTGAAACAAAGCTTTCTAGTGGTCAAGTTTGATGATTCATACCAGGTATTCAAGATTAATTTTCTACCAGGACCAGAGAAAAAAAATCAGTTGGAGCAGAGGAAACACAGAGACCACAGCAACATTATCTCATTTTCTTCTTAGACTGAGCAATGTGAAGCATAGGTTGGTAGGGTGATACAGCCAGCATACAGACTCAAGGGCCCAGATAAATGCTACTGTATAAAGTGCAACATTGGGGCCCATTTTATTCAGTGGCTGGGATTGAAACCTTTTGCTGGCCAGACTTGGCCCACAAGCCAACTTTTGAGAACTGCTGATCTAAACCAGTTTTAAGACATGAGGGGTTTACTAGATATAATTGTAGTAATGTCCAGTATTATTAGAGAAGCAACTAAATAGTGTTCAATGAAATTGAATGTCACAACTTGCTTCATAAACCACATTCTTTGCTCATTTTTCTAACCTGTAGCCATGTGACTATCGGTGCACCTCAAGCAACAGGATGCACGATTCCAAATACATACTTTGGGAATTTGTTACAAAAATTCCAAGACTGTCAGAGACTTGGAAAACTGCTTCTATCAACAACAAAAATTAATGACTTCTTAAGGACCTACATGATTAATGGATGGAAATTCTTGCTATGTACTGCAAGAACCATGTGCTTATTTTTAAACTACTAACATGTATTTGTCCACCTGAGAGAAATATATTGCACATAAGACACTGGATGAAAACAGTCTCGATAGCTACAGGCCGGTGTGAAACATTAAGATTCTTGCCAAGGTTATTGAAATGGCTGCTGCAGATTGCATAACTGAGCACCTGTATAGGAATAACTTGACTGAAAAATATCAGTGTGATTGTAAGCCTTTCCACTCTACCGAATCAGCTCTTCTACATGTATGATTTCATATCTGCCACTGACAAGCAACAGGCTAATCTTCTAGTTGTGCTTGCCTTCAGCACAGTATTTGGCACTATAGACGATTCAATATAAATTCTTAACCGCCTGCATCCACATTTTCATGTCTCAGACATAGCACTACATTGGTTTAACAGCTACCTTCATCATCGGAGAGACAGGGTGAGCATCTCCTGCATCACATCATGCCCCATGCTATGGACTATGGCTTCCCACAAGGATTGATTATGGGACGGCATGGGTACAGCATTTATACGCATCCTGTCTGCAAGATACTGCTCATCAATAACATCGGCTACCATACAGTATCTATGCTGATGATACTCAAATGTATGTGATGTTTGATCTTAATACTGCTGGTACATATGATGATGCTCTTTGCACACTACAATCGTGTATGGCAAACAAATTAAAAACTGTAAGATACTCAACAACTTGCAACTTAATAATAAACTGAATTTTCTAGCCCTGGCTTATCGAGATCTGTTTCTCCTTGCAGCTGTGTTACACTTGAAGTGGGTGATGCTCAAATACTGTAGCACCAACAACATCACTCAGGAATGTTGGAATAATGTGACTGATCAGAGATCTACTAACACTGTTATAGTGTGTTAGTTCCATCTGCGCAAATTTGACTCACATACGCAGTTTGAAGGATGAATCAAGCTGCAAACTGGCCATCCAGTCCCTTAAAGTATCAAGGAATAGACTATGGTGATGCATTGCTATTGGGAGCCACTAAACACTATCTTACACGAATTCAAAGACTGCACACAGAGCTGCTTGACTAATATACTTAGTTGGACGAGACCATCCCAGTAGTGTGTCATTGCAATGTCTCCATAGCCATTAGTGCAGAACTAGATCTAGCTGCTCTAATAATGTTTTACTCGCTCCTGTTAGATCTGGGAATGGTGAAAGGTCCTTTAAATTTTCTGGAGGTAGGTCGTGGGACAGTCTTCCCCCAAATTTAAGATGCTTGCCAAATGTTAATATTTTGAAACGCAATATGAAAACTCACATATTTTGTTTAGATGTCTGATATTTGTTGTCTATCTCTTTGCCGTCCTATTTGTGCTTTTGGATGTTTACCATTTTTCTACTGCATAATATTGCATATGTGTTTTGTTTTGAGGGCTCCTCTGGAAAGCAGTGTTTCTGCACTGAGCAGGACAATAATATACAAATAAAAAAAATAAAAAAATCATAATTGGCTTCCAATAAGGACTCGTATTAATTTCAAAATCCTCGTCTATGTGTATACAAGTGCTTATACTCTCTGGCTTCAGATTATCTCTCAGAACTCATTATTCTGGCAACATCAACTTACTCTACTCAATCCTTGAATGACAAATAACTTCTCAATATTCCACAGAAACGAACTGTCATTGCGAACTGTAACCGGTGATCAAACTTTCCTTATAGCTGAAACACGCTCATGGAATGATCTCCCATGAAACGTCAGGGAAACCAAATCCATTCAAATCTTAAAGTCCCACCTTGAAACTCAACTTTTTGGTTGATCATACATAATTTTAGTTCATATTATGTGTGTATATTTTCTCCATGTCGTAGTGTATTTATGTTCTTGTTTTTGTATTGTGTATTTCATTATTTATTTTGTCTTGTAAAGCACTGTGTTCACTAGTAGGGCGCTTTTGAAATGCATTTTTGGTATTTGGTAGGAATACCAATTGCAGGTGATTCTGGTCCCTGTTTAGCTACACTTAATAGTACAAACACACATAGTACTAGAAACTGTATGGGTATATTGTATTATTTACATATTATCCATTCTGGGCTCTCAAGTTCATATGAGTAGGAACTTCTAAAGCATTCTTGAGAATAAAAGTATGTTTACCCCTGCAGTCGTTCCGTAACACAAGAGTAAACAGTTGCTTTCCCATAGTGTGTTAGCTTTTCCCCCTGACAAAGCAAATACTGTAGAACTCACAGCTTGGATGTTACACATTTTCAAAACCAGCCTAGGGCTAGACAAACACCCTTTCTTATAGAGACCATGTCATACTTAGGCCACGACGGTGTAACAAAGTAAAGAATTAACAAAGACCAGGACTTTGAGGTTATGTGAGATATCACCAGGGATCTCAGTCTTTGTTTGGACATTTCAATAAATGGCAATATAACCTCAAAATATTAATGAATAAATCACATTGTTGTCGACTCCTACGGTAGGCTAGGCATAGGAAAAAGGAGGAAATGGTGGGTAATTTTGGAAGTTGTTTGGTACAGTTGTGTATTAAAAACTTTACAGATTTGCTGGCATGTTTAAGCTGTAGTATCCGATGTAAGTGTTGTAATCTATCATACATTTTTGTTGTACGAATTTCAACAAGATGTGCTTTTTGAGTTATTGTGTCACACACAGACTTCAGATGTTGACCTGCAGTTATCATCTATTTAGAAGGTCTTTATATAGAGACTTTGTTTCTCTTCTTGTAACTAACTTGCAGGAGCCGGGCCTTGCACGGCTCGATCAGAAGTTTTCATTCCGACCATGGTTCTTCTTGTAACTACTCCCTGTTCAGAGTGGCCTATAGTGTTTTATTTTACCTGTGTACCAGATTCTGTAACTACTTTTGATATAAAACTTGTCTCCCTCACCAGAGAAAACTTTTACACCTTGTGATTCTTCTTATATGATCAAATTCTAAAAGTTGTTTTACTTGGAGAACTACAACAAGATGAGCCTCTCCATTATGTATTACAAGAACAATTGGTATGATTAGAGGAACATCTAAGCTGACAATAAATCACGAAATTAACAACTCAAACTTTAAACAAAGACAGATGCAGTTTAAAGCTAGCAAAACTAACATCAAAAGGTGAAAGGGAAGAACATAAATGAACTATGAAGGTAAACTGAAAATGGGCAAGAAATACAAAACATCAACTAAGAACCCTGCATAACACACACTTAATATCACAAAGTCCCTCTGCCCTTCTAAGAAATCACTGAGAATAAAATATCTGTTCCTACCTAAATCTACAAAAAAAAAAAACACACCAGAAAGCTAGTCAGCTTTGTGATTCCTTGCCATACAATTGACTTTGACCACACTGTAATCACCAAAAACATCATAGCAGCGCATAGATTCCTTATGCCTCCAATAGGAATCGAAAGAGAAAGAAACAGCCAAACACATGTATGACAACAGACAAAAAAATTGGGGGGGGGGACTGAAGTTCTTCATAACTTTGTGGTAGAGGATGGATGCCTTAACATTTTGGAGAGTTTATCAGGAAAGATTAGAGAAACCCTGCATGATATTCCAAACCTAATACTGCTTGCAAATAAAGGTAATGGCCTTGGTACTAAATAAGGAGTTGAAATGCCATACATTGGGGCTATAGAGACATGCATGAGCTTGATATTTTAACATGCAAATTAGATATTAATGATTGCACAGGAACGATGCTGAAGTACAATGCAACAAAAATTCTAAAAGACCAGCAAATGTAGCTTTACCTTTACCTCCCCTTGACTTGCCCCCCCTGGCCTTCCCCTTGGTGCTTTTAGCACTGGTGGGAAGGGGAGTTGCAAGGGGGGACACCGGGGCAGGGGTCTCTCCCGTAGGAGGAACACCTGGTAATATTAGGTTCTGAAAATTAATGCAAAGGGACGATAATTGAACTCTGTGATTTTAAACGTTTTGTTGAAAGTTTTCTTGAACCACTTGTTTTAGTATGCCCCGCCCCCCCCCACCCACCTCACAATGTAACAGATATCAACAGCTGAACTACATCCCTGTCACCATTCACCCATTCCAGCTCTCTTGTTCATTGATTAAATTAATTTAATGCAAAACTGCATTTCAATATCCTATGCTTCCAGAGCCTCCTTAGGATCGACTGTTAACACCCCCCTACCCCCCCCCCTTTTAAGTTAGAAAATTGAAATTTGTAGTGTAGTGGTATCTTAACAATAGGAAACCATATTCAGCAATTGATTGATCATATCAAACCAGAATATTACTGTCTTGCAGTATTACACAATGAGAGATAATAATTTGACACAAACATATTTTCTTCAGAAAAAGACTGTTATTTCAAGAAATAAGTTCTTTATTGTAATGTAGCTGCAACTTCAAAAGCATTCCTCTTCTGCAGTCTACCTGGTTACCTTTATTCCTTTAAATCTTATTTACTGATGTTTTGGCTACTAACAGAGATTCAATTTATCAGGAAAAATTACACCTGGCTTGGTTACATCATCACTGGAAAACCCTGTTTCTAAAGCATTCCTCTTCTGCAGTCTACCTGGTTACCTTTATTCCTTTAAATCTTATTTACTGATGTTTTGGCTACTAACAGAGATTCAATTTATCAGGAAAAATTACACCTGGCTTGGTTACATCATCACTGGAAAACCCTGTTTCTAAAGTTGCCTGCATAATTCCATTATTCACAACATAACTAAAGTTGAAACACGTTAATTATCTTCGCTTAGTCTAGGAACTCTCTCAAATTTGAATGTCTTTACAGATCATGTCATTAAAGAACTAAATAATGGACACAACTCGCCCCTGGTCATATCCTCATTGTTCCTCCTGATATTTGGAGGAGTAATACCACCTATTCATCTCTGTGACAGGTACAGTAGAGGTGCATGGTTGTATTTCCCTCATTAGTTCATGGTATTACTTACTTCAAATTCCACTTTTCCCGACTGGCTTCTTTTATCGGAGACAGGAGGTGGCACAGGTGATTCACTCATATCTCTCTCCTCTCCCTGACCTTTGACCTCCGCCTCTGTATTGCCTTCACCAACGTCATTACCTATCCGTTAACAGTGAAAAAAAGAAGAAGTTACATCTTACAGATGAATTTTCCCCCCTTTCCACAATTTGACTTCATATGTGTCCTACCACATCTTTAAATTTCAGAGCACTGTAGAAAACAACACTCAATGAAACAGTTTCTAATTTGAAACCATAAGCAGCATTGTCACCAAACGCATTGACCAAGCACTTGGTCATGTGAAAATGTGTCTCGCTAATGGAAATAATCTCAAGAACTTTTGAGGCCACACCTCAAATGATTAGAGTAAAACCCAATTATAGTTAGACAGACAGCCCAAAAGATTGGCAGACGGTCAAACAAACATGTCAATATTCACTGGTACAAAACTCAAAATCAAAATGCTTTCTTACACGAGCTGACACTGTGCTATATTTTTGCAATTTTCGACAGTTCTCAGAGGTTCTTCTTCCAAGACAGTTAGTTTTATCACCTAATGTTTCACATTCCATAAACATACTCAGGATTGGAGGAAGTGTTTCTGAGAGAGCGCCACCTTTTACCTTGTTCTGCAATATTTTAATCTGTTCTGCATTACTCAATTAGCCTGAGCTGAAAAGCTGTGCATATCTTTATTTATTTCTAAATTTTGTTTAATTCATAGGGAACATGATATCCTTCTAAAAAAATTTCACTTTAAAAAGGTGTCTTGAATGCCTAATACAATGAGTACAGGTAAACCAATTTAAATCTAAAATTCATAGTTTCAACAAGATAGGCTAGGTTTCATCAGACAGAAAGCACAAAAAAAAGGGGACATAAGCAAGAAAAAATAAAAACAGTAAAGTATCTGTATTTGTTTTGAATGTTGGCAAACTGTTCCATGTATTATTTTTTTAAATTTATTCATTTATCGTTATTTTTTTTTTAATTTAAAGAAAAAGACGGTGTGACCAAGTACGAGTGTATTTTTGCAGTTATGCATTTAAGTGGCCAGCTATAGCTGCTTGGTAAACTCAGCTGGCAAATACAAAGAACCCTTTTCGCAAATAGTTGTTCATTGTTTATTTTAACGCTAAGTTAAATTACTGCGCAGTTTCACTTTGTTTAGCCGCTGGTTCTTTTTTCGTAATTCAAAGCTTTCATCTTCAGATATATGTCTGGTTTTCACTCCTCATTATTTGGTTTGAAATTGCAAAATTTAAAAAGAAAAAAAAAAAAATGGTATGAATTCTATACCATTATCTACTTTTAATTGTAGTCTCTACTTTTTGATGAAATTTTATTTCATCATGAGGCTCAATAAATTGAGAACTAGAACAGACATTCAACTCTTCACAAAACTTAGGTCTGGTTCTTTCAACAACTATTAATAAGCTACATCTACTAGGTAACTAGAGGAAACTAGAGCTAATTAGATGCTGCTGAAAGCATCGCAGACAGCCCAGGGGTAGCTCACACAGTTGGCTGCCAGCATATTACCTGTTGAAGGGAAACAAATGACTAAAAAGCAACTTCTTGAGTTGGTTTTTTATTAAATATTTGTGATGATCTCGACGGCTTTTTAATCAAATAGCACTGTAGTGTATCAGTTGGACTAGTTATGTTTCAATTCTTTCTTTATAGGGCTGCCATATTTATTCAGGGTGTTGTTGTTCCACAAAACCTGCTTTAATTCATTTATTAACTTTTGATTTATTATTTGTACATAAAGAACATGCTATTTTAAGTTTTATAACTCTTAACTGTTTTTCATATCCTATTTATAAATATGTACTTTCATGTATTTATACTGGATTTTAATAAACTTGAAACTTGAACTAGTGGGAGACTACCTTCAATAGCTATGATGATATGAACAACTTCAGTCCAATTTCTGATATCCAAACTAGGCTAATCTTTTTAAATTACAAATTTGTCAAAACCAAATGATATCCAATGTCATCCAAGAGTGCTGTGCACATTAGTCCATATGAAGCCAATAGAACAAGGTTTGGTTGAGTTAGCAGAAATCATATGACAGTGGATTAACATTTAGGCTTGCAAAGAGGAGTAGAACACCATTCATCTATTTAACCCTTAAAGGGAGTAAAGACTCGCGCACAAAGAAATGTCTGATTTCGGTAATCTGACCTAGTTTCGAATGAGGTGTAACAGAAGTGTTAGACACCACCATCGATCCCAGAAAATACACACACACCTTGCTACCGTCGGTAATTAGACACTAGTGTACAGTCAATACACGCAGCTACAACACAGTGCACATGGCAGCGATGGACATCTCAGGTCCAGATGAAAGATAAATAACTTGGAAACCCAATATAAGTATAGACACACATTAATAGCAAACAAATTTTCTATTTTCTTGAAACATGATACATATTTAGACTAAAAATTCTGCAAAAGGTCACCTATTTGAAGCTGTATTTAGTGTTTGGTTTGTGTGTACATCGCTGTGACTGTGTGTGCAACATTCACAGAAATAATTCAACATCACTCAAGCTAATTAAGATATGTAAGTGGTTGTTGCTAGTTATTAGACGTTCAATCCAATACACCTCAAGTTTTGCATCCCACAAACTAAATCAAGTCTTCAAAGCTTTACTTGCAGGAAAACTTTAACAATTTCTGACTAATTTCATTTAATATCTTGAGATTTTTGATGGACTCATTTCATTTAATATCTTGAGATTTTGATGGACAACTTTCATTCAATCTCTTGAGATTTTGATGGGCTTATTAGAAGTTGCATTTTACTAAAAGTAGCTCATCTTGACTTGAAGGAGCCGAGTATTAAACCAAAGGACTGTTGTCAAATTCAACAGACATTGCAGCTTTGAGTCACTTACTTATCTCCTGTGGTGGATCAATAGACCTAGTAACTACGTCTATGCCTTCTGGTTCAACCGTCTCCTCTATGGTAGGCTTGGAAGATGCTTCCTGTGGCGATGTGTTCTCCTTCGGTGGAGCCTCTGTCTTGTCCGTCTCTAGGTTAACGATAGATTCTGTACGACAGAAAGTGAAAGAAACCAGACCCGTTTTTTACAGCAGAGTTGACTTAGTTTGCCGTGAACAATTGGGTTACAGTTAACTGCCAGTAACAGTTAGTAGATAACTTGAAACAAAGGCGAAACTTTGAATACCAAATGAGAAACATTCCCTACTTGCTCATTCACTTTAAGTTTGGTGAACAAGGAGGGTGTTTGACCTACTTTGACCTATAGCCTATTTAGTTGGTTGGTTTCCAAAAGTTGCCAACCACATGCAATGAGATGCTTAAAGTGAATAGTATTTGATATAGAGCAGAAATACGCAACAAGACATTTAAGCTAACATCTATACACTGATTTTTATACATAGCTGATGTTATATATGTTCAATGCCTTAATCCTATAATGATTTTAATTACATTTCATTTCAAGTAATGATAAGGAAAATGTCAAGTGTTTAGACCAGTTCTGGTTGACTCTTTGCACAGATGTGATTAACAGTAGATAAAGTGTTTTGGCAATAAATCTTTTGGAATCAAAACTGGACGATTTTTTAGTTCTTGTTAATTCACATTCTTTTGGTGAGTGCAATGATTGAGATAACTGAATAGAAAATACCATCACTTCTGCCTCATAACGTATAAATTCTATAATGTATAAATTCTTTTTACAAATTACAATACTTCATGAAAGTAGAATAGCAAACATACAATGATTGAGATAACTGAATAGAAAATACCATCACTTCTGCCTTATAATGTATAAATTCATTAAAATACAACATTTCTTTAAATTCATGTCTTTAATGTCTTTAATTTAAAACACATCTTGCATCAAATGTATCTGTAACTATTAACAAGGTGTTGAGCTGGGTTTTAGTAAGCAGGGGCTAACTTTTCTTTATCCTATATCTGCCATATATATATATATCTATTATTCATCCTTTTGAACATATCCTTGGTAATGCAGACAACATTCATGAGGAAGAATAGAATTCTGAAATTCTCACTTCCCTTTCCCGAAATTGTTTCACACGCATGGCACATTTTACGAATGATTTATAACCGAAAGAGAGAGACAACCATCAACCGCGAGTGAAAATTTAATACATAACACCAAGGAATTACAAAGTTCCAATTACATCCCCTTCCCTTTGTGCTCTCATTAAAATACAGACCGTTACCCTCACAGGAATAACTTGTATTACCTGGAACGTGTCGAGATGGAGGAGACATTTGCAATGAACATCAAACGTGCAACTGGAGAGCGCAAGAGTACAATTGTGGAACCAAATATATAGCGTTCCATGTTTTGCGTTTCTCCAGCAAGTTATTACATTTCTTGAGATGATTTGGAAGAGAAGAACGAACGCAACATTCGGGCGGCTTTCGTGAAACGTGGAGCTTGTTTAAACACAAGTATGCACGTTGGTCTGCACTGCATGTTTGACTATTATGAGAGTGTTAGTGCATGGCAGTATATATCTAAAAAGCTTTACTCTGAAACCTCATCGGTAAACAAATATTGCCAGGGCAAATCTAAAGGTCTTTTTTTTTCCTCATACTGGTTGTCGGGAAATTAATCTGTTTATCCGAAGAAATGTAGCAGCAAAATAACAATCACCAATATACACACTGTAGAGATGTGTAGGTTGGTGCATAGAACACTAGGTTTGATTGGTGATATCAATTTATCATGTTACATATTGGAGAGTAATTAATTAATTAATTAATTCCGTGAAATCTGAATTTGATGTACTGGTCCTCCCGTGGACCACCTCCACGACTGAACTGGTTGTCTGACTAGAAATTTGGTCGTCTTTGACTGCCGGACTACTACCATCAGATATTTTCCCTGCATGTAATTAACATTAAGATCAGGCTTACACATCTTTTACTACAGTTGAGAATAAGGCTCGGGTAATTCATCTGGAACAACGTACTGGTGACATGAGTCATAAATGAGTGGATCTAATGCAAACTTCGTCAGGATTGTATCATTTTAGAAATGACATTCCTCAGCTGCTTTGACCCTATCTTACACAAATAAATATATGTATCTTTCTAAGACAGAGGGATAAAGAACCCTGTTTAAGAGTCAACACTTACCCTCCAGTCGACTTGGTGATTCGCCTCTAATGGAGGGAGCTGCTGAAGGGTTAGGACTGGTTCCTGCTTCACTGTACCCGGTTGAAGGTGGTACCATCAGACCAAAGTCATCCATTAACTTTAACCTTTCCTCCATAAATGAATATTCAGTGATTGGATAGTTGATGACATCATAGCTGCATGAAAATATAACCATAGACTCAGAATGCATCTCCATGTACATGATCAAGAAACTTGAACTTTTCATCCATAAAATATGAATATTCAGTGAATGGATAGTTGATGACATCATAGATGCAAGAAAATATAACCATAGACTCAGTATGCATCTCCATGTACATGCTCAAGAAACTTTAACTTTTCATTCATGAATTAATATTCAGTGATTGGATAGTTGATGACATCATAGCTGCAAGAAAATACAACCATGGACTCAGTATGTAACTCCTCCATGTACATGATCAAGAAACTTGAACTTTTCATCCATAAAGTATTATTCAGTTAATGGATAGTTGATGGCATTATTAGCTGCAAGAAAATACAACCATAGACTCAATATTTACCACAATGAACATGATCAAGAAACTTGAACTTTTCATCCATTAAATATGAATATTCAGTGATTGGATAGTTGATGACATTATAGCTGCAAGAAAATATAACCATAGACTCAGTATGCATCTCCATGTACATGCTCAAGAAACTTTAACTTTTCATTCATGAATTAATATTCAGTGATTGGATAGTTGATTACATTATACAGTAGCTGCAAGAAAATTGTAACCATATACTCAGTATGCATCTCCATGTACATGCTCAAGAAACTTTAACTTTTCATTCATGAATTAATATTCAGTGATTGGATAGTTGGTGACATCATAGCTGCAAGAAAATACAACCATGGACTCAGTATGTATCTCCATGTACATGATCAAGAAACTGGAACTTTTCATTCAGAAATGAATATTCAGTGATTGGATAGTTGATTACATTATACAGTAGCTGCAAGAAAATTGTAACCATATACTCAGTATGCATCTCCATGTACATGCTCAAGAAACTTGAACTTTTCATTCATAAATGAATATTCAGTGAATGGATAGTTAATGATATCATAGCTACAAAAATAGCATAATGATACATCTCACGATTCATCTCAGCATAATCTATTACCTTGAACATTTCATCCCCAAATGAATATTCAGTGAGTTCATAGTTGATTAAAACACAGCTACAGCAAAGTGTAGGCCAAGTATACATTCCATATTCATTGGAATTTTGCATAGTTCATTACATATCTTGAAGCTACTTAGATCAATGAATATTCAGTATCTGCAAAACTTGACGACATCATAGCTGCAGCAAAAATGTTATCATACATTCAGCATACATTTCAATGAAAATACTTCATTATCTTCAACCTTTCATCCATCAAAAAAGTGGGGGGAAAAAATAGAGCAGGGATGAGACATAGCAACATTTTGGATGATATTTTGTGCTTGATTAGTTGATCATGAAATATAGTTTGGTAGTTTCCAGTTTCCACGGTGGAATAATTACTATCAACATAAATTTCCATTTCCTTTCTCAATAACTCTATGAACTGTAAGTGGATCATGTCACGTTCAAATAATTTAAAAATGAAAATATAAATTCACGTTTCGAAGCAAAGAGGTTTCTCTAGAGAAAGCTTGAAAAAGGTCGGGAAATATTTTCTAACTCTAGACCAAACCGACATGAAAGATCTTGTGAAAGATGACTTTTGAAAGCATCCACACTGTGGTAATTTTGAAAACTCAAGAATAAGATGTAAAGAGGACCAATTTAGGGCCTATGGATTTTTATTAATAACATACTTTTAAGATGACATAGAGAAACAGGGCAGGGTGAAAGGGGATGGAAGGTCACTGATTAAACCTCATCTACCATCAACACAAATTGAAGAATGCAATCAAAACTGTTTCCTACTAAAATACAAATTATCTCCCTCCTACTCCTCCCCCCCCCCAAAAAAAAAGCAAAAACGTCAAAATCATCAAACTGATGAAAATGGAAATTTTAAATGTAAATCTATCATTCCAAGAAGCATGTAAATGGATCAGCGAGATGTTGTCAACGACTGAAACAGAAGGGGTACTCACTGGCATCATAAAATTCATATCAATTTTATTTTCACTAACCCCCACTTATGTTCCTCTAACTTCGCAGTACTCTAATGAGGTCTTGAACTGCACAAACAACACCTACAGTAGGTTCGTATAGATTTTCTGTCCTCTTTAGGACGCTTCGATGAGAGAATGACTGATTGAAGGAAGGGCTAATATGACAAGATTTTGCCGTAAGTCCCCAACGATGATTCCGTAAGTAGTCGTAGCGACCCTTGAGAATTTATCTTAAGACTGTCTGGGATTGTTTTACAGTGAATTTTACCCTGTTATGCAGCCAACATGGATCCTCTCAACAACCTTTTCAAGAGACCCTAGTGGAGGTTCGGCCTGTATGTTATTTCAATTCTGATAGCATGGTTCCCGGCAATTCGGCAGGCTTATTTTCAAACACTCCTCTGCATTGCCTCCAACTTTTTCACCACAGCCTTAATTTGAAATAAGTTTCTGACTATGACTAAGGGCAGAGCTATTAGTTTTTGATTTACTTTTCTTTATTTTATTTATTCTGATATATGATTCACACATTTGAGGATCCCGACCACTCGCTAGAAACGTAACACTGATTCCCTAACCCTAAATCGGTAATTATTGACATCATTTACACAAGTCCGTCACTCAAGTCGACCTACTGCTGATGACATGAGTGGGGGGGGGGGGGTGTCTGTTTCATCTTTGTCGTGTATACAGTATGACATGACATGCATGGGTCAAGCATATACCACCACAGGTCCTATGACATAGGGGAGGGGGGAGGGGAGGGCGATGTGGTCAAATGGTTAAGGCAGTGGACTTGTGATCTAAGGATTACAGGTTCGAGCCCCGGCCAGATCATTGCGTTGTGTCCTTGGGCAAGGCGCTTTATCTCCATTGCCTCTCTTCCCCCAGGTGTATAAATGGGGACCTGCGAGGTAACTTGTAAATATAGTTGCGTGCGCCGGTTTGTGGCTGCACCCTATGGGAAGTCTCCAGGGGGACACGTGGTTGTGGTGTACTGTGGTGCCCCAGGAGAGATTGATTGAATTGTGCACACTTTGGTGTGTGGGTGTGACAAGTTACCAATGACCAAGGGTTAAGTTGTAAAGTCGTGTGAGGAGGCCATAGCCTCATACAAGACTGTAAACCTTCAACTTTAACTTTAACATATCACATGATTAGACTGAAGGGGGGTAGACTTACTATGGTGTCGATACAGGTGTTTCCTCCATGTCTTCGATTAGATCTAGCAGCGGGGACCCCTGGTTTGGTACCTGGTGTCTAAACCCAGCCGAGATGTGGAGTTCACGGCCCTCTTCGTCTGTCACCAGCTCGTCGTCTTCTGTTTGTATTTCGACAGTGATCGTGAAGTTTGCATCTTGGGTGATTTCTTGACATTCTGGGTTTGTAAGCACTATTTTTGCTGCTTCCACTTTTAGAGGAAGAAAACAACAATAAAAACAGAAAAAAAAGGAAAAGTTAACAGAAAGGAAACAACGTACAATATATGCATACAATGCAATGTTATACTCTTGTCTCAATTATTGGCTCATTTGTTTGGTTCATTCTAAATTTGTATGAAATCACCTCATGAGAGATTGTAACATATACACCACATGTTTACAATGGCATAGGAAGATATCAAAAAGTAAGGGGGCAGAATGTTGGTGGGGTCTTCACAAGAAGAATGTTTGCTATGTAGATGCTACGATGGCCCAGATGAGACATTGGAAGTTTGACTATTTTATGTCAAACTTGCTACTTTTCCTAAAGTGTACCAAATTCAGGGTTTCATCAAAATGTTGACTTTCCATGACAAAATTTTGACTTCTTTGTTGAAGTTTTGAGAGAAAAAAATCTAAAATTAGATGCCTTACTAAAATCAATGGTTTAGAACTGCCATGGACTGCATGTTCATTAAAAGAGTGAGGGGGATGAAACATAATCCTGCAACCTCTACTACCCTTCCCCCACCCCACCCTTCCCCCTCCTATGTCTATGAGGTAAATGACATAATACAATCAGTAATACCATAAAATGCTTTTTTATCACACGGATTGAAATTGTTAGAGATAGTTCCCGATAAGATTTCTGTAAAATTGTATCAAAATATTTCAAAGATCGAATTTGAATGAGAACTGAAACATGTTATTTCATTCATGAATTCATGAATAAATCAGTAAATAGTATCACATTATGTATGTGTACAGAAAACACTCTACCATTTAAGAAATTACAACCGTTCCAGGATGTACAAATTTAAATTCATCTTATTATCTCATTTATTGTCCTTAACCGATTGGGAATCAAATGAAAACAAAATAAATCAGAGAAGGAAAAAAGATGAATTTGTCTCGAACACAGCCATTCTGAAATAAAATTTCCAATATTCCTGATATAAAAAATTTCCTGATCAAAATTCTTGAAAAAAATCCTGATATTGGCTACTAGATTTGGGAATTTGAAAGTTATTCCTTAGATGCCATTTCTGAGTAAACATACAATTAATAAGACCAGGTTTCCTTTCAAACCTCTAACATTTCTCCATTAGCAGACAATCTCATGGGTATTTATGTTATGCAATATTGGCAAATTTCCTGGATTCTTCACACATTTGTCCAAAGATTTCTGGGAGGCCCCAACTGATAGAAATGACAATTTTTGGCAATGCTCTTTTTTTTATTCCTGCTTAATGAAAATCAAAGTAGTTTAAAGGGATACATTCTGGTGGCAGACAAATCAAACATTTGCTTCAAGGAGAACTATATTCCACATCTTTTGTTGACAACCCCATTCCAATTTTATCTTTTATCCCTAACTCAAGATATGGTTGATCGAATGTGAGTTATTTTGGCTCACCAAACAGTCCCTTACTCCGAGAAAAGTGTGACAGTAGCTGGTCTGTGACGTCATCAGGGTAGATCTCATTCATAAAGCTTTACTTACCATTTATATTAATAATCAATAATCCTTATTAATAAATATTTGAACTGTGTGGTACATCTGGAATGCTCCCTTAGCTGTCAATGTTCCCTTACTCCAAGAAAGCGTGACAGTAACTGGTCTTTGACGTCAGCAACGTAGCTCTTATTCAAAATCTTGCTTACCCTTTATATTAATAATCAATAATCCTTATTGATTTATATTTGAACTGTGTGATACATCTGGATTGCCCCCTTAGCTGCTAATATTTTCTTTTTGTTTTTTCTTGATAATACAGCATATATATCACCTCATCACAGTGTATGAATATAATAATATTTCTACAAAATTGTTGCTTTTTGTTGAAATGCTTTAATACTATGAAGACCTTAGAAGCTATGCAAATATTTCAGATATATACATCAGGTTTCAAGAATCAATCAACAAGAAGATAATAATATGGAAGACAAGATTTTAAAGGTTTGCCGTTATGACATCACAGAGCCCCCACTGTGATCCATTCCAGGGAATAATGAGGATTTATAAAGCGCAGACATATCCACCAATCATGGAGAGCTCATGGTGCATCACAATATTACACCCTGGTCAACAATAACCTGTCAAACATAGAGACAATCCATCCACACGGCAGCAGCTAAACAGCGCCCAGCTGACAGTTTATCTCACAGGTCCCCATTTATACACCTGCAGGGTGTAGAGAGGCAATGTAGATAAAGTGCCTTGCCCAAGGACACAACTGTTATGATCTGGGGCCAGGACTCGAACCTGCAAACCTCAGATTTCAAGTCCACTGCCTCAACCACTTGACCACAATGCTCTGAGGGAAGAATTGAGGCTTTTGCCAGTCAAGATAGGTTGTATTCTATCAATGATATCTCATGGTAGGAATAGGATATTCAGATGGGGGGTCTTCAACCAACAGTGCGAACTTATTTTGTTTAATATTTTTCCATGTAAGTGTTCAATATGCCTGCTTCCAAGTTATTCCTTTAAATCTAGGCCTTTACTGATATCCCTGATGAATGTTTGCCTTTTCAATCAAAATCTCCTCAATTCTTAGTTTTTTTTAGTTTTCATCATAAATTCCTGGTATTGAGATCAAGAGTCACAAAGAGATTTCATTTTCTGGTTAATTAAAATCCTTTACACTGTTAAGAAAATTCTTGCTATCAAAGGGGGGGGGGGAAATGGTAAAGAATATGTCAATAAAACTGTAATATCATAACTGTTTGGAATATTTGTGAATCAATGATCCTGGCGTTCCATGGATGAAAACTCAGAGTTAACGAAGCTCCTTTGAACTTTTGATTCAAGTGTATCTAGTTATGGTATATTCTTTTGGCTACTTTAGACTGGAATATAAATGTGTAATGTAATAATTCTGGCTCCAAAAGTCTATTTTTCTTAAGAGATCATTCCCTTGTAATGAACCCCTTAAAAGTATTATTTTTTCTTCAAATAACTTTTACAAAACAAAAGACTTCCATCCTTCTCAAATGTGAGAAATGTCATGCTTGCAAGGAATATCAATCCAGTAAATGGTTCTCCTCAAATTAACAACTTTTCCCTTCATCAACCGTCTACAAGGACGCGCTTGAACTTTTTCCTTTCCGTTCTAAATGTTTCTGATGACAAAAATACCATCCAAGCGTGAAATTGCAAATATTTCGTGGTTAAATAATCCTGATGACCGGCCAAAGTTCAAACTCAAGGATGAAACTGATCCTCGTGAATGTTTTTTTTAGTTTTTAACGAGAGTGATTATGAGGTATTAATCCTTCCATCCCATCCATGCCGTTGCGTGTCACAGTAGACTGTTAAACGTAGCTCGTTGCTTACTCTCCAGAGAGGCTGGAAGGTGTTTATAAGAAGACAGATATACCTTGTTTGATCTGCCAAACCTTTGGCAAAAGCTTTGGTTTTATCTTGAACATTTCAACAGCAAAACCAGCCTCTCCAGTGGTGACAATAAGTCTATAGTGGCAATCTATTCCCCCTCATTATTTCCCCATTTTGAAATATATTTTTTAAAAAGCTGACATAAATTTTCATATCTTGCGATTGGCCCCCAAAGAGCAAACTCATTTTTCCCAAGGGAAACTTTGGTTACAGCGGCTAATGTATATGGGTGCTCAAGAAGGGGGGTGAGATACATGGATCAGTGCTTAAATGGCCCCTCGGGGTTCAGCATCAGCATTTCTCAACGTTACATTGCAAATAATGAAATAATGAGATGGCAAATGCTAAAATAGAAGTATTAGAATATTTTGCTGCCTCCAATTCGTGATTTAGGATGTGAATTTGAAAAGTTGAGGGCAAGACCAACGTTACCATGGAATTTGAAAAGGGGAGAACACAAACATAGCTGGCTAGTGAGTGTTCTCATTACCTTTAAAATTAAGGACATTGTAAAGTGTGAAGTCCTATGCAGGTTATAGTTTAGCAGTCCTGGAGTTTGCTTCACATGAAAGAGTTATATTTCTCAACGTTGATATAAATAATCTTTTTATATGCCACATGGCAAAGGCAGATGCTGTCTCATCTCTGACATTATATCCTTGGCTACAGACGATGGCTTCTAGTTTTTCAAGCCACCCATCTGCCCCATCCATCCCCCTAACCCCCCCCCCCCGCCTTCTCCACCAACAACAAGTAACTCTTTTATTGGTCACTGATGCATTTAGTGGCTGCAGTATGAGGTGGTAGGGACATAATTTAGCATTCAAATTTCATGTAGCAGGTTTGAAGTCTCTTACAAAATACTATGTTTACTCTGTCCAAGAACTACTAGACATCTTTGCACTTCGTATATCGATTTGACCATCTAGTATAGCGATTTGACCATCTTGTATAGTGATTTGACCATCTACAGTAGTATAGCAGTTTGTAATACTGGATAAACTATTCTCTGGTGTTCTGTGTGGAAATTAGAGTTGCAGGCTACAATTTGGGAAATCTGATGACTGTTTTTCACAAAAAGAACGTGGACAACTTTATTCCATTCTACTGTCCCACAGTGATAATATTCAAGTTTCTATTACCTACATCTGTTATCTTTGACTTCTTTTTTTTTCTCTCCATCCCTTGTCTACTAATCCCCTTACATCTGTCTCTTTGTGTTCACCATACTCATTAATCTGTCTGTACTCTGTGCTTGTTTTTGTACCTTCTGTTACTGTTACTTGTCATTTGGCCTCTGAAGAAGATCCTGCTAGGATCGAAACATCAGACCCACTTACACATTCTCTTACACAGGCTCTCTAGTGGATAAGCAGTTTGCTAACAGTTTTATTTTATTAAAATCTTTGTTGAATGTTTACAAACTGGCAGGGTGGTAGTGGAAGGTCGGAATCTCTCGTCATGTGAAATGATAATTCTGAGTAGAGGTCATGATGGGGGCGATGATGCCAGATCTTGTAACTCTTCATGAAATATATCTCACACACACCCACACACACATGTTTGTATTACATTCAGACCAAGGACTCCATTGTATTTTCCATTGTTCAAATTCACGTACCCTAACCTTAACAATACCCCATACAACAGAATTCTTCCGAGGACGTGGTGATTCTTTAGAAATCACAACAGAGGACCTGGAATTCTTTTGTTCAAGTCCTCGGTCAGATAGAAAAACAAATGCACACATACCTGCTGGTCGGCCATTGATCCACATACCATCGTAGGTCATTCCAGAGCAATGGATAAAGGTACCCGCACCATTGTAATAGTCATTCCTCCATTGGCCCTGAAATGGGAATGAATTTCACAGGGAGAAGTGATAATGGATGCATACAAATGTTCAGATACTTTACATTCTAAAGGACAAAACAAAGAGAACTAATTAAAAAAGACAAAAAATCATACTGACAACTTTTAAAGTCTAACAAGTAGTAAAGTAAAGGTAGTCGCATATGTAGGTGATGGTACAGCTGAGAAATTGATGAGTGTTTTTGCTCTTAAATGATTGCTGGTGTATTTTTGTATGGCAGAAAAAGGAGGGTTGTTGAGCCAGAGGGTGATCAGTAGATAAGGGTGTGCAGACCTAAGAGGGTTACTGCCTTACTCCAGAAATGGAAGAGCAAGTGTGCTGACATTGTGTTGAGGCAGGTGAGGAGGTAAAGTAAACTGTGGCAGTTGATACTTATCTCTTTTATTCACAAATTCAAATCAGCTTACACAGAGGGTATACTGTGACACTTCAAAAACTTGCATATTTAATACCCAATCAGAGCAGAGATATGTGGTCATGTAAATGTGCCTAGGTAGTCACATGACCATAATTTCTTACTGTATCCAAGTAATTCTAAAAAGTGTCAAATTACTGTTTCCTGATTAACAATAATTTCAAGTTTGGTGAAATTTTAACAATGTATTTGAAAACAATGGAGAGAATGACATTATAATGTCAACTGAGCCAAAAAATATCTTTCTGTTTTTTCTTGTGTGTGTGAAATATTCATGAAGTTGAAATGAAACCTTGAAATTCAGAGTACATTTTAAATTAGCAAACATTTCAAATGAAACTACAACTTAAAGCAAACTCAGCAATAAAACATGAAACAGACAAAGAATTTGAATTACACCAACAAAGTAAGTGTCTAATAGAAATAAGTTGCTAACATTAATGATACAGCCATATGTAGAGCTTAAGGCCACATGTAGAGGAACAAAATAGTGAGAAGAAGTTCCAAAACTGTTAGAAATGTTTTCTGACTTTATACTACTTCAACTTTGATGGTAATTTAGGAAATGCATTTTGCAACACTGGCACGGGTGAATGATTAGGGCAGTTGAGTTGAAAGATGATGTACACCCAAACCTCTTGCATCATAAATAAAACAAGTGAATGACAGAGGTTTGGATTGTCTCCAAGAGGCAAGGTCTTTGAGGGAGTTTATTTCATTTAGGCCTGTCTGATTGAAATGTAACGATACTACAACACAGTACCTACCTAGAGCTGCTACCAGTATGGGCTTGATATCCATTCAAACTTGGACAAAATCAAATGTTTCTTCAGACAATGAGTCCTTCCTTTCTGACAAATCATTCATGACAACAGTTTAAACTCTCACAAATAAGTGAGTTAATCTGTGGTTGAAATTTCATATTTCAGTACCTAACAGGAAATATTGTTTTTGTAATTTTTGAGTTTACTTTAAGAATTAAAACATCATGAATAAACACTTTACCAGTAGCTCAAAGACTGAAGGGGGTGATGGATGGGGTGAGAACTGAGGTGAACCAGGGGGGCACATAGAGGACTTTTACTTACATCATAGAGTGAGCCATCATGAAACTTGAGTTCACCACTTCCCTGCCTCTTATCTTGGACCCAGTCTCCGATATAGCAATCTCCATTGCTGTAAAAACAGACACATTACAAAGACAAATTGTAAAACCTGGTAGAAGCCTTGTAGAGATTATGCAAACATTCATCTCAGTGAAAAGTTTAGATTTAGGTGTATAAACCATAGCAACACTGCCATCTTTTACAGAATAAGCATGCCACCTAGACCACCTGCGTATTGATATGTCCCTATCTTAACGGAAGAGGAGAAACAGGACAGCCTGTACGGGATACCAGAAGTCCTCGGGCCATACCTGGTGCAGAATAATACCATCTGTGGTTCTAATGGACAGCAGTCCTCAACAAGTATGATTAAAAGTTTTTGTTTTCTCTTTAAAATACATATATATGAATACAAATAAAATTATTTTTGGGCTGCTTAGTTCAGATTGCAAACACCCTCTAATATCTGCATAGTTTCACAGCTTCATCCGCCTACTGCACTCAGTTCCAGGTGTGCTGTTTTATCGAAAACACCAGCAGACACAACGCCCCCTTCCCTCCCTACCCCCTCCCCCCACCCATCAAGAAAGCCGTTGGCTATCTGTGATGTTCAGTATTCTGAATACATTTTACTATTTAAATAAGTATCCTTCTATTTTTTCTCCATCCATGTTCGCTGGGAGCTGTTCATGCATAGAAGGACTATTTTCTATCAGGAAACAGTTCCAAAGCTGCGGATTTATGGAATGAGATAAGATAGAAACATGGGCTTACGGAAATGTCAGCGAGCCCTCGCCATGGCGTACATTATCATGGAAGAGCCCTTCATATATTGATCCATCTGGGAACTTCATAACACCTCTTCCTGTGAGCAGACCAAAATAAAAATATATATTGTAATATGATTGTCATGCAAAATAAATATTAAGAACACTCAACCAGGAAAAGCAAAGATAAAGTTACTGAAATTTCATCAGGAACGAATACAACAAGTCATGAATTTTAAAAAAGGCATGCAAATGAAACAACAAACAACACATTGCAGTACTTCCAAGTGTGGGACAGAATTTTTTTTCTATTGAATTAGCTCAATTCTTACTGGCTAATTAGGAGTATTTACTTGATTGCAACTCAGCATTATCCAACTATGTGTGAAAAATACAAGAATTTGGTCAAACTGATGACAAATTACAGCCCAACATGAAACGCAGCTTTTATGGTCATCTGTTGTAACATTACCCAAGAAGCTAATGAATGCCTTGTGCTGTCCTTATGTATGCTTGTAAGGAAGGAATAGTTACCTACTTGATTGGGAGCGGATGCCATCTGCGTAAGCATGAGCGTTTGCATAATATAATATATATATATCATGACTAATATTATCAACATCATGTCAAATGTCAATCAGCTACGTTACAAGTCAAGGCAGAGATACGCATAATACAGAATTAAGGCCCAGTCACACTATACCGATATTTTATCGAAATACTATCCGATTTTCCCGGAGGAATCGAAACTGCCAATTTTTCGTTTGGGTCTTCCAGCCACAGTGATAAAGGACCTGATTTGCTATCTGTTGAGCCATTCCGATGTGGAATAGCCCTCTCCTAACTTTTGATATTGACTCCGTTTCCTTTTATCGGATAGCTATCCGATTTCTCTTACGATTTTTATCGTTTTTCGATGTGACGTCACTTCAGAATGTAGTCCGTTCCAGAACCCCTCAGATTTGGAGTAGGTATTCGAATATTCCACTGCGTTCATTACATTTACTACCACAAACCTCACTGTTCTGCCTAAAATCGGATAAATCGGACCGTATTCCGATAAAATATCGCTGTAGTGTGACCGGGCCTTTAGCCTGTAAGATCTCTTCTCCTTCCAATGTGAACTGGACTACTGTACATAGAAAGCTCTGATCTATAGACACAAAGCGCTCTCTGTCAGTAATCATACATGTGATCTGTAACTGGAATCTCTACCACATAAAAACAAAAACAGTTCCACAAATCTTTCACAATTCAGTGGAGACTATGAACGCTACTGTCTCCTCCAACTTTATGCTGCAAAAAGACAAACCAAGTAGCTTAAAAGTACCTGGGTGTCCGTAAGTGCAAGTCAACAGAGAGGAAAGAATTACATGGGTTTTTTTTCAACACTTTAAGACTAGGCATTTTTAGGAAACTGGTTGTTCAAGATTTACTTTTTCTCAGGCATGAAACCCTTTCTCATTTTAATTTCCACAGAACTCAGTCTACCAGACATTTTATGAAATACTTGAGCAAGATTTTAACATTTTCTAAACCATGTGCAAAACCAGTGATGTTTAAATATATTGATGAATGATCAACACAATAGTATAATGTAAACTGCTCTTTACAGTATAAACTATTGGAACAAAATCTTAACATTTACAGTTCCCTGACCTTCCTTCCTGTTGTTCTGGAATTCTCCTTCATAAACAGCTCCCGTTCCATAAGTCATCACGCCGCACCCGTTGAGTTCCCCGTTGCAAAATTGACCCGAGTAAGTGTTTCCAGAAGAGGCCCATTTTCTGAACCCGTGGCCTTCTATTTCACCGTTAATAAATTCTCCTTCATAGAAGCTGCCATCTGCCATCACGAGTTTACCATGACCTGGAAATAAAAAATATTCCCGGTAGAAATTAGTAGCAATGGAAAGAGAAACAGGAATGATATATGTAGGGCAGGGCGGTGTATCTCGTTGAAATATCTGCCACTTTTGATAAAAACACAGAGAAAGTGTTGCAGGCTGCTTTTTGATAGGAAACCAGTGAATGTAGTTTTTGTCAACAGAAGCTAACATCACCAAACATGCCCAGTATTAAGCATGCATGAAGATGCTGACTAATGAATATTGATATAAAACCATCATGATTTGTAAATCAAAACATGTTGAAGATATCGTCCCTTCCAGTCGGTGTGTTTGTATTAACATTGCTACAGGCTCATACTGCTGAGCCTAGATACACTTAAGATAAAACTTTCAATGTAACTGAAAGTTAAATCGTCTACATAGTTTTACCGGGTCTTCAGTCTGCTTTGTTAATTACGAAAAGAGGGAAGGGTGTTATGTTCTCTGACTCCTTCATACATACATGTACTCGGGTCACCTAACTGACCTCTGGGGCGGTAGCGTACAGTATATTACAAACGCCTGTTGAACAGACCACTTGCACAATATCACTCAACTCAAATTTGTGACCTCTGTGCCTATACCTTATTTATCCCACCTGGAAAAATATTTCCCACTCATTTGTAACCCATGATTATAATAATATCTTAAATCCTGAATTTCTCATGTTATAGAAACCAACTGTCTCCCCAATAATGCTAATTAGGTTACTGTACAAGTCTTCTACTTGAGACTTGTCCCACTTTAAAGGACTTTATTAGTGACATCGATTGGGTATATGAACAAGACTTTTTTCATCCCCAGTCCTAGTTCGGGGATTTTTCATCCTATGATTATCTAGTGTCACATCGCAAAATGTGCAAATTCCTATACAAGTGCAAAGATAACAGTGTTTGTACACAGGAAACATACAGTAGTTGTTTTACTTGATAAGTTCAGAACCTTCAAACTGCTTGACAAAAATTTCATTCTAAATTATTTCTTGAGTCAGATGTACAGTATATAATGCATGCTTTCAAAATTCAATATCAAAGTCAAGTCAACTTCTGAAACACTGAGGCTTTCAGCTCTAGAAGAGTCTGTAACAATAGTCTGTCAAAATGGTTTAGTATTGTAAAATGAAAGCCAACTTACCATGTTTCTTTCCCTCTTTCCACTCTCCTTCATACCGAAAGAACCGGTTTGAATACTTGTAAATCCCGTAGCCTGTAAAAAGAAATTGGGGAATTAAACAATACAGTTAGGTAGTTGCATTTTCATGCTCAAATGTCATAGTCCAACGATAGAAAAAAAATAAAAACAATGGGGTCCAGATTTTTTGGTCTAAGATCTATATGAATTCTAAGATTGATAACTTCTGAAAAATAGTCTGAAAAATACACTTGAGGCTAATCAAATTGATTGATTTGTAATAAGTTTTAGAAGCACTGTGTGAAAGATAATGCAGCTAAGAACTATGTTCACTAGACTGTCAGGTTTCCAAAGAGTTCCAAATATTTTATCAAACTCTCATTGAATATGTATGTGAAAAAATGCATCTCAATGATGACAGAAGAAAGGCAATGTTCGTAACATTGAACAATTTCAAATTTTGATCAGAATGAGGGAAGAGGCAAAGAAAAATGCAACATGTTTTAAAGTTACAAATTTAGATGATGCAAACTTTAAAATCTGCAAGCTATTGGTCACATGCATAATAGATTTCAGAAAGTTCTGTATATCATGAATAAACCATGAACATGGCTGGTTTCTTTTTTGCAATTGAAATTACTATGGACGGTCAATTCCTCCAAAACAGATTACAGTAGGCCTAGACCTGATAACACTAACTAAGAAGTTATCTTTGTAAAAACAGTTGCAGCAAGGAAACCTTAATGCTAGATTCATGCATAGCTTAAATGTGATGTTTAAGCCAAATCCCATCAGTAGGTGAAATAATTTGTCAACTCAAAGTGCCTCATTGCTTCTTTCTTTCACTTTGCATGGGATAGCCATTTTCATTGAAGCTGTGTAGGCCTACTAGATTTAACTTTAGTTTGACATAGGCCTAGGCCTACAAGTAAACTAACTTAGTCTATCGGTGTTGCTACACACTGTACTTACACCAAAGTATACAAAGTTAGGGACACCCACATCGTCACACCAATTCCTGCTCCCAAGATGGCTATTTATCAATATTTAACATCCCCATTGACATCAGACGGATGAAAGTATACTCAACTCAAATAGGCCTACAGTAGGCTACTGACGGTGATAAAAGCATCAATGCAGTGCAGCCTTGTTGAGCAAAGTTGAAAAACAACATTTCAAAAACTAACAAATCAATAAAAATAATATATTGAATCAACAGAAGACTCCAATCAAAAACACTGTTGCCTACCCTAAATAAAGTAGCAATATTTAACAGCCTAGATCGTAATAGCCATTCAGCTTATCTTGCTTTCATGTATTTTTCTAGGCCAAGCCTAGATATTGTTTTTCCTGTTTTGATTGTTGTGCAAATAAAATTCATATAGTATCAAATTTACTGCAAGCTCAAGGAGCAATTGAATACCTAACCAATATAGTGTAAAAGTAGGTGAGCATGCCGTTTCAAACCTAGCAGGATCTTCTTCAGAGGCAGAAAGAAGCCTTTTCAGCCTCTGAAGAAGATCCTGCTAGGATTGAAACGTCAGGCCCACTTACTTTTACACACTCTCTTGCACAGGCTCTTTAGTGGATAAGCAGTTTGCTAACAGTTTTTGTTTTTATTTTCATTTTTAACTGATATAATGATAGGCCTAACTTAATTGTCAACATGCCTCTTAGTATATAGTCAGTAGTGCGAAGTTCGGCATACTGCGAAGATCGGCCACCCCTAAGAAACACACGATTTCACCATGAAAACCTACAGAAAGAGCCAAATTTCACCAAAAAGTACGAAGCTACAGTTATTTTCTCTCCAAAATGACCCGTGTGCAAGAAATTACTTACATATTTGTCAATAAAATGACGAAGATCTATGAAGTCTGTTATAATTACTGAAAGAGCAACTGCGCCACCAATTTTATCACCAGCGCCACACTGTGGGTTGCGTGTCCGAACTTCGCAATACTCTAGCAAGAAATACCAGTTCCACAATCACGAAGAATCTTCTTGGAAAACAACGTGAAAACAGTTTGCAGGAAAGAAAGTTTGGCCGTGTATCGTACTATAACAAAATTCTCCCACCATATGAACTATATTTTCTGGTGATTTATACCAGAAGATTTAGTTTTGGGGTGTTTTAAGTCTTAAGTGGCCGAACTTCGAAGTCACCATCCTACTGTATAGTAAAGGCTTCATAATTGACGCACCTTTGTAATTGACACACTTTCAAATATCGAAACAGCAGGCAACGTACACTTTTTGCAGTCAAGCAGAGTTACATGATATTTGATGAGTTTTAATCCATTTCAGGTATATGCTGATCAAATTGTGTTTTTTTTAAGCTTTTAACACCCTCACCCCAGTTTTACACATTTTGGGGCATTTGGAAATCTTACTCCCTAAAAATAACCAAAATTACCTCAGTATGATACCACTAGTACTCTCTGGGACCTGACCTGTCTGAGCTTAGCGGCTTAGAGCATAGCAAACAGCATCCAAAGTCAGTGGATGCATACTTAGGACTACACTACCGTTAGCTTATCGACGAATATGTCAATTTAGGGGTATGATTTGAAAGAACTTGACACGGCAGACATTTTGTGGTCAAATTCTGCTCAATTGTACGTTGCGTAGGCACAGAACAATAAATATTTTGGGATCATTACATTTCTGAGGAACTACACATATGAAAAACGCATAGAGTTGAGTGATTTGGATTTTTGGTTGATAGACATCGTTAATCAAATCCCTTAGTGCGTCAGTTATGAGCCCACCATGCTACAATACGTCAATAGGATAGCCGAGCAATACTTAAGAAGTGTAGTGTAGCTAAACAGGTACAAGTATAACGTGAACAAGGTCTTTGCAATCTTTCGGAAATCCTTTTGCCTTAACCTCAGACTTCTTCATAAAATATACTATAAACCAGGTAACAAGATACCTAACAAGATTATATAAGAAGAAAAATCACCATGTCTTAATTGAGTTCTAGTGTCCCCAATATATCCTTTTTCACGGGCTACTTTTGACGACATCATTGGTAGCGCTTTTTGACGTCCGTGGTGGACAAGTTCTCGAATGGCAAGTCAATAAACTACAACACTAAAAGGTAATGCGATTGGTGGATCGTGGATTAGAATGGAGTCAAGAGCCAATCATCATAAAGCTACTTTCTGTCACTTAGCCATAGCAACGCATTCATGGTTCCATAAAACATTTATAGTAAGCGATCGGGGTGATAGAAGTGGGAAAGATTGCGATGAACTATTTCTACAAAAACTTGTTACCATCTTGCTGTTGATGGGAAAGAATACTTATTTTTCAACTGATTCCGAGCGACATTTTAAATAGCAGAGTTCAACCCCTCCCCCACACACACACCCGCAGCCCCAGAATATGGTGTAAATTATAATATGTCTGTTGTGTAAATCGATGAGATGTGAAATAATTGTTCTCTAAAAGCTAGATCATTTTCACCAAAGTGAACAAAATGGCATTGTAGGTTTACTGACGTTAATTTCCTTGAAAATATATGTTCATTGTAATTTACAACGCATGATTTCAAATTCAAGCACTCTTAATCAAACAAAAAATCATTGGTATATACTTCTTGTCACTCTATAAAATGCTCAGATGTGACGAGAGGGGCGGGTCCGAGCTATATCCCTGGGGCCGGAGATCGATTTGGCACCCGAGAAAATATGAACGGGCCGAAAAGTATGGGATATATGAAGAGTGCAAAAAGGGGGACCCATGATGACATAATTGTTCCAGGGGCACAACCAGGCGCGTAACCAAGGGGGGGACGAAGGGGGAGGCCGCCCCCCCCCCTTGAGCATATTTTATTTTTTTATTTTTAATGTTTTTATGATATCGCTAGTATTTTCAAAAGAGAAAATGCTAAGATGCAACTTACAAGGCCTGGGAAGTGCCATTTCCAGCGATCTGGGAGGCATTTTCAGCCAATATGTATAGGCCTATATATACGAAGCTTTCCTTCCATCACTATCAGGCATAACTTTTTTTCGCTTTTAGGTTCACATATCTTGTCTGATTTCAACTTCCTTCAAAGTTTGGGAACTATTTAAAGAATAAATCTTCAGAAAAGTATTATTGAAAATTTGAGCAACTTCCACATTGCTCAGATATTGAGGGTGGTAATGATTATGACTTTTAAGCACATCATTGTCGACAAAGGAGCTGTACTGGTGAAGGATATATAATGTATCCAAAAGCCTCGACTGTTTCTTAATGAGTGGAAGTATAAAGATAATCAAAACTGGTTTTATCAAGACGTACCGTACTCGGTAAGAACAGCAACAACAAAAACGACATCACCAACAAAAAGAGCAAATGGGGTTACTACAGCAACAGTACACTAATAACAAGAAGACAAAATGCTGGTGTTTTTATATTATACATATTGCAACACGCATAGCCTACATACGGGTTCCACACTGGAAACATAATATTTCAAAATTATCAAGAGTTGTTTGTGATATGATATCGTGATCAAGTGGCTTGCTCAAGAGGGTTATGCAAGAAGGGGAAAGAGAAATAAAAATACAACAACACATAGGCCTACAATGTCCCTTTAATTTTTGTCATTATGAGGTCATATACGTTTCTTCAAGGTATAACCAAACAGGTATAGTTCATATAACCATTCAGTTTGTTTTTCTGTTTTGAAACGCAAAACGCTTGTTTGACAAAAACCTCTCTAATTATAGAATTTCATAGTCATTCCAAATCCTGGTTGTTTCAATGAAAGAAAAACAATTATTTGTTAAAAGGCGGACGAGCGTAACGGGGATAATTATTACTCACAACGCATACTATCTGTGTATAGCATTTCAAGGTTCTAAACGTTTTTTGTTGTGTTCACAGTATATGTACATTTCATATATGCTTACAAAGATGGCGGCCAACAGTCTTGGTTAACTCCCTTAGATCAGAAATAAATCTTTGGAACTGCTTTTATATGTGCACAAGTACGTTGAAGGTTAACCGAGTTAACAACAAGAATTCCAACGTTTGGACAAAGCTCAGAGACAGAAGTTAAGCAGATTTGGAATCTGTTCGTTAACGACAATTGTGTTGATTGTGGTAAGTGCTGACTGATATATTTATCAAGTAACAGTAACAGAAGGGACAAAAACATGCACAGAATACAGACTGTCTGTATTCTGTGCATGTTTTTGTCCCTTCTGTTACTGTTACTTGTCATTTAGCCTTTGAAGAAGATCCTGCTAGGATCGAAACGTCAGGCCAACTTACTTTTACACATTCTCTTACAAAGGCTCTTTAGTGGATAAGCAGTTCGCTAACAGTTTTATTTTATTTTGATATATTTATCGTTTGTTTTGCCTTCTGTATCAATTTTCCTCGTCGAAAAGTATTGAGTCTAAAGAATATACAACCGATAATAACAAAATAAAATAAAGTAAATAAATAAAGTAAATAATGTTATCATTGTCATTAATGGACTGAAAACCGTATATATATGCACTGTCTCTACAAAGTGAGTATTTTATTATTTCAAATGCCTCTTTCCATACTAATTCCTTTTTCGAGTTTAGAGGGTGTAAGGGAGGGTGGGGGGGGGGGTGGTCACGGCTTGTACCTAATGACGGGTATATAGGTGAGAGGGAGAGAGTAAACAAATTGGTTGAACTGATCCATAGTGTCCGTGTCATTGCCAGCAACATCCGTCCACCAACATGTATGAAAAACTCAGTTGTATAGTTACGAATTTCTGTTTTTACCGATTGAGGAAAGCAGCGAGTCTTTCTGGGTATTAAATAACTACTTTATACAGAGAAAATGTCCCTGCAATAGCATAGTTTTTTCATATTTTGCATCAGTGTAAAACAACATCTCTCCTGTCTTTCTTTAATCTTTTTCAGAGTAGATGAGTAATCAGCATAAACATGGATATTCATGGCACAAATAGTACTATTTTAGGACTTGTTTTCATAGCTGCCTTAATATCATTTGCTTCTGGAATAAATATTATTCCAAATGCCATCGGATTAAGAACATGCGACAACTCTACCGATAGATTCCATATATGCTGGGATGAAGTTGACGCTGACGATATCCGCGGTTACTGCACATTCTTGCAGAATTCCTGGGGTATTGAGTCCGAGTTTGATTTCACGGAATTTGGGCAACCCACGCGTTATACTTTCGGAAGGCTACGGTTAATCTCTACGTATAGCGGGTGTGTCGTTTTGATACCGATATCGGGCGGTAATGATGATGATGAAGATGTTGCCTGTTCGACCGAGATTCGTAAAGATACTAACAATGCTACATGTATAACATTTAAGCCAAGTGGAAGAGGCTGGAACTTAGAGAATATTCTCGCAGTTGCTTGCATTGGTTACATTGTAGTTCTGTATGTAATCGTGAGGCTGGCCGATAATCTATGTCCGTATACTAGGAACACCAAGATCGATTACCATGATCTCTATTTGATGTCGGAAAAGGAACGTTTGAAGGGGAGTTTCCGTGGCAGAAAATCCCAAAAACAGAAAAGAGTTGACTCTATTAAAGAAAGAGCTCGGAGAAGATCTGATGCTGTTGCTCAAGTTGTCGCTTCCCCCACCGCATCTTCAAGGACACCATCGACGGCGAGTACCGGTACGACTAGGTCCACCAGTTCTGGGAAACAGTCTGTGAAGCCTTCTCGTTCTAAACGCCCCTCATCAACATCATCAACAGCGTCCACTCAATCTAATACCTCAGGCTCCAAAACTGGAAAACGCAAATCACCAAGGTCGCCCTCAAGTGAAAAGTCACCAAACTCACGCTCTCCCTTGGATCCAATCAGCGAAACTAGAAACGGTCCAAGATTTTTTCCTTAGTGTTATATCTACTACCTGTTGTATTATTACGTTGAAATGTGCATGTATAAAATGTAACGGAACCCGAGATACCCTAGCCTTCCATTCCATATATAAAAATGACAGTAGAGGGGATGGGGTAAGTGTGTGTGTGTGTGGGGAGGGGGGTAGAGCAGGAGGGTTCGTGAAGATGAGAGTTTTCGCCTGACTTGAATCATGAACAATTTTATTTTACAAGGTGGAGGTATAAATTTCGGAAAGACGGGTATAGAAAGGTCACTGGGTTCTTGTTCTGTATATATTTTTTTAATCATATTTCGTGTATTAATGTGAAGTAACATTATTTTCAACAGCGGTTTGGGGATAACTTCCGTAGTCATTGTAAGCATCCCAAACAGGTCTCTCTATTCGGTGGTTAATTATAAGGTGCTTCATTTCAATAAGATTACATTTTGCACTGTGCGAGCTAAGGCTTGATCTTGTGTGATTTTACTTTTCATCGTTATTATGTGAATCTTTAATGGATATAAGTTGTAGGAGATTAAATCCTACACGTCAATTGTAAGTGAGCTCATGTCACGTGACATCACATGACGTCATGCCACAAGCATGTAATGACCTACATAAAATTTAAAAGATATATTACTTGGATCTAACTTAACATCAATGAAAATAAATGGAATAAACAATGTATAAAATAAAATTTGTGACCCCAGCACACTGGCTGCAGGCATGCACATGTTATAATTATGTTTTATTCCATCTCTGTATAAGTTTAGACTTGCGACGTATTATTATTCTGACAATTCGAACATTCAACTCACGTGACCTCGAAACTCCACCCCACCTCCCCCGCACTACGATCATCTTCGTCACCGGGCATGAACGGAATGAAGGAACTAATCATAATAATCATTATTATAATAATCAGGCAGTTATTTTACGACGCTTTAGCGACCACGAAAGTGGGAGATTTTCACGTCGGGTGGCTACAATATATACACAATATAATACATATATACATATATATATATATATATATATATATATATATATATATATATATATATATATATATATATATAATTTACATATAGGCTAATTTACGTAGTAGGGAAGCGAGTGCGACCCAATTCCGGAAGGTGCATCACTTTATAGTTGATGACCTCATAATATCCGTACTATGAAAACTTACGAAAAAGAATCTTATTAGTTAACTAGTATACAGAACCACGGGGTCGACACGCTTCGAATTTCGTCACGCGTCTTTGGTGATAATGACATATGACGTCACATGTGGGACATAAACTTAAACTTTACGGATTGTTGATCGCGATTCGTGGTCCATCGGATGACCACAACACGCATAACCACGCATTGCTAAATGGACCGTATCACTTTCAATAAGTACGCGAAGGTCATTTTTATTTATTACATTATCTTAACCCTGTAGGGCTATATAGAAACATTGAATATATCAGCATATGGATTGCATTCACCCCTTCAATCTGTGTCATTCTTTTGTATGAAGTTCTGAGGTCGGCTGGGGTGAGGTGGGGGTGGGGTGGCTTAATTTTATTTGATTGATTTAATTGGCGTTCCAAGATTAACATCAATCACTATTCCATCTGTTGGCTCTTTCACAACTCGTGATATATACTTGTGATGTGTTCCACCGTTTAGCTTGGTGGAACAGCTAAACGGCTGTTCCACCATGCCTACAACTCGTGATACTTGTGATGTGACATAATACCCGTCACTGTTTGTGCTTTCTTTATTTTTCATTAGCAAATCATGCCAATGAATATACAGAAATAGCCCGAGAATTATGCACTAAATCAGGCTATCCTGATACAGTAAAAAAAAATGTTTGAAAAAATATATAAGATCATAATTATTGCAAGAAAGAAATTAATTACCAAACTCGACAAAATATCCAAATTATACAACAACAAAAAATCCTAAAAATTTCATAGATATTTGTAGAAGTTATTGAACGCATTTTTACATTGACCATGCATATGGACAGAACCGAGGTTCATTGAAGATGTAACTGTACACGCATGCGTGGTCAATGACCGAACAAACTTACATAGTGAGCGCGGTAACGATCGGACGGCAGGAAATAAAGGCGGAACTTTACGTAGAAAGAGATATAATACCAAATATTATAAGATGAAAATTAATATTGAACAAAACGTTAGATCAAATTCGTAAGATTTCGTCATTTTTGGGGGGGTTTTGTCCTGTTTTATATCAGACGCCGTTTAATCATGACATGGTTGAGAAATTGCTTGTTTGCTTTATATCTCTCTCTCTCTCTTTCATAAAGCCGTCATTTGATTGGATTAGTATAACAGACTGTCAAATATGTGCTTGCTGCAATAATAACTATATGACGGATGTATGTGTGTAGTTATGGAAGGATAGTTATTGCAAATACAAAAAAAAAAAAAACTGTGACGAAACGCACGGGAAAGACTCACGGCTGGGCAGAAATTGAAGTAATTAAAAACAAAATGGACGTAGACGGTGTATGGATGTTAAAAATTATGAAAACAGACTCTGCATATGTGTAGAAATTGTTTTCATTTGTAACAGTAAATATGGCATATAGCTTAAACCATTGGCAGATAAATTATGCTACTCTCTTATACTATAGTTTGGTTAAATATCACATACAGTCCATTATGGACTTCCTTAGACTGACAGCTATGGATAACCAATGAAGCCATTCATTAATTTATTCATTCATTCTTTATTCCAGCATAAATTTACAGAAAATATATAAGTAGGATAAAAATGATAACAACGAAGAACATCAACAAAACAAGTTAAGACATACCAAAGTTTAAGAGATTAAGAATATAATAATAAACCATAAAACCATATAGAAACAGACTTATTATTTAAAAGTCTGTCAAGCATGTATACATAAACATACAAATATATACATAAACATATGGGCTACATATAACGATATAAATATACACATATGAGTGTACATACACATACAAATTCATACATGTGTAAACATAGATACATATACACATACATACAAACATGTGTACATATATAACTAGGCATTGATACATATACAAATATACATATACACATACACATATATAATTTCATACACACATACATGTGTAAACATAACTACATATACACATACCCATACATGTCTACATATACACATACACATTGATACATATACAAATATACACATACACATACAAATTCACCCACACATACATTTGCAAACACACGCACACCCATATATGTGTACATATACACATACACATTGATACATATACAAATATACATATAGATATACACATACACCTACAAATTCTTACACATATACGTGTGTAAACATAAATACATATACACATACACACATGTGTACATACACACAAACAAATTGATACATATACAAATATACATACACAAATACAAATTCTTACGCGCATACGTGTGTAAATATAAATACATATACCTACACATATACATATGTACATATACACATACACATTGATACCAATATACAGATATAGATACACACAGATACATAAACATACGTATATAGTTACATATCACAATGTAATCCATTGGCTTGGCCAGTGTTGCTTGATTTCTAATAGTCGTGGTTGAAAGTGTATTTGCTTTTACCCATGAACAGGCTTAACTAAGGGCAATGGGGGTAGTCAGGGTATCTGTGCGACCAAATTGTTATTTTTTTTTCACTAAATAAAGGTCATTTGGTAGAATGATTTGTAATGTTTTGTAGTTTGATTAATTTCAACATTATTTTGAGTACGACATTTTAAGTTTGTTTTTTTGGTATAGGTATAGATGAAATGCTATGTTTGCATTGTATACACATCTATCATAATTTATTAGTTTGATATACGAATATAACTGTGTCGTAACATATGTGTTCTTATTGTGAGTAAACACACTTAGGAAGGTAAAGCAAGTTTATCAAATGCAGACTCGATGTATCACCATTTTGAGCCGCAAAAAAAATGTAGAAAAAATTTGAAAGAAAAAAAGTGTTTTACTGTACATCCGTTGGCTGAAGAAAGCACAAAACAGAAAATTTGAATTATTTCAACTATTTTATCTTGTTTTTCATGTCATTTATACAAATGTGCTTTGCAAATTTATCCAGGTGAAGAAACATGTAGAATGGAATAAAGATTCATTTATTGATTGTTAAATTTACTTCAAACAAAGTTTTATTGAGGTAGGTCTGGAAAAAAAGGAGTGTAAATTGGCAACCAAATGCAGGGAGGTGGTTGTTGTAAGACGGCAATAGTTTATGCCCTTATGTATTTGAATATTTTCACAGATGAGGCACATTGTATTAAATAGGGCGTGCTGCCCAATTGCAAAATTTAATTATTTTCATTTCTGTTCTTGTAGTTCGAAATGTCAGCTCTCATACGTTAACTTTAAAAACGTAAAGATTTAATGCAGAAATGGGTTCTGATGTAACAATTGTTTGCAAAAGTAGGATTTTATTCATGTTTGTCCACGATTTCGAATTTATTAACTGCGAAACGGGTAAAGTGTAAGTTTTACAAATTGGCGGCTACTTAAGGTGCACTATAGAAGTAAAACACAAATTAATTGACGTAGCTGAACTGATTTAGTCCATTTGAATTAATTATTGATTATGATCTTATAATATAATAGGTAAGGCTACTAAGTGCATGCCCAGCAATTACACATTGTTACGAAAGAATCTTGTGCAATTGGCTGAAGGTCCTCCATAAGGGCGAAAAGGAAAGGATAGATGAAGGACTGGGAATGGGGAGGGGGTGCGGGGGAGCGTAGTGAGGAGAAAGAATCTCAAGGTAAAACATATCCCTCTGTAATTGCCTCCCTATAGATGCGATGGACATTTAAAGAAACTGGTAAGAGTTACAAAGACTGTGTTTCTAGCTATATCTTATTAAATCATGGATATAATATATGGCAAGAGCGTGTCAAGGGAAATCCCACACACTGAAATGCCGTTGGTACTATATATCAATAAGCAGCAAACATAGTAAATAGGCCTAAGTTTGACCAAAGAAGTTACTACAGCGTAAACTATATTGCTATAGCGGGCACAGTCGCTTACATTTAACGATGTTTTCTTATGCAATAGTAATGTCGATATCTACCTGCATGTAACTGTCCCCCATTCCTCCCCCTCCCTCCCTGCCTTCCTCCCTTCCTACCTTCCTCCCTCGAAGAAAGTTGTGAAACGTTTTGACTATTACGCTATACATAAACTATGACATAAAACTGTAAATAGATTTCTCCTTAGAAAACACTCCCTATATATATATATATATATATATATATATATATATATATATATATATACATGTGTGTGTAATTGAAATCGTAATGAGTTGAAAAACCCAGAACAGTGAAAAAAACTTCCAGCCTATTTATTAACTATATTATGTTATATTCAACATGTTACCAGAAGGATAAATTATGGAACTGCGGTCCAGCTCATTGATAATATGAGTCTTCTCACATGATCGCATGTTCGTATATGTTGAAAAACGAATACATGTTTAAACTATGCTAATTGATTGTTTGTTTAGTACAATGGTTAGGTCGACATCTAGTTCCGTTTGACCTCCATTCAGTATCACATGTTGATCTAAAAGTGTAACAGTGTCTCTAGTTTGTCCTCCATATTCTCGCTGCTCCTTGTTAATTCGCTAAATAAGCTTATTCATGATTCGAAGAACACAACTTCCCACCCTTCCGTTATCAGAGCGCAATAATTGTAACTTGTATTAAAATTGAATTATCTATTTCCGATGTCTCTCTCTCTTCTATATCATTCTTCTTCTTTTTCTTCTCTTTTTGTTGACTGAATCGCGGCCCATATAAGGAAATATAACGTAACTACCACACGATGGAATATATAAAGTTAAAGTCGATTCGATTGTATCTTGTTATATATGTATTATGGGTATAAGATACATAACAATACACGAAATTGTTATTTGAGTATGTAGTACAGACAAATCAGCCCATGGTAATATACATAAAGTCGAATCGATTTTATCTTGTTATAAGTATTATGGGTATAAGATGCACAACAATACACAAAACGTTATTTGAGTATATATGTAGTACAGGCATATCAGCACATGGTAACACATAAAGTCAATTCGATTGTATCTTTTTATAAGTATTATGGGTATAAGATATATCACAATACACAAAATTGTTATTTGAGTATAATTGTAGTCCAGACACATCAGCCCATGGTAATGCATAATGTAAACACACAGTTGTTGTTTCTATACTATTCCATATTCTTGATGTGAACTTCTAGAGGGATCTTTTCCTTAGGAAAAGTTTTAATTAAATTCAACAATGCGTAAGACGTAGGATATGTGCCTTTACAAATACCGCAATTAAAACTCTTTCACAGTTACCGCAGGGTTTGGGGTGGGGGAGGTAGTTCTTTTGAGGCCGCCGTACTCTTTATGACGTTTGCTTACAGTCATCATATTCAAGCGGACGGAATTGGTTCACGAAGAGCTGATTTCAAAAACAATGTTGGGTTTAGCGACCTTACTTTTATGATTTTCATAAAATATGCCTGCTTCGTTTCGCGCATGGAGACCAGAAGACGTATGTACTACGTGTCTACGTAAATAACACACTTCATATAGTTTGCATTGGTAAGTTTATAAAATATTTGCATAGACCAAATTTGTAGAAATACTTATTAATTTTTTTTTTTTTAGGATAATTCTGACAGGCGAGACAAATATTATCCAAGTGGATAACGGATGAGCTTGAAAAAAGATAAGACGAAAAGGAACGGTATTGACAAATTTAATATTAATATCAAGAAAATGTAGGTTTCATCCACGGTCGGTTGGGGTTATTTTTAATATGTTAAGCTTTAAAAGACAAACGAGATCATTCTGAATGACGACTGAGTTTAACAACAATAGAAGGAACAAGAATTAGTGGAAATTTCAAATTCAAAAAATGACAAACGAGACAAGGAGACAGAAAGGACGAAAAACAGCAGCAACCGTGTATGGTTGTCATCGCAACCGTATATGGTTGTCACCGTAACCGTATATGGTTGTCATCGTAACCGTATATTGTTGTCATCGCAACCGTGTATGGTTGTCACCGTAACCATGTATGGTTGTCACCGTAACTGTATATGGTTGTCATCGCAACCGTGTATGGTTGCAATCGAGCCTCCTATAGTCATTACGTTGTGTGTCGACAGACGACGTAAAATACACAATATTTGTTTATTGAATAAAATTCAATATGGAACTTTGACATTGGGTTGGGGAAGAGGGGAGTTGAGGAAGGACCCCTCGCACCCCCTGCTTACGGGCCACTAGGGGCCGTGGGATGCAGTCCTCCCAACACTTAGCCACTTCCCCCCTCTAGTCAGGCTAGCTCAGGGCATCAAGAACGTTGCATGGTCTGAGAATCGTTACTGTGAAAGGGGTGCATATTACCATTTGAATAAACATTCTCTTCAAGGACAAACTGGCAATTCCCGGCAGGATTAAAATTGTCCGTAGTGCTTACAACAATGTTACCATGCAAACATGTGGGGTAAGGACGGGTGCACACAGATAGTCTTTAGTATAAAAACGCTATGAATTGAGAGGAAGTGATGGGTATAGTTTGTGTCTCTTGTTTTTAACCGCCGTATTCCTTCCGTTTAGACTGAATAGCAAATTTAGATAGGGTCAGGATAACATGAGAACCTTATATAGTAGACATTATGAGAATTTGGTCAAGACTGCTCTGAGGAAGAACATGGGAGATATATACCAAGACGAATAGACCTGGTAATGACATTCATTTTCGAGAAGAACATAAGATGACTGTGGAAGTATTAACTATATTATCATACCAACTAAAGTACTGATAGATAATGACTGTCAAACTAGATTGTTAAGTCAAATGAAGAAAAAAACCTGCACGTCCACAAGGGACCAATTACAACTATTAGTCAACAATGATGATGATTTGTATATGCCGCACTGGATGAAGATATAGGGGAAGCAGGAATTGTCGGTGTACCGTGGGCGGTGTGCGGTGGTGGCAATAAATATCGCTGTCTCGGTTTGGTTAATATATAATCTTTGAATTGACAATTTAATGAACTTTATTACAATCTGTTTCCAGATGATGAATAAGAATATTAAGATTGATCGTCCGTAGTAGCAATCTACAATGATGAATAAGATGGGAGGTTTAATGAAAAGGATATAAAATTATATACTGATGGAAGACGTATACCTGATGACTCCTTTATCTGCAAAAGTAATAATATTTTTGTGAATTATGGTGTAAATATATGAAAGGAAAGAGGGGAGGAGGGAGGGGAGGAGGGGAGGAAGATACACGTAAGGGGTAGGAGGGAGGAAATAAAAAATAATAACTTGACAGGGAGGAACCTAGAACGGGCCTTATTCAATAGGTAACTGCCCCCATATAAATCAGTTACTATTTAATGCGGTGAATTTGATCTCTTGCTTCTATAACTGTAGAAAAAGGAAGATTATTAAACTGTAATCGCATCTTAATTCTCTTCACCGAAAGGACTTTAGAAATAAATTTCATAAACTCGTAATAAGAATATTTGCAGAGGTTAATGTTGACGGTTCTTCTTCAAGATAGAGATTAAACCAACAGATCAAAAATATTGGATATTTCTTTCGTTACATCAGAGTTCACCTATTCGTTTTTTTGTTTTTTGTTTTCTCTCCGAAGACAACTCGCTGCACTACGGTTTCGTATATGTATGAAGCACAGTGGTAATTACTGTAAGTTACTGTATAGCATACTATTGAACTAGTTATGTCACAGTGGCGGAGCGTCCATACAGTTAGAGGGGCGGATGCCCCCCCCCCCCTGACGGACTCAAATGGACGGCTGGCGCCCTTTTCAGCTTTTTACCCCTTTTTACTTATTCGCGATTATTGACATTTTTATTGCGCTTTCAAATACCTATTGATATTTGTCACATTTTGTTGGAGTAATTTCTGACAAAATGGCGATGACACCTATTTATTCTTCGTATATCTGCAAATTAGCAAGGCCCGAAAAGGCTCATTTCCGGCGATCTAGGGAGTATCTTAACTCAAAAAAATTATGTACGCTCCGCGCCAATCTGTGGTGGCGCTCCGCCTAGATAGTGTCGAAAGCGCCCCTACAGACCAATCTCGCCCCCCCCCCCGCTACCAATACCCCTAGCTCCGCCACTGGTTATGTACACCTCAGTCCACCACGAATAAAATCAAATGGGGTTCAGCAGTGACATTGTATAATATTTCTAATTGTTGGATAAATCCTTCTTAGTTGAGAGTGACAGAGTCAACACGAGGAGAGAGCCCCGTTGACATTTTTCAGATATCCTTTGTTCCAAAAGCACAAATACTATCCATATTCTGAAATAGGAATTACTCTTATTATTTCTAATATTGGCATATATTACGCCGGTGGAAGAAAATCCTCCCTCACCCTCCCCTCCCCTCCCCTCCTAAGCCCCCACTAGATGGCATTGGATGTTTATTCATGGAGTTCATAACGTCACGTGTTTCACGTACTTGTGATATTTAAGACTATGATTACGAAAAACAATATGTTTAATATATGCCCCTAATTTGCACTTTGGTCATAAAACATTGTACTTAGTTGACTGTTTTTTCATTTAGAGGAGAAATGTATGTCACAATTCGAAGAAACGACTGCAGACCATATTCAATAAAAAAAAAGTACAAAGAATAAAAAAAATATTAATAAATCTCTGAAGAAATTGTTTTACATGTTACTTGGCGATAAGCATAAATGTGGTTTCGGTAGTTTTAGTTTTCATAAAAAAAAAAAATTGAGTGCACAATGGATTGACGAAGTTCTACTTCACTGACAAAAATTGCTTTGCTTCATAAATTTTAAAACCTGATTTATAAGAAAACAACACACATGCTTTATGCGATGTTTGGTCATGTTTGTTAATATGTATGTCACGTCACATGATCACGCATGGAGGCCTTCCTATATGAAAACTGATCGACGCTGGTAGAAGAATTTGCTTATCAATCAAGCGTGCCAAAATATGCAGCAATTTAACTCAATAATGTTGATTCCATAAGATAAGATAAGATTCACTTTATTAAACCCATTTCGGGTAATTAAATGCTCGATGTACAGAATAAGATGGATATAACATTAAAATACAGCACATGGAAAATGACTCACATAAAACAATAAGACAATAATGGCAAGACTAAGTATGATAAAAACAGTGAAGGTGTAACCAGAGGGCAAGAACACTAGCGATTGTAATTTTGATTATGAATTCTGATGCACTGTGGGACGAATGAGAAGGGGTGACGATTGGTTTTGGCTGTCGGCAGCCTCATCCTCCCGCTCCGAGGAATCACTGCATTCTGAAATTGTCTATGCAGTGGGTGGTCGGCATCCTTTAAAATCTTGTCTAATTTCTGTTGGAGTAGATGGGTATAACTTGATGAGTAAGAGGGTTGGCTGTTGCCAATTATGCGGCCCGCCTGACGGATTAAAGAGTCTATACGGTTCTGATCTTCCTTTCTCGCATTCCCGCCCCAAGAAATCAAATTGTAATTCCATACCCCACAAATGGTGGAAGTATAAAACATGGTCAGAATACGTTCATCAATTTGAAAAGTTTTCATTTTACGCAGACAGTGCATTCTAGAGTTAAGTTTCTTCAGTGTGGCATCAACATGGCTATGCCAGGACAAGGAATTATCAAGTACAACCCCTAGGTATGTAAAGTGATCCACACGCTCAACATCATGGGCTTTAATACGGACAGGACTCGGGATAGCCCCACACTTACGAAAATCTATTACCATTTCCTTTGTTTTATTAATATATAAGTAATTCCCGCTTTTCGTTTGATTTTTTCACAATAAATCCCAAAAGTAGATTTATTGTATTTTTTGCCAATTACATTAAATTTCTGTTATGCTTTGCAGTTAAGTGAAATGGCTTCAAACTTCAGGAATTACAAAGTCTGGAATTGCAATATGTAGACAATACATAGCTTGGAAACAAAGCACACACATAGAAACTCCCATCAGCTTCATGCTGTTTGGGACATGAAATATTGAACTTGATTCACTATGGTTGTTACGCCCTGGGAAGGATCAAGCGACTTCATTTTAATTTGTTTGAATAGTTGAAGAGTCCTGATTACATCAGGGAAAAACTAAGATAACTTGATGAGTTGTCCATTTATGACATCACAAGTTATTACACATTGAAATGAAATGAATAACAACTAGTCAGAATATGTGCAATGCAGAAACGAGTTATACGGTAACTTCCTATATAAAACTACAATCTACAATGGCGGGAGTTGGACCAATGTGTCTCCTTTTCTTTATATATTTTGTTTCATATCCTAGACTTTGCTGTCGTTTTCCCTTTAGAGGATGAGTGGGAAACATAACCAGTGACATGGAAGTAACTTGCAGCTTCATCGCAAAGTTTTTGCATTATTTTTTTGCAAATGCGACTTTACTTTAGTAAACGGCGTCCTCTTGTTGGATTATATCGATTTCTATCAAAATCCTGAAAATTGTCCAAAAAGAGGATTCTTTCAGTTTTCCTTTAGCTGAGTTTCTCCTTGAGACTGTTTACAAAAGCTAACATTACATTTAGATAGTGTTAAGTTTAGGGCACAAGGAATGGAGGGAACGAAAAATTGAGAGGCAAATAAGAAGGAAAAATAGGAAAAGAAAGGTACAGAGAAATAAAAAGGAATATGAAGAAGAAGAAAAAACAGAACTATGTCAGATGACCACGAGTTACGACATAAAGAATAATTCGTTTCCTTCAGAGATTTTGGTCTTTCTTATGTTACAAGTTAATTGAACTTTTGCAAAGACACAATAATTGTTTTAGGGCTTTAAATTTTGTTTAATTCGATTCAAAACCTGACCTACATTCAAAGAAGGTGATTTAATTGGGTTTCGGAGTAACGGAAAAGGAAGCCAGCTTTTTTTTTCTGCAAACTTAACTTTATGTTAAATATACAATCGAAATAAATAGGTTGACTTTGACATCACTTTGTCAACCAAACCTAGATTTTATATCAGTGTATTTACAAACAACACGGTATTAAGGATGCACTGGGTAGACGGACTGTGGGGGGGGGGGTGGGGGCGGAGGGGTGGAAGGTACTGTGGTCAATTTTTATACACCTTAGCATGATTTTGCTCCGTAAAAATGTAGGTGGCATACAATGATAGGTAAAAATTCCCGTATAGCATATCCCAGCTTCCCATCGTTAATCATTTTGAGATACACATGCACGTTTCCATTACTATCAATAACTAAGGTTGCATGGGCGGTTGGCTGTTTGGGCGGGCGGTTGGGCGGTTGGGCGGTTGGGCGGTTGGGCGGTTGGGTGGATGGGTGGTTGGGCGGTGGGCGGTTGGGCGGTTGGGCTGTTGGTGCTAATACTGATGACTTTTAAAGACAACCGTGTGATGAAGACTTAGTTACGAAGCTATGTTAAAGCTCCGTAGTAATACCATGGAGTTATAAGAGACTCCATGCTAAGTAATACCATCATACTCAAAGCAAAATATGTTTTTTATTAACCTCAGTCGCGAATTACCGGTATAATTTGGTTTATTTCTCCTGAAAAGAATAATCACATTTTCAGGGGAGATTAATCTCGAAATCCGCAAGGATGGCCGGTCGAGTGCATACCTTGGTCACGTGCACATGGCCTGTATAATGTATCCAGCGTTAATTGCTTCAATCAATATATGACGGAAAGCATTTTAAGATAGCGCCCTCAGAACGATTTTCGGTCGTTTGCTTACCCTGTACGAAATATCAATCACTAGCACAGAATTTATTGTATGTATTCCCAACAAACATACTTTTCTTTGTTTATATAAAAAAAAATGAAATATCATATTTAAAATCATGAAAGTGAGATTGAATGACTGGTGACAAGTCAGACTGTTTAATTATTATGGCATTGTTTTATTTAATTAATGGTATATATGAAACAAATAGGTTTGGTGTGCAACCTGATTAAACATAATACACATGTTTAATACCCAGTGGTGTCTTAAAACACATTTTTTCTGTGTTTTTTTTTTTTTTTTTAAAAGAGAAAGCTTCTATTGAAAATCTTCTGCATTGTCGATTTTTGCCGTCATAATTACACGAAAAAGTTGGAGCTTAATCGAAGTATCTTCAAACATCTTTTCGTGTTTTTTATTAAGCCATAGTAACATGACAAAACAATTGTCTAATTAAACAAAAGTACCAGTTTATTTGTACGAATGAAAGTTTATTTTACACCAAATCAATACAGTTGTGTGTGCATGTGTATACATATATATATGCCTTAATTAAAATCTACAGTAAAGCATATACGTATAAGAGCACGTCTCTATACTCAATTCAAGGAGTTCGTTCTCTTGTAAAAAATTCGCAATATTTACGTTACCAAGGAGAGGCAAATATGTATAATGAAAAACCGCTAAAACTTAATCAATCTTCCAAGTGTATACTTAACTATCTGGTTACATATTCATCGAAATTTTCACATTTTACTGAAATGATGAACGCACATTCATGTTCGTGCATTTCGATATGAATGTCCCGTAAGCTTTCTATGTTTTTGCGTTCTACTTTTTTCATTTTTGGATCGAAGAGATAAATTAATTATTCAAAGAATTACCACTTACAATCAAATAAACGGCAGACTCGTAATCTTTTACGACTCAACAAAATAACTAACAAATATTTCTTCACCCTAGTTGTTGTTTAATTTATCAAAGTGCTTTTTTTCTGAGTTGAAATTAAATTAATTCGTTTAATAACTTGGTCAAATATTTGTATAAACTGTTGATATTTGCATTGTTACTACCTGAGGGAGAAAGAAACTGAAAAATTGTCACGAACTGACAATGGGGTTTTGTGTTACTGGTTTCCTGTTACCCTTGTCGAACAGAAAGATCAAATAAAATTGAAAAATAAAAACACTTTCAATAAAGACGCAGAGTAACAGAGGAGCAAATAAGAGGAGAGTAGCGAAGGTTTCGGTCTCCAAATTTCTGAAATGTATATAATCTTGCTCAAGTCAGAGAAATAAAAGTAAATGCTTAATTCAAGAAAATGGATACTCACTGAGTTGTTATAAGGAGTCCATAAATTCACCCATATTAATTCTTCGTTGTTTCTACATCTCAAACACCCATGCTTGGTTTTTGTAAGATTTATCTGTGAAAATTTGGATATCTCTATTATTTCAAAATAACATACTTATTTTGGTATTTTGAATTTATATTTCTGCGTCGCATCAAAATTCTTCTAGGGACACTGTCAAGTGTACGGACATGCCACTTAAAAAGAGGTAAAAAACTATGACATGCATGAAAAATGTGAATAAAAGAATATTACTATGGGAAGGTAGTGAGACATACTGGGGTGGGGGAGGGGTTCGTTTAAACCAGAATTTGTTCGGGTTTAGTCCATCCTGCAAAACTCACATTAGTGAGCAAGTTATATCTTTACGACTTGTAGATTTCGAATATGTTGAAGGATGAATAAACACTTCAGAAATGAATTGGCACTTTCCTAATAAATAGTGTGTGCTTGAAGTAAAACGGTTGGAGGATGGCTGATGAATATAGCAGGGGCGGTTCAGTTTTAGGAAAAGGAGGGGGTGGTCCTGAGGTTGTTGAATCCGACTCCCAAGTAGGCTGATATGTGGTCCTCCCTCATTACATGACTATACATTACATGATTATTTATGGTACATTACATGACTATTTAAGGTTCATTACATGACTATTAAATGATGTTTTACGTGACTGCTACATTATATTACATGATTATGTAAGGTACATTACATGACTATTTAAGTATGGACACATTAATGTGTAAGGTACATGATATTGTAATATTATTACATGCATGATAATGTAAGATGTATGACATGACTGTGAAAGGTACTATTAAAGGTACATTACATGACTATTTATGGTACATTACATGACTATTTAATGTATTTTTACGTGACTGCTAAATTATATTACATGATTATATAAGGTACATTACATGACTATTTTAGGTAAGTAATATAACTTTATTTTTAGATATTTTTACGTGACTGCTAAAATACTTTATATAATTATGTAAGGTACTTTAAGTTACTATGAGAGATATTAACTCATTACTGTATAAGATGCATGATTTTTTTTTAACATGCATCACTATGTAATGTATACTGCATGGCTGCGTGTGGTAATCTTTTCGTGACTGTTACATTATATTACATGATTATGTGAGGTACACTACATGACTATGTAAGTAACATGACATGACTATATGTGAGTTACATATTTTCATGGCTATAAAATGGTATCTTACATTACTGTGTTGAGTACATTACGTGATTGTGAAAGTTCATTACATGCATCAATATGTAAGATATATTACATAGCTGTGTAATTTTAAAGATATACCTTATTACTTTAAGGCCATCTGTTGTATCACAGCTATGCTGCACCTTTCACCAGATCTGACGAAGATGACGTCATTGGTGGTAGTGTGTGTCGGTTTCTAGCCCCATTGGCCTCATGTTGAATGCAATACGCTGAAAAGTTTTACCGAAATTGTCCGGCTATAATTAATTTTCCACTTTTGAATATCTTGAAGATGAGACTTCACAAAGTTTTGTCTGACGTCAGGAAAGCTCCCTCCGAAAACAAAATGGGGTCCTTGTGATCTTTTTCATTTCCGAACATGTTCAGGCTAATCCTATCTTACAATTACTATAATATTCTGGAAAAAATTGAAACATGTTTGCTTTCAAAAAAGTTACTTGAAGTAAAGTTTCAAGACATTTACTGTTAAACCAATTTTTAATTAAAATCTTGCGTTAAAATTCATGTCGTCCGTCTGTTCTTTCTTCCACGTTTTAATTAATTAAGTTTTAAGTTTAAACTAGACATGTTTTTTATTCTCTTGTCAAAGGAGGACCTATAGAATTTCAGAAAGTTATTTTACACCTTAGGTAATCCTTAGGCTCAACGCACCACTTAAACAATCAAACCACATGGTGACGTCAGAGAATAAAGCGCAAGTCCACTCAAACACCCCTTCTCGTCTCATAATGGTTCCGTTGGGACGCCAGAGTGGCCAAAAGTGAATTTATTAATATAAACTATCTGTGTATGCTGGTAAGCTGTATTTAATGATTTGCCTTAGCGTTCTTCTTCTCCGAGTACTTCGATCAACAAGTAAACTCTTTAAATCTCCATATTTAATCTTAGCCGCAAATATATTGGCAAAAGCAGGGGTAAAAAAAATTAATAAACTTCTATATTTATATGCGTGTACTTTGAAACCAATTGTCCATAGAATACATTTTACGACTTATTTTATTCTCGTTTTGCATGAAGAGCGTTTTAAGAGATGAAAAATCTCCGATGGCCTGAAAGTTATATTGTGCTAAATTTCCGTGGAAGCTATCATAAAACTTTATGCAGCAGTATATAATTTCCCTGTACATGTACACTAGATATTCAATTGGGTAACATGACCCGATGTGTGACGGTATAAAAAAGAGGAGGAGGGGGGCTAAAGAGATAAAAACTGATAGAGTAAAGGAACAATGCAGAGGGTAAACATATTGTAGTCTTTGTTTTTATCATAACTGTCTTCATTGAATCAGGAGAGGGGCGGTGGGTGAAGTTTGGGGTGCAGGGTGGGGACGTCCATTCTTGTATATGTGTAAATGCAACATATATATAAGACAACGGTAATATTATAATTAGAATATTCCATTAATATAACACAAGAACATTAATATTAAAGTAATACAACAGTAGTGCATTAATATAAAAGCAATACTATACAGTTATACAACAGTACGTACATCCAATACAATATTTACAATAGTACTGTTCTAAAGTACAACTGCAGTAAGACAATTCTATCTCACTAAACACACTACTTCAGCAATACAACGGTCTATACGTTAATATTACAGCAAATACTTCAGTAATACTACAGTTATACATTATTATTACAGCGATACCACAGTAAGTAAACAGCAATGCAACAATATTACAGCAATACTATACAGTAATACAACAGTAATATATTAATATTACAACAATAATATACAGTTACACAACAGTACGAACATCCAATACAATAGATACAATAAAACAACAGTATATACGTTAATATTACATCAAATACTACAGAAATACAACAGTAATATATTAATAAAACAGCAATAATACAGTAATACAACAGAAATATATTAATATTACAACAATAGTATACAGTTATACAACAGTACGTACATCCAATACAATAGTTACAATATTAATACCACAGTACATTTATTGTACTATATTGCAATATGACAAATATAACAGCAGTAGTGTTGCGGATTATTCTACAGTACTATACTGCAGTAGATAGAATGTTAATCAGTTGTGTTATATACTACAGGAATGCTATTGTAATACTGCATTCAACATTAATGACAGGTTAGTTAACTATGTACAGTAATGTTGTGACTTAGCCTACATCAATCTTACAATAAAACTTAAATGAAAAGTGTAGTCTACAGTAATCAGTTAATTATACATTAATGAGTTGATATACTACATGAATGTTATTGTAATACTGCAGTCAACATTAATGACAGGTTAATAAACTATTACATTAATATAATGACTAAGTCTACATCAATCTTACAATAATACTAAATGAATAGTGTAGTCTACAGTAATCAGTTAATTATACAATAATGAGGTGATATATATATATATATATATATACAGGAATGATATTGTAATACTGCAGTCAACATTAATGACAGGTTAATAAACTATTACATTAATATAATGACTAAGCCTGCATCAATATTACAATAATACTAAATGAATAGTGTAGTTTAAAGGCAATCAGTTAATTATACTTTAATGAGGTGATACCGGTATACTACATGAATGCTATTGTAATACTGCAGTCAACAGTGATATTACATAATTATGAAGTATTATTCCAGTAATACTACAATATACTGATGATATTCTTTATTATTTTTTCTATAGTAATAAATTATTTGATACAATAATAACTACAGTCATACCATTGTTATATTTCATTTTAAAATGCAATCAATAAAAACGATATATAAACATCTATGTAAACACACAATCCATCATGTCACATTGACTTAATTATCTCGGTTTATCTTTTAGTCTTTTTTTTTATATGTTTTTTTTTCTTACCGAATCAAAGAAAACCTTCCTGGTCATGTTTATAATACCGTTTCAACTTACCATCTACAGAAATGAGCTCCTCAAATATAGTCTCAAGAAGAGGTTCGAATTTTCGTATCTGTAAGCCATTTCGTAAGTCCATAATCTCATCGGACCATTAATTTTCTAATCAAACTTTCAACTTCATAAACTTAATATGATTAATGATGACAGATAACGCTGTCACACTCGGTAATGTTTGTCTTAAAAACTTTTAATTTTGAAATGTCGAACTGAGTTATTTTACAAATATTGAAAGGCATAGATTTAGGAAAACGTTCGTGCCAAATACGTAAGATAAAAAAATATAAAAAACGTTATTTCTGATTTCAAATCATGTAAACATATAGGACACCATTTCGTTCTCGCTTTGATGTATCGCTGATATCCGGAGTTTGGTATATGTATGATTAAATCAGAAACACATATACCATTCACGTATGACTATGTGTTTTCGGTTACTTCGTGAATTTTCTACACTCATCGTAACCGATACCAATTACTGAACTGATATCAATAAAGCAAGAAAAAACCAGTTATAATTAAGCCACAAAATTGCTCTTTTTTGTCAAATTGTCATCAACAGGCTGATGAGATCTAAAAGACTTTGTTGAAAATCGAGCATAAAACAGGCCATGCAGCCGATTAAAAACCGGTAGAAAATTTCCACCATTTAATTTTAACCCTTACAAAGTATTTAAACTGAATAACGACGAGTAATGCAGCGCGTTTATAAGCCTAGTACGTAAAGTGGGCCAAAATGAGAAATTGTTACGCTGATACTTTCCACGCTGAATCTTTGTATTCATGATATCATAAAGGGAAATGAGTACGTTCTTGTCATTTTGGTTATTGAAATACATCATTGGAAGTGATATATATTCCTTGACCATTGCATGCTTTTGTAGAGAAATTTAGGTATAGCCTACCGGAATCCTCGTGTTGTGTGCATGTGTATGAAAATATTTGTGATTCGCTAAGTAGCGAAGAGTCGATGCCTCGAAGCACCCAATGTACATGGCTTGATCAGTTTGTACTGTGAATAAGAGACAACTGTTAACAAGTATAAACTGAAGTGTGTTATAACACCGTAACACATGTTAGACCTGTCATCAGATGCTACTGTGCACCCAATGTATATGACTTGATCCATTTTGTGCTGTGAATAAGAGACAACCGTTAATCAGTATAAACTGAAGTGTGTTATAACACAGTAACACATGTTAGACCTGTCAGTATATGTTACTGTGGAAAATTGGAAAAAAACAGACGAATCCATTACTCATAGGCTGTTTCAACCAATGACTGGTTAGGAGTCTAAACAACTGTCCCTATGTTTGACTAGTAAGTTTACCTTGTAAAGATGGTTCAAATTGCATATTTTAAGCTTTTTGTAATAAAGTGTTATCCACTTGTTGTTAATATGTGTACAAAATTATTGGCGAAACCTTAAGAGTAGTATGGTTAGTCCAGTCAACGGGTACACACCTTCAGCAGTTTAACTGATAAAGCCGAGAATCATCCGGGTGCTCATAGCTAAGTGTAGTTAACAAGTTTATGATAAATTAAAAGCAAATGTTAGCGACGCAAGGAGAATTGAACATGGCAGCCATAATAATTAATGTCTGTAAATATCTTTAGTGATCACATTTGCTGATCCGGATAGGTCGTGGCAGGTAAGTGTGGGTGTTATTTAGGATAAACTAATAAATATTCTCGATAATTTGACAAGTTAAAAAAATTCAGTTTAGAGTGATTAAATTTCATCGCCACTGATTGGAGATTGAGACGAATTGCTTAAATGAAAAAGAGAGATAGACAACAACGAAAATAAAAACATTTACGTTTTTATGAAAAATAAATATTTTACGAGAAAGAATCAAACCCACGAAACAACTTGTGTGTCATATTCATTCATGGCTCTTAAAATGTCTCTCTATTTTGAAATGCAAAACTTCAATCGAAAGTTACATTAAACGTCTTTTGTTGTTCGATAGTTAATTCACAATTTCGAACACGATTTCAATAATATGTGAGAATAGCTGAACAAAAATGTGTAAATTAACATTTTAAAAATAAGAAAACAACAATCACCTTTATGGTAAATAATGTCGTATATATCACATTGAATTCCTCCATTGACTTACACGCTAAATTCCTCACCGTTTCCGAGGTCACGAGGTCATATAGATGTGATATATCCTAGTATCTTGTTGCATAATCTGCCTATTTCACAAACGATTTTGTTTTAAATGGTTTAAATCATCCTCATTTTTACACCACCTAGGAGCAGATCCAGTTGGGGGAGGGGGGGGGGCGGGTCGGAGGTTATCCACCTTTCTGAATTTGAATTTGAATCTCCAAACTTATAATTTTTGGTGATAATAAAGAACATCAGTACTGGATATTTTTTACTTGCTGCGTCGGCATGCATTCGTTACATATTATCGATATTTTCTTACTTATTTCAGTACTAGTATTACTGATATTCTTACCTCCCCTCTTCCCCCTTCGAGATATCCGGGATATCCGGGATTCGTCAGCCATTATTAGATTTTCTTTAAATCCTCTTCAACATCAAGTGGTTAAGAGCGGATGTATACATTACTTCTAATTGTGGTATGGTATTTATGTGATATATTGAGTTAACGAGGACTTCTGCAGTCCAAGACCTTGTTTGACCTTCACGCTATTCTTATATTATAATCAATAAATGCCGAATTTTATCCCAATGAACGAAAATTTTGATCTATTATTTGCTCTTTGATCAACTTTTTATATGAGAACCGCACTTATTTAATTCTGCTCTTGAGAATTATATATACAAATCTTTTGTATCCAAAGAAAGTCCATACCAACCAATCTCAATTTGTCACAGCATTTTGTTTTTTTACAGCATTTTACCCATAATTCCCCTCTTAGGCAGTACGGTTTTCTAATTCCACTTTGCACGAAAGAGTTATGTGTTTATTTTCAGAAGAACAGATACACATGAAGTCGTAAAACATTTGTCATAGAGCCATGGACGTTAACTAATTCTACACATGTGAAAGGCGATTCTGTACAGAGCAATGAAAGGAAAAGGCCTCCGTGGTTTAGACATAAAAATCGACTACTTGAGGTAGGTTATAAGATAAACGGATCAACATTGTGTTTTTCCTTCCCTTAATTAAAGGAAGACCGTCATATTGTATATTGAGTCCACTGTGATGATTGCTATAAAAATATAGGACATTCAGTGATACAGATTTAACATTCAAAATTGTATCCATATTTTTACGTCAGTTACCTGTTTTCTTTATTTTTTACGTTCTTAAAATGATATTTTTTAATTGATATTCTAATTTGTTTATTCTTACATGCTACATCTCCATATATAAATAGAGGTGAATATTTCGATGCCTAAAAAAACTGCTTAGCCTAATTTTAGGAATATTTCGACATTGATTTGCATGGTATAGTATACCGGTATACAAACTAATAAAATATAACGGAGTTTCAGAATTGCAGGATATGGCGTAGACTATGGGTGGGGCAACGTAACAATAATTACCCCCCCCCCCACCCACACCCTAACCACACCCCATCTCGTCTCTTCTAAATGAATATATGAGAAATTGACCGAGAACAGACAGCGATCAGTGATATAAGTATTAACCTCACTTATTCATCCCCACCCCTCCCACCCCCCCCCCCAAACTTGCCCCGAGCGCAGACAAGTTTTGCGTATTCGCATCAATAGTACATGTTTTCTATAACAAATCTACGCCCCATGCTATGGGAAGACAGGGGTAATGACGTATATGAATTAATGAAGATAGCAAGTTTTACATTTCTTGAACGTAACTTACACCCTGTTTTTATGAAAACAGTACTTTTGTTGAAAAAAAATCCTTCCAAGTAGTATTAAGTTGTGATACTGAATGTAAAGTGTGGCCAATATTTCAGAATACATTGTGGTTTGCTATACTTCGCCCTTCAATTCAGAGTCCCATGTCCTAATATCACTCGCAGTTTGTGTCCCCTCCCTTCCCCTCCCACCCACCCCCCCCCCCCTCCAACGGTCGAATCGAATTCCGTCGTACTTGGTCACCTTCAGAGTTTCACAGTTACACAGGATATATTGTGTAGTGTATCTATGCTGTATATAGGTGATTCACAAATGACTACATTTTTAGATCTGACGCAGTCGGCCTTTAAAGTAACAACCGTTTTAGGAGATTACCGAGAAGTCAACGCAATATAAATCACATGTCGTTGAAGAGGGCTACCGCTGTAGAATGAACTGATAAAAGAAATTGTGTAGCATATAGGTTTAAAATTAGCTCATTTCCACAAAACCTTTTTATTTTATCCAAGTTTTTTTTATTTCTTACAACTAATGCCCATTTTCAGGAGTTATAGAGAGACAAGCAGAATGTCGCGATACGACAGCAGTGTGCTGTATTAATTTTTCGTTAGTTCAATGACCAACGTTGATACGAGAGTCAAAACTGTTCAAGTGCGAGTTTCCTTTTACTATCAGGTAATTTTCGGAAGAAAGTAAGAAATCACTTTTTGCCCTTTTATAAAATAACTCTCAAGTCATACCACGGATACTTACAGACGGGATGGAGAGATGGTGAAAGCTAGTTGGAAGGTCGAGGTTATTTTAAGAATTCATCTTTTTGAAATATCTTCAAGGTTTACTCAGCCTATTCATTTCGATTTAACGTGCAAGGTATAATACCAAAACTACTTTGATCAAATATCTAAAAAAAAATTAACATTAAATATGAACAAAAAAAAATATCAGACTCTGTTTTGGGGGACAATTTTGGGACCGACGTGGTGAAGAGAGGAGACTTTAAGCAAGTCTAGAAAATGACGTTATATAGAGCGGAAGGTGTGTGGCTGTAATTTGTTAATTACAATTATTTTCATACGCTTTGTTCATTAATGAAGACATAGTATTGTAAATGATATTTCCAAAAGAGTTGTATTAATTATTTATTTATTTACATATTTATTCATTTATTTATTACCAATTGCCTTTTGGACGAAATTGCCAAAAGAGCGACATGTGTCAGTAAGTTATAAACGAAACACAAATCTCTTTGGAGAATGACATTTCATGACAATTTTGAAGCAAATGCATTATGCTTTACATTATATATCTTAATGCACCCCACCAGCTAATTACTCAACAAATAGAAAACAATGGAAAGGCACTGGTTCCCTGTCAGATCACCTCACCTCACGTGACGTGACGTGACGTCATTTAGTAATTTTTTTCTCACCTTTTGTATATACGAATAGATATAATCATATACATTGACACGTGGGCTATAAGTGTTTACAATGCAACTGATATCTCCTTGAGCCCTCCACTTGATCCAACCTGGCCCCATTTGTTCCATGAAAATAAGTGTATCTATTATATCATTCATATGTCGAGAAATAACGATAAACTTAGAGGGTACTTAAAGGTATTAAAGTGCTCCCTCATTACGTGATGTCAAGCTTGTTAGCTAACTGTTGCTTCCGACAGCGCTATGAATGTCATCTTATGTTTTACATTGGGATGTTGACTAAATGATCTTTACTATTTTATTAATCGCTAAAATATGTGATTCTTTCCTGCAAACCCAAAATCAACATGTTTTTAGTTTCTTCAAAGTTCGTCAAAATTTTATCCACACTTGCTAAAGTTTTTTAACTTTCTTTTATATTTGAGGCCAGTATTGATCGGATGCCATTTGGTACCATGAAAATGTCCATGAAAATGGCATTATACTTATGTTATAGGCCTAAGCCTATATAGGCTATATTAGCAAGTTGTTATTGTCATAAAGTGGTAAAGGTCAAATTTCAGCTATTTGGAAAAAGAGAAAATAGTGAATAGTCTTGAGAAAGGTAAAATATTGAAGGTGGAAAACAATTAGATCTTATGGGAATTTATGTAGAAAGGCTCAATTTTAGTACCGACTACTACACTTATAAATACTTAGCAAACCCACAATATACAGCAGTAATGTGTTGTAAAAATCTTTCTTTTTAGGGGAACAATTTGAAGATGAGATGTATAAAGTCAGTTTGCACATTGAACGTTTTGAACTGTTAGTAATACTACAGTTGCATGCACTCAACCCCCCCCCCCCTCCACCCCTCTCTCTCTCTGTATGTATTATGGAGAGGACCAGCCAACATTACCATACTAGTACCACATCATTTTTAACACACAATATTTAGTATAAACTTCAGTGCTTTGCCCCGTATGAACGGTATTACCCACAATCATCCATACAGGATGTGTGGCATGCACAGGACATCCATATAGGACATCCATCAAACAGCCATATGGAACAACCAGGTGTCATTACAGCCAATCCTCACGTGACAGTATTTCTCAAGAGAACCGTTTTGTACACAGTTTAATATGTCGAGCAATGTCATCATGATGACATGAATATTCATGAACCTCCATAGAACATTGCTGGGATATATTTACACAATATCCAAAGGACATTCATCGGACATTTAGATGAATTCCATAGTACATACGTATACATAGTACATTTATTTATGAGGCCAGTGTGGCATCTTAACAGTACTTGATTTTCATTCATTGTCTGTAACCGTGACCAGACCTGACGAGGGCAGGGGGGGGGGGGGGGTAATCAGTGGTTACAGCCTGGAGCTTGGGGTAAAAAGGGTGAAAGGGATAAATAGAAGATTAATGATGATGTGTTCTCATGTTCATTATATATGTCAAAAAATGAAGACCTCAAAAAGATACCCGGTGGTATAATTGTCCCCAGCTACCGACCAGGCCCTGGACGCGGATAACCGTGACGTCACAAATCGGTGAATTTGTTTCTTTTGTACGACAGGCTTTAATGTTAACCAGTTTCATGAGACGATATTCATTTGTGGTATTTACGTAATGGTTATGAAAATAATATTTCCCCCAGGTACGTTTCAAGTTTTGATTATTACTGATACTGAAGTAAAGTGCCTTTAGTGTATTCCATTAGTTTATTATTTGAAATATCAATCACGTATAGTAAGTGGCAAACTAGAAATATTTGAAAATGTCACAGGTTGAATTACCTTTGATGTCCCCCGGGTTATTCCCTTTTTCGTAGAACTGTGTGCATTTCTATGTTTTTAACAATATACAGCAGTAACACAGAGCATCGCACATTGGATTTACAGACTCTAAACCTCAATAATAATGTTGTGAAAATCCGTGCACGATTTCATGAACACAAATTTTGCGCTTTTCAAACTTTTCATTCACTGAAAACCAAAATCAAAGGGACTGAGTTTTTTTTTGAAAATTTTTTTTTTTCCAGTTTTTTTTT